>NC_136274.1:83696717-84131717 GCF_964187855.1 Myxine glutinosa
GGGGAGGAGGAGTAAGGGGGAGGGGAGAAGTGGAGGGATCAATCAATGCCACTCTGGAACAACTCGAGCCATTCAAATTTAAACCGTACATCAAAACTGTTGCACCACTGAAACCACACCTTGGGGTGTTACATCAAAACAACCGTTAAATCAAACGTTGCATCAAACGAAATGGAGCATATTTCAAATAAATCGATGAAAAATAAACAACATGATTAATTGCTTTACTCTTGAGAAAGGTCACTGGATGCACGTTTGTCCATGTCGCTGATCGAAACGTCGAGCAGTTGTTTGTTTGCTCATTAAAGGTTGGAGAACTAAAAATGGATTCATTTGATTTTAATCCTAACCGCAAGTCATTACTCTATATATATATATATATATATATATATATATATATATATATATATATATATATATATGGCGCACAATCAAACCTGTGTTAAATAAAACAAAACACTGCCATTGGCACCAAAATATCGGAATCAAACTAGAAGCAAAAAGGGCAGTTGGGGACTTGAGGTACAATATGGTCTCAGAGCACCACAACGGTATGGTCATGCAGGTGGGACTGGAGGATAACAACAAGGGGATGGTGATGAGTTGATGCCTTTGTAGTCTTTCAATCCATCCGTGTCGACAACCAAGCATACAGAGAGGGAGATTAAAAAGTCTCCTTGCAGCCCAACTTCAGCCCAACCGCTCTCGCTCTATCAACGCGCATGTGCGGTGCCGGCTTCTACGCCCTTAGGACCTGACTTCCGGCACATGGCTGAACCTGCGATTAGCCACCCACGAACCAAGTCTCAAAGTTCAAAACCCTTGTTGGAAAAAGAGAGTCTCGATGAAGCCTCTGAGACCACAGAAGGGAGTGGAGACAGCAGCAGCGTGCTGAAGGACAGTGGGAAGGGGGCAAAGAGTCGACTGCTTAATGTATTAAGCAGCCGTATGATTATGGCGGTCGTATTATCAGTCGTATGATATGATTTTGGATCAGGGGGGGTTCCTCAAAATCAGCAGAGGTCTCAGATATACTCTCAGGAGATGACCATCAGCACATTCGCAGCTATTTCATAAAAATGATTTGAATCTGTGTTTGCAGCAGCATGAGCCCTGGGGACAGATGCGATTGCCCAACAAGTCACCAATGGCGTAAACAAATACATTTTGTCCTTCCTTTCAATAATACTCCTGGTGTTGGGCTAGTGGTGTTGGGCTAGCGGCTAGGGTGCCGGCTTAGGATCCTAGAATCCTGGGTTCGAATCCCGGTCGATCGCTGAATTAACGCCAGGGGGGTTGACTCAGCCTGTCATCCTTCCGAGGTCGGCTGATTGAGTACCAGTTCACTGGTAATTCCCTGCTTGTCGTAAAAGGCGACAAAAAAGGGTTGGCGGCAGGAAGGGCATCCGGCCGTAAAACATTGCTTCAAAAAGGGGACCGAAAAACAACAACAACCACGGTCCCCGAAAAAGGCCAACCCCCGCTTGTGGGGAAAAATGGCCTCTAAAGGTGTTTTTTTTTTTGGTTTTTTTTCAATAATACTCCTATTCCCCAATTTTTAGGGAAATATACTCCTATTTCCCGCTCCTTTTTTCTGGTGGTTTCTTAAAGGTTAGTCTTTAGTTGGTTTTTTTGTTCTTGATTTCTGCACTTAATTTCATCAAATGCTCATCTACTTTCATCTTTGGATGAGGCTTCAACCACCAAATCATTTTATTCCTTTATCTGCAGGTAAACAACCATGGCTACAAGTTGAGGAAAGATCGTGAGAAAAGTCCAATTGAAAGAATCACCAGTGATGACGACCTGGATGCAGAGGTGAAAATATCGGCATTCCATATACAGGAGGAACTTAATGACATCATGAAGGGAGAAGTCAAAGTAGATTCCAGCAAAGCCCCTTTGAGACGTAAATTGGGAGAATTTGAGGAACCAACATCTCGTGCACCAGTTAAGGGTTCCCAGGATGAGGCACATCTTCCTTGTCGCTCGTTTCACAATGCCGGGGATAAATCAGCTCAAATATATTTTCGTTGCAAGATATGTCTCTCTGAACGTGACTCTTGGCACTTCCCTGAATATTTATAATTAGTGGGGTCACCCGTGGGAATCCCACGAGCATGGACGTGTGTGACATTCCGACATTGAGTTAGATGCTGCGCCTGCACATTCAGTCACGGGGGAGAGTGGGTCACACACACACATACACACACACACACACGCACGCACGCACACTCACACATACACACACGCGCACACACACACACAATCACGCACACACAAGCACACATACACGCACATGCACACACACACACACATCCATACATCCACACACACACACACACACACACACACACACACACACACACACACACACACACACACACACACACGTACACCGACACACATGCATACACATATACACATACACATATACACACACACACATATATATGCACATATATACACACATGTACACCTACACAAATATACACATATATACACACATATACACACGTATACACACACACACACACACACACACACACACACACACACATGATACACATACAGACATACATACACACATATATATATATATACACACACATACACGCACACACACACACACATACATATATATGCACATATATACACATATACACATATATAAACATCCTCACACATCCACACAAACACACATACACACACACGCACACACATATGTACACCCACACACTACAACATTCAATAATAGCCCAATAGCATTGCTTATCCGCACAATGAACAAATTGTAGCGATTGTTAAACTATGATGAGAATTGTTAAATTTTTTAAAAATTGTTTTTTCTTGATGTCAAAATTGTTTTGTTTTTTAAATAAATTGTTTTTTTACTCTGCCCTGGTGATTTTATTGTATTTTTATTGTATTTCTACAATAAAAACGTTTATTGGTATTTCAGATTTATTTGGGATCTGGTATTTCAACGTTTATTTTATCGTATTTTTCTTTTTACTTTTCATTGCCATTTTTACATTAGTTTTTATTTTATTGTATTTTATATTTTACACTTTATTGCCATTTTTTGCATTAGTTTTTATTTTATTGTATTTTATATTTTACATTTTATTGCCATTTTTTACATTAGTTTTTATTTTATTGTATTTTATATTTTACATTTATTGCCATTTTTTGCATTAGTTTTTATTTTATTTTATATTTTACATTTTATTGCCATTTTTTGCATTAGTTTTTATTTTATTGTATTTTATATTTTACATTTTATTGCCATTTTTTGCATTCGTTTTTATTTTATTGTATTTTATATTTTACATTTTATTGCCATTTTTTGCATTAGTTTTTATTTTATTGTATTTTACATTTCATTGCTTTTTTTTTTTTTTAAACATTTTATTGCCTTTTTGCATTAGTTTTTATTTTATTGTGTTTTATATTATACGTTTTATTGCCATTTTTGTGTTAATTAAGTGTATGGAAACAAAACAAAACAGAGTTATGACAGTATCTGAACTAAGATCAAAATTATGCTCTGTCGGAGGATTCACCTGAGAGCTTGACAGGCAGAGCGTACGTACATGGCAGTGTCGTCATTACGTGCGCTCATAAAAAGCTGGAGAACTGAAATTATATTTAGATTGGTTGCTCCCGGCTGCATCCAAGCGATTCCATAAAATGAGTGGATACCAGAGATAATGTGCCGTGTGGCAGACGGTACTTATCGCTCCCACTAAGGTACAGCACAGCTGGATGGGATACCTTAATGGCAGTTCACCACTGATGGTACAAAACCAACCTTAGAGGCCATTTTTCCCCGCAGAGCAGGGGTTGGCCTTTTTCGGGCACATTGGTCCCCTTTTTGAAGCAATGTTTTATGGCCGGTTGCCCTTCCTGCCACCAACCCTGTTAGTCGCCTCTTGCGACACACAGGGAATTACCAGCGAGCTGGTACTCAATTTGCCGACCTCGGAAGGATGACAGGCTGAGTCAACCCCCCTGGTGTTAATTCAGCGATCGACCGGGATTCGAACCCAGGATCCTAGGATCCCAAGCCGGCACCCAAACCGCTAAGCCAACACCAGGCTGGTATGAATATGAATGAATGAATGATCGTTTTAAGGCCATTTTCCCCGCTAGAGCGGAGCGGGGGTTAGCCTTGCGGGCCCCATGACAATCATGGTTCCCTGTTTGAGGCAATGTTTTTATGGCCGGATGCCCTTCCTGACACCAACCCTTAGTCGCCTCTTACGATGTGCAGGGATACAGTGTACCTATTCTAAACCGGGGTACACACCGGGAACATTCATCCCAGCAAGCTGGTACTCAATTTGCCGACCTCGGAAGGATGACAGGCTGAGTCAACCCCCCTTGCGTTAATTCAGCGATCGACCGGGATTCAAACCCAGGACCCTTGGATCCCAAGCCGGCACCCTAACCGCTAAGCCAACACAAGGGTTCAAAGGCTGGTATGAAAATCGCATAATAACTGGTATATACCCGAAAGGTTTTCAGAGTCATTAAGTGTATGCAGGACTCACTGCGTTGCCCTGATGAGCCCCAACAGGGCGAAACCAGGTTGGTAACTGTGAGTTTTTCACATAACATCATATAATATCACTCATATAACATATTCATATAATATCACTTGGTCACTGTCATGTCCAAATATCAGCTTCCTAGCTCAAAAGGTGCCTGAGATATTGCTCAAAATTAAATAACTAATCAATTGGCTAATAGAATACCTAAACCACCACCATTTCATCCGAATCTGTAACTTAAAAAAATTAATTGATTAATTGATTAATCAAAAAACAGAAAAATTGACAAAGTTCTTGCTCACTATTGTGCCCATATTTCAGCTTCCGAGCTCAAAGGATGGCTGAGATATCACCCAGACAAACAAACAAGAAAACAAACAAACAAGAAACCAAGAAACCGGAGTGAAAACTCAGCACTCCCTTTCAGCGCGCATCATTGCCAGGCCTCCGTCGGTGCCCGGCAATGACATCATGCAGCGCCTGGAGATGGCATGGGAAAGGAGCGGTGTACAACAAACAAGAAAAACAAACAAGTACAGATACATTCAAAGTACACCGCCCCCATGCCAAATAATTAAATATCCTCCAGCGCATAGAGATTGCATTGGGTGGAAGAAGTGTACAATAAATGATTTATTTTTTTTATAGTGAATCGAGGCTCGTGAAAGAGCTAACATTTATTTCACAAACAAATCAACCAGACAAACAAAATATATAAAAAGGGAGCGGAAGACAAGATGGGGAGAGAAGGGGAAGCACACAAACACAACATTTGAGAGCAGGGAGAGGGCTTGGGGGGAGGAGGCGTGGGAAGGGAGGGGGGAGAGGTATAAAAGACAAAAAAAAACAAAAAAAAAAACTTTTTTAGAGGCCATTTTTCCCCGCAAGGCAGGGGTTGGCCTTTTTCGGGCACCTTGGTTGTTGTTGTTTTTGTTGGTTCCCTTTTTGAAGCAATGTTTTACGGCCGGATGCCCTTCCTGCCGCCAACCCTTTTTGTCGCCTTTTATGACAACCAGCGAATTACCAGTGAACTGGTACTCAATTAGCCGACCTCTGAAGGATGAACAGGCTGAGTCGACCCCCCTGGTGTTAATTCAGCAATTAGACCTGGATTTGAACCCAGGATCCTAGGATCCTAAGCTGACACCCTAGCCGCTCGTCCAACACCAGGCTAAGAGGTATAAAAGACAAGGGGACCGAAATTAGCGGGGGTAGAAAAGATCAAGATTTTGGATGGAGGGAGATAAGAGATGGTGGTGAACAGCTGTCTTAAAGACCTGGAGGGTGGAGTGGGATTGAAGAGAGTGAGGGAGTTTGTTCCAGAGGTGGGAGAAAAGAGGAATGAAGGAGTGAAGGTGAGCAGAGAGTCTTGATTTTGGCAGTTTAACCATAAGAGGGTTGCAGGCAAATCTTGTGCGACCTGTAGGAATATTTGCGGGACAGAGCCCAGAGAAGCTGGGGGGGGGCAAGGCCAGAGAGGAGTCGGTAGAAGACGGAAAGACCAACAACCTGCCTGCGGTGAGTGAGTGAAAGGCCCTTGGAGTTAGCTTCATCGCGGGAGATTCCAATGATTCTGAACGCTTTCACGATGAACCAATCTGAATGAAATATTCACCACATTGTAGAATATTTGCTATGTTTACCGTCCACTCACCTTTGAACGACATCTCTATCTCCAAAATATCACTTTTTTCCAATCAAATTCGAGAACAAACTTCCGCTCAACGGATCTTCACAAATATAAAACGAGGCTGTAGATGGGTAATCCCTCGTTCATCGTGCACGGAATGACGGGAAAATTCCCTCCAACAACCAATCAGCAGTCGATAATCGAGGACTCCCATCTGCGCAACCAGCAAAACTGCAGGACCGCTCGCTCTGGCTCTGACCAATATCGCCGCCGCGCATCGCCCACGTGGGTGCGTCCCTACATTGTTTAGTCAGTTGTGAATGAGTGGAAGTTGGGAGGGATGAGTGGAAGTTGGGAGGGATGAGTGGAAGTTGGCATGGATGAGTGGAAGAAGGGATGGATGAGTGGAAGTTGGGATGGATGAGGGGAAGGAGGGATGGATGAGTGGAAGGAGGGATGGATGAGTGGAAGGAAGGATGAATGAGTGAAAGGAGGGATGGAGGAGTGGAAGGAAGGATGGAGGAGTGGAAGGAGGGATGGATGATGAGTGGAAGTTGGGATGGATGAGGGGAAGGAGGGATGGATGATGAGTGGAAGTTGGGATGGATGAGGGGAAAGAGGGATGGATGATGAGTGGAAGGAGGGATGGATGAGGGGAAGGAAGGATGGATGAGTGGAAGGAGGGATGAATGAGTGAAAGGAGGGATGGAGGAGTGGAAGGAGGGATGGATGAGTGGAAGGAAGGATGAATGAGTGAAAGGAGGGATGGAGGAGTGGAAGGAGGGATGGATGATGAGTGGAAGTTGGGATGGATGAGGGGAAGGAGGGATGGATGAGTGGAAGGAGGGATGGATGAGTGGAAGGAGGGATGGAGGAGTGGAAGGAGGGATGGAGGAGTGGAAGGAGGGATGGATGATGAGTGGAAGTTGGGATGGATGAGGGGAAGGAGGGATGGATGATTGGATGGGTGGAAGGAAGGATGGATGAGTGGAAGGAGGGATGGATGTGGGGAAGGAGGGATGGATGAGGGGAAGGAGGGATGGATGAGTGGAAGTTGGGATGGATGAGTGGAAGTTGGGATGGATGATTGGATGGGTGGAAGGAAGGATGGATGAGTAGAAGGAGGGATGGAGGAGTGGAAGGATGGATGATGAGTGGAAGGAGGGATGGAGGAGTGGAAGGAAGGATGGATGATGAGTGGAAGGAGGGATGGATGAGTGGAAGGAGGGATGGATGAGTGGAAGGATGGATGAGTGAAAGGAGGGATGGAGTGGAAGGAAGGATGGATGAGTAGAAGGAAGGAAGGATGAGTGGAAGGAAGGATGGATGAGTGGAAGGAAGGATGAATGAGTGAAAGGAGGGATGGAGGAGTGGAAGTTGGGATGGATGAGGGGAAGGAGGGATGGATGAGTGGAAGGAAGGATGAATGAGTGAAAGGAGGGATGGAGGAGTGGAAGGAGGGATGGATGAGTGGAAGGAAGGATGAATGAGTGAAAGGAGGGATGGAGGAGTGGAAGGAGGGATGGATGATGAGTGGAAGTTGGGATGGATGAGGGGAAGGAGGGATGGATGATGGGAAGGAGGGTTGGATGAGGGGAAGGAGGGATGGATGAGTGGAAGTTGGGATGGATGAGTGGAAGTTGGGATGGATGATTGGATGGGTGGAAGGAAGGATGGATGAGTGGAAGGAGGGATGGATGAGTGGAAGGAGGGATGGAGGAGTGGAAGGAAGGATGGATGATGAGGAGAAGGAGGGATGGATGAGTGGAAGTTGGGATGGATGAGTGGAAGTTGGGATGGATGATTGGATGGGTGGAAGGAAGGATGGATGAGTGGACGGAGGGATGGAGGAGTGGAAGGAAGGATGGATGATGAGTGGAAGGAGGGATGGATGAGTGGAAGGAGGGATGGATGAGTGAAAGGAGGGATGGAGGAGTGGAAGGATGGATGAGTGGAAGGAGGGATGGAGGAGTGGAAGGAAGGATGGATGATGAGTGGAAGGAGGGATGGAGGAGTGGAAGGAAGGATGGATGATGAGTGGAAGGCGGGATGGATGAGTGAAAGGAGGGATGGATGAGTGGAAGGATGGAGGAGTGAAAGGAGGGATGGATGAGTCGAAGGATGGATGAGTGAAAGGAGGGATGGAGGAGTGGGAGGAAGGATGGATGAGTGAAAGGAGGGATGGATGAGTGGAAGGAGGGATGGATGAGTGGAAGGATGGAGGAGTGAAAGGAGGGATGGATGAGTCGAAGGATGGATGAGTGAAAGGAGGGATGGAGGAGTGGAAGGAAGGATGGAGGAGTGAAAGGAGGGATGGATGAGTCGAAGGATGGATGAGTGAAAGGAGGGATGGAGGAGTGGAAGGAAGGATGGATGAGGCGAAGGAAGGATGGATGAGTGGAAGGAGCTCTTCCACGCTCTTGGCTCTTGCACGAGCCTCGATCTTGTACACACACAAAAAAAAAATAGAGGGATGAAGGAGTGGAAGGAGGGATGGATGAGTGGAAGGGGGGATGGATGAGTGGAAGGGGGGATGGATGAGTGGAAGGAAGGATGGATGAGTGGAAGGGGGAATGGATGAGTGGAAGGGGGGATGGATGAGTGGAAGGGGGGATGGATGAGTGGAAGGAAGGATGGATGAGTGGAAGGAAGGATGAATGAGTGAAAGGAGGGATGGAGGAGTGGAAGGAAGGATGGAGGAGTGGAAGGAGGGATGGATGAGTGGAAGAATAGATGAGTGGAAGGGGGGATGGATGAGTGGAAGGAGGGATGGATGAGTGGAAGGATGGATGGATGAGTGGAAGGATGGATGGATGAGTGGAAGGAAGGAGGGATGGATGATGAGTGGAAGGAAGGATGGATGAGTGGAAGTTGGGATGGATGAGTGCAAGGAAGGATGGATGAGTGCAAGGAAGGATGGATGAGTGGAAAGAAGGATGGATGATGAGTGGAAGGAGGGATGGAGGAGTGGAAGGAAGGATGGATGAGTGGAAGGAAGGATGGATGAGTGGAAGGAGGGATGGAGGAGTGGAAGGAGGGATGGATGATGAGTGGAAGTTGGGATGGATGAGGGGAAGGAGGGATGGATGATTGGATGGGTGGAAGGAAGGACGGATGAGTGGAAGGAGGGATGGATGAGTGGAAGTTGGGATGGATGAGGGGAAGGAGGGATGGATGAGGGGAACAAGGGATGGATGAGTGGCAGTTGGGATGGATGTGGGGAAGGAGGGATGGATGAGGGGAAGGAGGGATGGATGAGTGGAAGTTGGGATGGATGAGTGGAAGTTGGGATGGATGATTGGATGGGTGGAAGGAAGGATGGATGAGTAGAAGGAGGGATGGAGGAGTGGAAGGATGGATGATGAGTGGAAGGAGGGATGGAGGAGTGGAAGGAAGGATGGATGATGAGTGGAAGGAGGGATGGATGAGTGGAAGGAGGGATGGATGAGTGGAAGGATGGATGAGTGAAAGGAGGGATGGAGTGGAAGGAAGGATGGATGAGTAGAAGGAAGGAAGGATGAGTGGAAGGAAGGATGGATGAGTGGAAGGAAGGATGAATGAGTGAAAGGAGGGATGGAGGAGTGGAAGTTGGGATGGATGAGGGGAAGGAGGGATGGATGAGTGGAAGGAAGGATGAATGAGTGAAAGGAGGGATGGAGGAGTGGAAGGAGGGATGGATGAGTGGAAGGAAGGATGAATGAGTGAAAGGAGGGATGGAGGAGTGGAAGGAAGGATGGAGGAGTGGAAGGAGGGATGGATGATGAGTGGAAGTTGGGATGGATGAGGGGAAGGAGGGATGGATGATGAGTGGAAGTTGGGATGGATGAGGGGAAAGAGGGATGGATGATGAGTGGAAGGAGGGATGGATGAGGGGAAGGAAGGATGGATGAGTGGAAGGAGGGATGAATGAGTGAAAGGAGGGATGGAGGAGTGGAAGGAGGGATGGATGAGTGGAAGGAAGGATGAATGAGTGAAAGGAGGGATGGAGGAGTGGAAGGAGGGATGGATGATGAGTGGAAGTTGGGATGGATGAGGGGAAGGAGGGATGGATGAGTGGAAGGAGGGATGGATGAGTGGAAGGAGGGATGGAGGAGTGGAAGGAGGGATGGAGGAGTGGAAGGAGGGATGGATGATGAGTGGAAGTTGGGATGGATGAGGGGAAGGAGGGATGGATGATTGGATGGGTGGAAGGAAGGATGGATGAGTGGAAGGAGGGATGGATGTGGGGAAGGAGGGATGGATGAGGGGAAGGAGGGATGGATGAGTGGAAGTTGGGATGGATGAGTGGAAGTTGGGATGGATGATTGGATGGGTGGAAGGAAGGATGGATGAGTAGAAGGAGGGATGGAGGAGTGGAAGGATGGATGATGAGTGGAAGGAGGGATGGAGGAGTGGAAGGAAGGATGGATGATGAGTGGAAGGAGGGATGGATGAGTGGAAGGAGGGATGGATGAGTGGAAGGATGGATGAGTGAAAGGAGGGATGGAGTGGAAGGAAGGATGGATGAGTAGAAGGAAGGAAGGATGAGTGGAAGGAAGGATGGATGAGTGGAAGGAAGGATGAATGAGTGAAAGGAGGGATGGAGGAGTGGAAGTTGGGATGGATGAGGGGAAGGAGGGATGGATGAGTGGAAGGAAGGATGAATGAGTGAAAGGAGGGATGGAGGAGTGGAAGGAGGGATGGATGAGTGGAAGGAAGGATGAATGAGTGAAAGGAGGGATGGAGGAGTGGAAGGAGGGATGGATGATGAGTGGAAGTTGGGATGGATGAGGGGAAGGAGGGATGGATGATGGGAAGGAGGGTTGGATGAGGGGAAGGAGGGATGGATGAGTGGAAGTTGGGATGGATGAGTGGAAGTTGGGATGGATGATTGGATGGGTGGAAGGAAGGATGGATGAGTGGAAGGAGGGATGGATGAGTGGAAGGAGGGATGGAGGAGTGGAAGGAAGGATGGATGATGAGGAGAAGGAGGGATGGATGAGTGGAAGTTGGGATGGATGAGTGGAAGTTGGGATGGATGATTGGATGGGTGGAAGGAAGGATGGATGAGTGGACGGAGGGATGGAGGAGTGGAAGGAAGGATGGATGATGAGTGGAAGGAGGGATGGATGAGTGGAAGGAGGGATGGATGAGTGAAAGGAGGGATGGAGGAGTGGAAGGATGGATGAGTGGAAGGAGGGATGGAGGAGTGGAAGGAAGGATGGATGATGAGTGGAAGGAGTGATGGAGGAGTGGAAGGAAGGATGGATGATGAGTGGAAGGCGGGATGGATGAGTGAAAGGAGGGATGGATGAGTGGAAGGATGGAGGAGTGAAAGGAGGGATGGATGAGTCGAAGGATGGATGAGTGAAAGGAGGGATGGAGGAGTGGGAGGAAGGATGGATGAGTGAAAGGAGGGATGGATGAGTGGAAGGAGGGATGGATGAGTGGAAGGATGGAGGAGTGAAAGGAGGGATGGATGAGTCGAAGGATGGATGAGTGAAAGGAGGGATGGAGGAGTGGAAGGAAGGATGGAGGAGTGAAAGGAGGGATGGATGAGTCGAAGGATGGATGAGTGAAAGGAGGGATGGAGGAGTGGAAGGAAGGATGGATGAGGCGAAGGAAGGATGGATGAGTGGAAGGAGCTCTTCCACGCTCTTGGCTCTTGCACGAGCCTCGATCTTGTACACACACAAAAAAAAAATAGAGGGATGAAGGAGTGGAAGGAGGGATGGATGAGTGGAAGGGGGGATGGATGAGTGGAAGGGGGGATGGATGAGTGGAAGGAAGGATGGATGAGTGGAAGGGGGAATGGATGAGTGGAAGGGGGGATGGATGAGTGGAAGGAAGGATGGATGAGTGGAAGGAAGGATGAATGAGTGAAAGGAGGGATGGAGGAGTGGAAGGAAGGATGGAGGAGTGGAAGGAGGGATGGATGAGTGGAAGAATAGATGAGTGGAAGGGGGGATGGATGAGTGGAAGGAGGGATGGATGAGTGGAAGGATGGATGGATGAGTGGAAGGAAGGAGGGATGGATGATGAGTGGAAGGAAGGATGGATGAGTGGAAGTTGGGATGGATGAGTGCAAGGAAGGATGGATGAGTGCAAGGAAGGATGGATGAGTGGAAAGAAGGATGGATGATGAGTGGAAGGAGGGATGGAGGAGTGGAAGGAAGGATGGATGAGTGGAAGGAAGGATGGATGAGTGGAAGGAGGGATGGAGGAGTGGAAGGAGGGATGGATGATGAGTGGAAGTTGGGATGGATGAGGGGAAGGAGGGATGGATGATTGGATGGGTGGAAGGAAGGACGGATGAGTGGAAGGAGGGATGGATGAGTGGAAGTTGGGATGGATGAGGGGAAGGAGGGATGGATGAGGGGAACAAGGGATGGATGAGTGGCAGTTGGGATGGATGTGGGGAAGGAGGGATGGATGAGGGGAAGGAGGGATGGATGAGTGGAAGTTGGGATGGATAAGTGGAAGGAAGGAAGGATGGGTGGAAGGAAGGATGGATGAGTGGAAGGAGGATTGGAGGAGTGGAAGGAGGGATGGATGATGAGTGGAAGTTGGGATGGATGAGGGGAAGGAGGGATGGATGATTGGATGGGTGGAAGGAAGGATGAGTGGAAGGAGGGATGGATGAGTGGAAGTTGGGATGGATGAGGGGAAGGAGGGATGGATGAGGGGAAGGAGGGATGGATGAGTGGAAGTTGGGATGGATGTGGGGAAGGAGGGATGGATGAGTGGAAGTTGGGATGGATGAGTGGAAGTTGGGATGGATGATTGGATGGGTGGAAGGAAGGATGGATGAGTGGAAGGAGGGATGGAGGAGTGGAAGGAAGGATGGATGATGAGTGGAAGGAGGGATGGAGGAGTGGAAGGAAGGATGGATGATGAGTGGAAGGAAGGATGGATGAGTGGAAGGAGGGATGGATGAGTGGAAGGATGGATGAGTGAAAGGAAGGATGGATGGGTGGAAGGAGGGATGGATGAGGTGAAGGAGGGATGGATGAGTGGAAGGAAGGATGGATGAGTGGAAGGAGCTCTTACACGCTCTTGGCTCTTGCACGAGCCTCGATCTTGTACACAAAAAAGAAAAGAAAATGGAGGGATGAAGGAGTGGAAGGAGGGATGGATGAGTGGAAGGGGGGATGGATGAGTGGAAGGGGGGATGGATGAGTGGAAGGGGGGATCGATGAGTGGAAGGAAGGATGGATGAGTGGAAGGGGGGATGGATGAGTGGAAGGGGGGATGGATGAGTGGAAGGGGGAAGGGGGGATGGATGACTGGAAGGAGGGATGGATGAGTGGAAGGAGGGATGGATGAGTGGAAGAATGGATGAGTGGAAGGGGGGATGGATGAGTGGAAGGGGGGATGGAGGAGTGGAAGGAAGGATGGATGAGTGGAAGGAGGGATGGATGAGTGGAAGAATGGATGAGTGGAAGGGAGGATGGATGAGTGGAAGGAAGGATGGATGAGTGGAAGGAGGGATGGATGAGTGGAAGGATGGATGAGTGGAAGGATGGATGGATGAGTGGAAGGAAGGAGGGATGGATGATGAGTGCAAGGAAGGATGGATGAGTGGAAGGAGGGATGGAGGAGTGGAAGGAGGGATGGATGAGTGCAAGGAAGGATGGATGATTGGAAGGAAGGATGGATGAGGGGAAGGAGGGATGATGAGTGGAAGGAAGGATGGATGAGTGGAAGGAGGGATGGAGGAGTGGAAGGAGGGATGGATGAGTGCAAGGAAGGATGGATGATTGGATGGAAGGATGGATGAGGGGAAGGAGGGATGATGAGTGGAAGGAGGGATGGAGGAGTGGAAGGAGGGATGGATCAGTGGAAGGGGGGTTGGATGAGTGGAAGGGGGGATGGATGAGTGGAAGGAAGGATGGATGAGTGGAAGGGGGGATGGAGGAGTGGAAGGGAGGATGGATGGGTGGAAGGAGGGATGGATGAGTGGAAGGATGGATGAGTGGAAGGGGGGATGGATGAGTGGAAGGAAGGCTGGATGAGTGGAAGGAAGGATGGATGAGTGGAAGGAGGGATGGATGAGTGGAAGGATGGATGAGTGGAAGGATGGATGATGAGTGGAAGGATGGATGAATGAGTGAAAGGAGGGATGGAGGAGTGGAAGGAGGGATGGATGATGAGTGGAAGTTGGGATGGATGAGGGGAAGGAGGGATGGATGAGTGGAAGGAGGGATGGATGAGTGGAAGGAGGGATGGAGGAGTGGAAGGAGGGATGGAGGAGTGGAAGGAGGGATGGATGATGAGTGGAAGTTGGGATGGATGAGGGGAAGGAGGGATGGATGATTGGATGGGTGGAAGGAAGGATGGATGAGTGGAAGGAGGGATGGATGTGGGGAAGGAGGGATGGATGAGGGGAAGGAGGGATGGATGAGTGGAAGTTGGGATGGATGAGTGGAAGTTGGGATGGATGATTGGATGGGTGGAAGGAAGGATGGATGAGTGGAAGGAGGGATGGAGGAGTGGAAGGATGGATGATGAGTGGAAGGAGGGATGGAGGAGTGGAAGGAAGGATGGATGATGAGTGGAAGGAGGGATGGATGAGTGGAAGGAGGGATGGATGAGTGGAAGGATGGATGAGTGAAAGGAGGGATGGAGTGGAAGGAAGGATGGATGAGTAGAAGGAAGGAAGGATGAGTGGAAGGAAGGATGGATGAGTGGAAGGAAGGATGAATGAGTGAAAGGAGGGATGGAGGAGTGGAAGTTGGGATGGATGAGGGGAAGGAGGGATGGATGAGTGGAAGGAAGGATGAATGAGTGAAAGGAGGGATGGAGGAGTGGAAGGAGGGATGGATGAGTGGAAGGAAGGATGAATGAGTGAAAGGAGGGATGGAGGAGTGGAAGGAGGGATGGATGATGAGTGGAAGTTGGGATGGATGAGGGGAAGGAGGGATGGATGATGGGAAGGAGGGTTGGATGAGGGGAAGGAGGGATGGATGAGTGGAAGTTGGGATGGATGAGTGGAAGTTGGGATGGATGATTGGATGGGTGGAAGGAAGGATGGATGAGTGGAAGGAGGGATGGATGAGTGGAAGGAGGGATGGAGGAGTGGAAGGAAGGATGGATGATGAGGAGAAGGAGGGATGGATGAGTGGAAGTTGGGATGGATGAGTGGAAGTTGGGATGGATGATTGGATGGGTGGAAGGAAGGATGGATGAGTGGACGGAGGGATGGAGGAGTGGAAGGAAGGATGGATGATGAGTGGAAGGAGGGATGGATGAGTGGAAGGAGGGATGGATGAGTGAAAGGAGGGATGGAGGAGTGGAAGGATGGATGAGTGGAAGGAGGGATGGAGGAGTGGAAGGAAGGATGGATGATGAGTGGAAGGAGGGATGGAGGAGTGGAAGGAAGGATGGATGATGAGTGGAAGGAGGGATGGATGAGTGAAAGGAGGGATGGATGAGTGGAAGGATGGAGGAGTGAAAGGAGGGATGGATGAGTCGAAGGATGGATGAGTGAAAGGAGGGATGGAGGAGTGGGAGGAAGGATGGATGAGTGAAAGGAAGGATGGATGAGTGAAAGGAGGGATGGATGAGTGGAAGGAGGGATGGATGAGTGGAAGGATGGAGGAGTGAAAGGAGGGATGGATGAGTCGAAGGATGGATGAGTGAAAGGAGGGATGGAGGAGTGGAAGGAAGGATGGAGGAGTGAAAGGAGGGATGGATGAGTCGAAGGATGGATGAGTGAAAGGAGGGATGGAGGAGTGGAAGGAAGGATGGATGAGGCGAAGGAAGGATGGATGAGTGGAAGGAGCTCTTCCACGCTCTTGGCTCTTGCACGAGCCTCGATCTTGTACACACACAAAAAAAAAATAGAGGGATGAAGGAGTGGAAGGAGGGATGGATGAGTGGAAGGGGGGATGGATGAGTGGAAGGGGGGATGGATGAGTGGAAGGAAGGATGGATGAGTGGAAGGGGGAATGGATGAGTGGAAGGGGGGATGGATGAGTGGAAGGAAGGATGGATGAGTGGAAGGAAGGATGAATGAGTGAAATGAGGGATGGAGGAGTGGAAGGAAGGATGGAGGAGTGGAAGGAGGGATGGATGAGTGGAAGAATAGATGAGTGGAAGGGGGGATGGATGAGTGGAAGGAGGGATGGATGAGTGGAAGGATGGATGAGTGGAAGGATGGATGGATGAGTGGAAGGAAGGAGGGATGGATGATGAGTGGAAGGAAGGATGGATGAGTGGAAGTTGGGATGGATGAGTGCAAGGAAGGATGGATGAGTGCAAGGAAGGATGGATGAGTGGAAAGAAGGATGGATGATGAGTGGAAGGAGGGATGGAGGAGTGGAAGGAAGGATGGATGAGTGGAAGGAAGGATGGATGAGTGGAAGGAGGGATGGAGGAGTGGAAGGAGGGATGGATGATGAGTGGAAGTTGGGATGGATGAGGGGAAGGAGGGATGGATGATTGGATGGGTGGAAGGAAGGACGGATGAGTGGAAGGAGGGATGGATGAGTGGAAGTTGGGATGGATGAGGGGAAGGAGGGATGGATGAGGGGAACAAGGGATGGATGAGTGGCAGTTGGGATGGATGTGGGGAAGGAGGGATGGATGAGGGGAAGGAGGGATGGATGAGTGGAAGTTGGGATGGATAAGTGGAAGGAGGGATGGAGGAGTGGAAGGAAGGATGGATGATGAGTGGAAGGAGGGATGGAGGAGTGGAAGGAAGGATGGATGATGAGTGGAAGGAAGGATGGATGAGTGGAAGGAGGGATGGATGAGTGGAAGGATGGATGAGTGAAAGGAAGGATGGATGGGTGGAAGGAGGGATGGATGTGGGGAAGGAGGGATGGATGAGTGGAAGTTGGGATGGATGATTGGATGGGTGGAAGGAAGGATGGATGAGTGGAAGGAGGGATGGAGGAGTGGAAGGAAGGATGGATGATGAGTGGAAGGAGGGATGGAGGAGTGGAAGGAAGGATGGATGATGAGTGGAAGGAAGGATGGATGAGTGGAAGGAGGGATGGATGAGTGGAAGGATGGATGAGTGAAAGGAAGGATGGATGGGTGGAAGGAGGGATGGATGAGGTGAAGGAGGGATGGATGAGTGGAAGGAAGGATGGATGAGTGGAAGGAGCTCTTACACGCTCTTGGCTCTTGCACGAGCCTCGATCTTGTACACAAAAAAGAAAAGAAAATGGAGGGATGAAGGAGTGGAAGGAGGGATGGATGAGTGGAAGGGGGGATGGATGAGTGGAAGGGGGGATGGATGAGTGGAAGGGGGGATCGATGAGTGGAAGGAAGGATGGATGAGTGGAAGGGGGGATGGATGAGTGGAAGGGGGGATGGATGAGTGGAAGGGGGAAGGGGGGATGGATGAGTGGAAGGAGGGATGGATGAGTGGAAGGAGGGATGGATGAGTGGAAGAATGGATGAGTGGAAGGGGGGATGGATGAGTGGAAGGGGGGATGGAGGAGTGGAAGGAAGGATGGATGAGTGGAAGGAGGGATGGATGAGTGGAAGAATGGATGAGTGGAAGGGAGGATGGATGAGTGGAAGGAAGGATGGATGAGTGGAAGGAGGGATGGATGAGTGGAAGGATGGATGAGTGGAAGGATGGATGGATGAGTGGAAGGAAGGAGGGATGGATGATGAGTGCAAGGAAGGATGGATGAGTGGAAGGAGGGATGGAGGAGTGGAAGGAGGGATGGATGAGTGCAAGGAAGGATGGATGATTGGAAGGAAGGATGGATGAGGGGAAGGAGGGATGATGAGTGGAAGGAAGGATGGATGAGTGGAAGGAGGGATGGAGGAGTGGAAGGAGGGATGGATGAGTGCAAGGAAGGATGGATGATTGGATGGAAGGATGGATGAGGGGAAGGAGGGATGATGAGTGGAAGGAGGGATGGAGGAGTGGAAGGAGGGATGGATCAGTGGAAGGGGGGTTGGATGAGTGGAAGGGGGGATGGATGAGTGGAAGGAAGGATGGATGAGTGGAAGGGGGGATGGAGGAGTGGAAGGGAGGATGGATGGGTGGAAGGAGGGATGGATGAGTGGAAGGATGGATGAGTGGAAGGGGGGATGGATGAGTGGAAGGAAGGCTGGATGAGTGGAAGGAAGGATGGATGAGTGGAAGGAGGGATGGATGAGGGGAAGGATGGATGAGTGGATGGATGGATGATGAGTGGAAGGATGGATGAGTGGAAGGAAGGATGGATGAGTGGAAGTTGGGATGGATGAGTGGAACTTTGGATGGATGAGTGGAAGTAAGGATGGATGAGTGGAAGATCAATCACTCATCCATCCTTCCTTCCACTCATCCATCCTTCCTTCCACTCATCCATCCGTCCTTCCACTCAACCATCTCCACTTCCACTCATCCATCCCAACTTCCACTCATCCATCCCTCCTTCCATTCAACCATCTCCACTTCCACTCATCCATCCCAACTTCCACTCATCCATCCGTCCTTCCACTCAACCATCTCCACTTCCACTCATCCATCCCAACTTCCACTCATCCATCCCTCCTTCCACTCAACCATCTCCACTTCCACTCATCCATCCCAACTTCCACTCATCCATCCCAACTTCCACTCATCCATCCCTCCTTCCACTCATCCATCCCAACTTCCACTCATCCATCCCTCCATCCACTCATCCATCCCAACTTCCACTCATCCATCCCTCCTTCCACTGATCCATCCCTCCTTCCACTCATCCATCCCAACTTCCACTAAGCGAATGCATGCAATGCGATGCGCGTTCTGCTAGTTACGGAGGTTGGGTAACAACATGGCGCCTGTGAATCACATGACAGCGCTTAACCAATCATAGGGCAGACCAGTTGAAACCGGGTTGACCGAACTCTCTCTATCTACGGCTCTGGCACCTTAGAATGACAAGGCGAGAAATACACATTGCCTCCCTGAACATTAATGGGGGATGTGCCCCCTTACGAAAAATTCAAGCAATCCAGGCAATGGAGAGAGTAAATGCAGATGTCATTCTATTGCAAGAGACCCATGCCACAAACAATTTGGCAGCTGAATGGTGTAAACTTTTATCAGGCAATGGTGGCTGAGTGGGGTTGCCATCGCTTTAAGTCCCAGGTTTCCCACTCAGTGTTATTTATAGGGAGGTCTATAAGGCACATTTGATAGCGGTGGAGTTCTACTGCAATACACAAAAGCTTATTATAGTAAATGTGTATGCACCAAGTGAACCTATAGAAAGAAGAATATTCTTTTCCACATTGCGGGACTTTGTAGAGGGACTGGATCCAGCTGCTCTCACCTGTATCGCAGGGGACTTTAACTGTACAATTGATCCTTCAGTTGACAGGAATGGACATGAACCCCAGGGCGCTTCTGCGAAGGTGTTAGAGAGCCTCATCAAGAACTATTGTTTTGAGGATGTGTGGAGGTTGCAGCATCCAACTTCACGGGCCTACACATGGTGCGGATGTCACGATGGCGTCATATCAAGGGCAAGGCTGGACAGGATCTATATCAACAAGCATTCTGAGTATTGCGCTGCAATACATGTCCCCTACCGGCAGTCTGTCGTCCGGAAAACTGTTGGGGAAATTACCAAAGTTCAAAGTGCCCTAACTTTGTCAAAAATGATCGAAACGTCGTGAAGTTCGAACTTGATCTGTAACTTATCATGAGGAAACCATGTGCCAAGTTTGAAATCATTAGCATTAAGAGTTTAGAGAAAAAAAGTCCGGAAAACTGTTCTTTGCGTGACGGACTGACGGACGGACAGACTGAGGGACGGAGTGCAAACCTATAGTCCCCTCCGGTGTAAACCGGTAGGGGACTAATAAGCCAATGCTGAATGTGGTGTCCACTAGCCAAATACTCCCAACAGGGTTTTCAGATCATAATTTAGTCTCAATGTCCTTTAAATTACCCCCTGACATCAGGAGGTAGCGCGTACTGGTCACTCAATACTCGTCTGTTAAGTGATAAGAAATTTAAAGATGCCTTCCGAACCGTGTGGGGGAAAACCCGGTCCTCTAAGCTTGAGCATGCCAACCTTCGCATATGGTGGGACCTTGCAAAGTGTCAAGTCAAATCGTTTTGTCAACAGTATAGTCTGTTTACTACTAAATGCAAAGTCTCTCAATTGACTCATTAAAGGCCGAAATTGCAGAATTGGAACAGAATCTTAATGGGGCTGGAAAAGACTTTGGATGTGTTCGGTTACTATGGACAAAAAGGTCGTCACTGACCGAAATGGTGAGGCAGCGGGCAATGGGTACCTTGGTGCGTATGAGGATGAGTTACTTGACTTTGGATATGCCAAATAAGGACTTCTTCAGCTTGGAGAATTCGGTGAAAAACTCTCAGCAAATTCATAAGCTCTGTACTGCTAATGGGTCAACGGTTGCCTCCCAACCGGAGATTAAAGCGGCCTTGAAAGTGTTTCACTCTGACCTGTACTCTGCCCAGAGTATCAACAGTGAGGCGATACAGGAGCTGATTGCTGGGCTCCCAGAAGTCGAGGACAAGCAACACACACTGGAATCGTTAATTTCACCTGATGAACTTGAAGCAGCCATGCGAGGCTTGAAAGACGGGAAAGCCTCGGGGATTGACGGGCTGCCTGGAGAGTTTTATAAGACGTTCTGGAATCTTGTGGGACCCGATCTGCTTGAAGTCCTTGACGAAAGCCTTCGTGTTGGAGAACTTCCTCTGTCCTGTAGAAGGGCGGTCGTATGCCTTTTACCGAAGGCTGGGAACATTCAACTCATTGAGAACTGGTGACCTGTTTCCTTACTGTGTACTGACTACAAAATCTTGTCTAAACTTTTAGCAAACCGACTGAAAGAGGTGATCAGCTCTGTCATACAGCCGGATCAGACCTACTGTGTTCTTGGACGGTCCATGCATGATAATCTGTTTCTGGTAAGAGATATTATTTCCTGCAGAAAGTATGTGCCTGCCAGTTTTGGGTTATTAGTCCCCTACCGGTGTACACCGGAGGGGACTATAGGTTTGCACGCCGTCCCTCCGTCTGTCAGTCCGTCAGTCCGTCAGTCTGTCAGTCTGTCAGTCTGTCAGTCCGTCACGCAAAGAACAGTTTTCCGGACCTTTTTTCTAAACGCTTAATGCTAATGATTTCAAACTTGGTACATGGTTTCCTCATGAAAGGTTACAGGTCAAGTTCGAACTTCACGACGTTTCGATCATTTTTAACAGAGTTATGGCACTTTGAACTTTGGTAATTCTGATGATCCTTAACTCAGTGCCATTTTAAGTTTTAATTTCCTTTAAAAACAAATTTCTCTGCAATAATAGGACCGATTGAGATAAAAATTTTAACCATATGATGGACTCGGTCTGTAGAATATTTTAATGGTAATTATGATGTCACAGGTCACGTGGTTCGGTCGCCATATTGTTTTTCGTGAAAACACGAAAACCCCTTTTTCTCTGCACGGCTGAACAGATCGAGACCAAACTTTGCAGGCAGAATCGCATACCCATGACGAACAAAAAAGTCAGCGAGCATGACGTCATGTGTCACATGGTTTCAGAGTTATGACGTTTTTAAGCATGAACCTTTAAAACTGAGCTCCTCCCTCATTTTTTGATCCAATCGAGGGGAAACTTCACAGATCTGTTCAGCATGTCAGTCTACTAAAATGTCCTTTTGAAATTTGCGATAGGGCACGTGGTTTGGCAGATATCGTTAATTAAAGGAAAATATTTTTTAAAATGGATATCTCTTGTTTATTCTCGAGTTCTCCTCAAGCCGCACTGCGCGTTCTCAGCCTCGTCTCGCGAACGTCAACAGCACGACACAGCGCGCGCTTTCCGGAGGGGCGGAGCTAAGCCGAGCAACATATATATACACATCGATCATTGATCGTGAACCGAAAAATATGACAAATTACTGATGGTTTCAGAGTTATGACGTTTTTAAGCATTAACCTTTAAAACCGAGCTCCTCCCTCATTTTTGATCCAATCGAGGGGAAACTTCTCAGATCTGTTCAGCATGTCAGTCTACTAAAATGTCCTTTTGGAATTTGCGATAGGGCATGTGGTTTGGCAGATATCGTTAATTAAACAAAAATATTTTAAAAATGGATATCTCTTGAATCGCTAGTACCTCAGACCGTGAGTTGGTAATTATATAATTCACACAGTGCAATACATGCAGGCCACTCCACGGAGCGACCTTGCGGGCTTATCAACGAGGCGAGGCGTGACACACGTGTCTCAGCATACCTCAGATCAAGTTTGAAAACCAGCATCAACCGTGCATAAATTTGCATATTCGATCATTTTTGACAAAGTTATGGCACTTTGAACTTTGGTAGGGGACATGTATTGCAGCGCAATACTCAGAATGCTTGTTGTTTCTGGATCAAACAAAGGCTTTTGATCGTGTTGATCATACATACTTGTTTTCGGTTCTTAAGGGGATGGGTTTTGGTGAAACCTTCATATCTTATGTTCAACTTTTATATACAAACACTTTCTGAATGATGAAAGTAAATAACAACTTATGTTCCCCCTTTCCCTTTCGACGGGGTATCCGCCAAGGCTGTCTTCTCTCGGGACTGTTATATGCAATTGCCCTTGAACCACTTTTGGCATCTTTCAGGAAACGATTGCCTTAGGATATGGTGGTAGGGGGTCAAAATTTGTCATAACAGCTTATGCTGATGACGTTTGTGTCTTTATTAAAGGCCTGAGCAGCGTGGCTGCAGTACAGCAGTGATAAAAAGACTTCTCTGCAGCTTCTTCTGGTGAAGTAAACTGGAGTAAAAGTGTAGCCTTGTGGTGTAGTTCAGGTAACCCTTCATTCACATCGCCACCATCACTCCCACAAAATCTGGTATGAAAAACAGACGGCATCAAATATCTTGGAGTTTATCTAGGAAACCATGAAATGGAAATGAGGAATTAGGAAGGAGGTGTGGAACAAATTGCATACCGTTTAAAATCATGGAAAGGACTACTGCGGTCTCTTTCATACAGAGGCCGCGCTCTTGTTATCAATAACCTGATTGCAGCAAGATTGTGGCCTACAGTAGAGTCATTACCTTGCAGCCACCCAAGGAGCTGATCCCTGCCATCAGGAGGAAGTTGATAGACTTCTTTTGGAGTGGCTACCACTGGCTGCGGCCCAGTATACTGTACCACCCTCGAAAGGAGGGGGGTCATGGAGTCATTGATGTCTCTGGTCGGCTTATGGCTTTTCGCCTTCAGTCTGTACAGAGACTACTCTATGCGGAGGAGCTGCCCTGGCACCCATTTGTACATTTTTATTGCAACAGGCTGGTGAACTGAACTATGATCGGCACCTTTTCCTGGTGGACCTTGATTGTTATCAGCAATGCTTCACTTCCAGGTTTTTAGCAGAGTTTGCTGGATGCATGGAAAGGCCTTGAGGTTAAACGTTGTCTTGAGGCATATAATTGTCGTAATTTCCTCCAAGAACCCCTCTTCTTTAACAGCTATTTCCCATGTATTCCTCGTAGCCATGCCTTAATTCAAAAATTCATTCAAGGAGGCGTAAGAAAGGTGAGCGACCTAAGGGATGCATCTGGAACCAAGTGGAGGTCTGCTGGAGTGGTGGCGACAAGTGTATGTGCAGCGTCTGTACGAGTTGTTCATCAAATCATACATGTAGTCATGAAAAAAATTCAGGCAGCTAAATATTGGCTGGGAAGGCGCCGGAATTGTTGAAGATTTTCGGCTATCCTTCCCCGAAATCAAGGTGCTGCCCTCTGTCCAGACAAATGATGATGGGTTTCCCTCTCCCTTTCACTTAGTAACCAAGGCTGGTGTCCTTAAACTCGTGAGGGGGAAAGAAGTCTCATCCCTGTCTGGAGCGACGCGTGTGGCCTTGTGGTCAGAACGTTTAGGGCCGGGGTCTCCTTCTACTCCACTGTGGCATAATATTGTTGCAGATCCAGGGTTTGTCGACGTATTAAGGGGGGTTTAGGCCCTGCTCCCCCTCGAACTCCAGGTCCACGAGGCCGCCAACCACAACTGCTGTATTCGTGGTGGACGGGTCGCGAAGCAACTCCAGCCGCCGAGCCCGCAGCTGCGCATGGAAGGGTTAACGGTCACAACCTGAATACCTTCGGACACACGCAGTCGTGAGAACGGGGGCTGAACCCCACACGAGTCACGCGGATTCTTGACGCCGAGCGGTTGTGCGTCGCGTGACTCGTGCCGTTAACACTATCGAACCCGATCGAGCGGTTTTAATTCGGGCGATGCTAAGTCAAAATGGGAAAGGACAATGACGGCCAGGTTGGAAATCAAACACAGTATTTATTCACAGGGTACAGAACAAAGCGAAGACAAAGCGAAGAATCTTAACGGCCCTACCTATGTCCCCAGACAAGGGCCCTCATTCGTTTGGGGAAGGGGGGGAAGAGGGTAATGAGCAAGAAGCACGGCCGCCTCGTGCAGCTCGCCGGGATGGGCTCGGTCGTGCGGATCGTGCGGATCGTGCGAATGGGCTTGGTGGACGAGAGCCCAGGGCACCAACAGCCGGAGATGATCGCGGCAGGGACGGCGATCGATGACGCACACGTACCAGGAACGAGAGGAGCATGCAATATGCAGGAGCCAAGCGAGAGAGTATAGCAGGAGCCCAGCGCGCGTGAGAGAGAGTATAGCAGGAACCCAGCAAGAGAGACAGAGGGGAGTCTGTCCTGGGCCGGGTTTTATAACCCCCCGAAACCCTACCCGAATGTTCCATGGGTCTCAATTGGCCGCTGGGGGTCACATGACGTGACAGCCCCTCATTGGTCATCCTCGGCCACTCCCTTTAGCTCCCATTGGTTGCAGCTCTCATTGGCCACTCCCTCGGCCACTCCCTTTAGCTCCCATTGGTGACAGCTCTCATTGGCCACTCCCTTTAGCTCCCATTGGTTGCTCACTGCTCCTCCTTCGGGCCTGCAGGGCCTGGCCTAGTCCCATGACGAGGCACTTTAGGCTTCAACGAGGCCTACTATCATCCTGCCTGCCTCAATGCATACTAACACTGGAAAGGTCTATGCTTTACATTTAATAAGAAATAACTAACTATAGGATGCTACATGTTGTGGTGTAACTAACTATAGGGGGGTTGCCTTTATTCACAAAACCGCAACACTACCCCCCTCTCCGACCAGACTCGTCCCGAGTCGACCTTAGGCGGAGCGACCGGTAGAGTCGGCATTCAAAGTTTACCTTTACCATTAGTGTGACACATAGATGTAATCCCCCTAACATTCAACTCTAACCCCATGTGTGCAACATCATTTACACCAGATATGTCCCTCCTAATGCGTTGAGCAGCTAACTAACAGACTCACACCCACAACTGTTCACGTATTTCCGGAATTTTTGAAACTAAACACATAGCTGGTGGGCAACATTCTTACATTTACATTTACAAAACTTTAACCTTTATTTACAAACACTATAACCCAGGACCTGGACTCAAGGGAAGAAATGGAGAAAGGAAATGGAGGCACTTGCTGCTTGCCTTATCTTGCGGCTTCTTGTCTTGAGAGGTTTCCTAACAAAAACCAGCTGGCCCTGCCTGGCATATAGGCCATTTGAAGATCAGGGCCATCTAAATCTTCACCTCCTCAAAATTGAGCCATTTATCTGGTGAACAGGGTCACTGACACATGGTCCAAAGGTGGGTTTCAATGCCACCCAACAGGTGGTCCGAAGGTTGGCCTGAATGCCACCCAACAAGTGGTCCATGGTTGGCCAGAATGTCACCCAACAGGTGGTCCATGGTTGGCCAGAATGCCACCCAACAGGTGGTCCAAAGGTGCAAAATGATGGGGCAGCCAAAAGCTACCACAGCAGAGGTGCGGGGCCACCAGGCTCGTGGTCCATAAGGTGATGGATTGGCAGCAAGATGCTGCGACAGGTGAGTTTCCATAATGGTCCTGGGCGGGGAGGAAGACAAGGCGCAACAAGCACAAGGAAAAGCAACAGTGGCACATGCAAAAACAAGGTGACCAGGTACCACCATACCTGGTGCGGTGAGAGGAATGCGGCAGAGTGAGTGGAGTAAGCTCGTCCCTAACCGTACGTACCCCCACCGTTGACTACACTACCCTAGCCCTCCTTGTATTTACAATTCGTCTCTACGTCTTGTCTCCCATGTCCCCCTCTAATGCCAAATTAATAATAATAATAATAATAATTCATTTATTTTGTATAGCGCTTTTCCAGAAGCCCAAAGGCGCTTTGACAGAGTGGAAAACATAATGCATAACAATACATGAAAACAACAATTGCAAAAAGACAAGAATCAAGAAAACAAACAGCAGCGATATACGGCATATATATAAGACAAGAATCAAAAAGACAAGACAAGAATCAATAGGGAAATATTTAAAGCAAAAGGAGGGAGAAGGAGAAGAGATAGTCAGGGGTTAAATGCTGTGGGTTGAATGTTGAATGCAGCGTTGAACAGGTGGGTCTTTAGTGATGTTTTGAATGTGGTGAGTGAGGAGGAGTCTCTGATGGTGTGAGGTAGTGAGTTCCAGAGGGTGGGAGCAGCGATGGAGAAGGCCCTGTCCCCCCAGGATCTGAATTTGGTCCGGATGGAGGGGGTCAGGAGGTTGGTACCAGCAGAGCGGAGGTTGCGGGTGGGAGTGTGTCTGGAGAGGAGGTCAGCCAGGTAGGATGGGGCCAGGTTATGGAGGGCTTTGTATGTCAAGAGGAGGATTTTGTACTGGATTCTCTGGGGGATGGGGAGCCAGTGAAGCTTGTAAAGGACGGGGGTGATGTGGTCACGGGTCCGGGAATGAGTGAGTAGACGGGCAGCGGAGTTCTGAATGTATTGGAGTTTATTGGTGATTTTTGAGGGTGAACCATAGAGGAGGCTATTGCAGTAGTCCAGACGGGAGGTGATGAAGGCGTGGATGAGGGTTTCTGCAGCCGTGGAGGAGAGGGATGAGCGGAGACGGGCAATGTTTTTCAGGTGAAAGAAGGCTGACTTTGTGATCTGTTTAGTGTATTTGTCGAAGGAAAGGGTTTGGTCAAAGATGACGCCAAGATTCCGGATGTGAGGGGAGGTGGATACTGGGATACCGTCGATGTTGAGGGCAAAGTTATGGGTGGATTTTGTGAGCGTTTTTGGGCCAATGATGATTATTTCAGATTTATCACAGTTAAGCTTGAGGAAGTTGATTTGAAGCCAGGATTTTATTTCAGTGATGCAGTTTGTCAGGATAGAGTGGGTGTCGGTGGAGACGGACTTGGTGGAGATGAAAAGCTGGATGTCATCGGCGAAGCAGTGGAATTGGAGACCATGACGGCGGATTAAGTGACCGAGCGGGGACAGGTAAAGGATGAAGAGGAGGGGGCCAAGAACTGAACCTTGGGGGACACCTTGGGGGAGGGGAGCAGTGGGGGATTTGCAGTTATTGATGGAGATGAACTGGCATCTGTCAGAGAGGTATGATTTAATCCAAGAGAGGGCAGTGCCGGTGACGTTAAAGGTGGATTCAAGTCGGGTGAGGAGGATAGTGTGATCGATGGTGTCAAAGGCAGCGCTGAGGTTGAGGAGGACGAGAATGTTGAGGTTGCCAGCGTCAGAGGAGAGGAGAAGGTCGTTGGTGATTTTGAGGAGAGCAGTTTCAGTACTGTGGTTGGAGCGGAATCCGGATTGGAATGTTTCATACAAGTTATTGGCAGAGAGATGATGTTTGAGTTGAGTGGCTACAGCGCGTTCCAAAACTTTTGACAGAAAGGGTAGGTTGGAGATGGGTCTGAAGTTGTTTAGGGTGTCAGGGTTTAGACCAGGTTTTTTTAGAATGGGGGTAACAGCAGCAATTTTGAGGGAAGGTGGGACGATGCCTGTAGACAGGGAGGAGTTTATTGTTGCAATGATAAGTGGAGAGAGAGCAGGGAGGGAGGCTTTGACAAAGCTGGAGGGGATGGGGTCAAGAGTGCAGGTGGCAGTTTTCATTCCTATGAGGAGTTCAGAGAGGTCAGTAGGAGAGATTGGGGAGAACCGAGACAGGGGATGGCAGGACAAGGGGGGGCAGGTGGTTGGAGGGGGAGCGGGTGCGGCGGTGGTCAAGCTGTTGTAGATGTTGTCAATTTTGCGTTGGAAGAAAGAGAGGAAGGAGATGCAGTTGTCTACTGTGAATGACTGGGTGGTGGTGTTCAGGGGGCGGAGGAGTTTGTTTATTGTCGAGAAGAGTGCTTTTGGGTTTCCGGAGCCAGAGTGGATAATTTGAGAGTAGTAGGCAGAGCGGGCGCGGGAGAGGGCATCTTTGTAGTGTTGTATGTGGTCCTTGTAGGCTTGGGAGTGAACTGTGAGACCCGTTTTATTGCGGAGTCTTTCAAGTTGGCGAGCACGAGTTTTCATCAGGTGGAGTTCAGGGGTAAACCAGGGAGCAGAATGGGTGAAAGAAACTGTTTTGGTTTTTACAGGCGCAAGCTGGTCAAGGCAGGAGGAGAGAGTGTGGTTGTAGTAGTCAGTGAGGTCGGAAGGGGTGTGGAGGTCAATGAAGGGAGAAGTGGACATTTTTTCAGAGAGGGTGGATGAGAATGAGGTAGGTGAAAGAGCGTTTAGCTTACGGAAGTTGATTGTGCGATAATGCCTTGGTGTTGGGGCGGGGATGTTGATGGTCAGAGTGATGGCTAAGTGGTCAGAGAGGGTGAGGTCGGAGCCATAGAGATGGTGCAAATTTAATCCAGTGGAGCAGACAAGGTCCAAAATGTGACCACGGATATGGGTAGGAAAGTCGACATGTTGAGTGAGGTTAAAGCAGGTGAGTAAATCAGTGAAGTCAGTGGTTATTGTGGAGTCAGTGGAGTCCATGTGGATATTGAAATCACCAAGGAGGAGGATTGAGGGGGAGAGGGAACATAGCTGGGTCAGAAAGTAGGAGAAGTCAGACAGGAATGATGGGTGTGGTTTGGGAGGGCGGTAGACGACAGCCATGACTGACTGCGTGTGACCAGAGAGTTTTAAAGCCAGGTGTTCAAATGATGGAGCAGATGAGATGGAGATGAGGTTGGTCTTGATGTCTTGACGGTGGATAACGGCAATTCCACCACCTCGGCCCTCCGAGCGTGGTTTATTGACGTAGGAATATCCATTGGGTGTGGTGAGGTTGAGTGTGTAGTAGTCCAGAGGTTGTTGCCAGGTTTCGGTGAGACAGAGAAAGTCCAGTTTGTTATCCAGGATGTATTCGTTCAGGATGAGGCATTTATTGTTGAGGGACCGGGTGTTGAACAGGGTGAGCTTGATGTTGTTTTGAACAGCAGGGATGAATTCAGGTGATTTAGCCAGGGTTCGTAGGCAAGAGGTGCGATCGTGTGGGTTGCTGTGACCAGGTGCGCTGGGACGAAGAGTGAGAGTGCGCTGAGCCGACCAGAGGACGGGGATGGAGTGACCTGATTGCAAATAAACAAACTTGCGACCGGAGCCACGGTGAATGTACCTGGGTCGTCGGAGGAGTCCATTTGATTTGATGGCAGAGATGCATGATGGGGTGGAGCGGGTATTGAGCAGAAGAAGCCTTGCGGCGGAGTACTTCAGAGCCATGCCAGGCAGGAGCGAAGGGACGAGTACGAGGCCAAGGTCGAGGAGGCAAAGCGGCAAACGCAGCGGCAAACGACTGCAGCCGCTAATCAAGACCACAGCGGCAAACAAGGCCACAAGGCCACCGGCAAACAAGGCCACGGCCACAATCAACGGGAGCGGGCCTTTCGAATTCCGTATTCCGTACCATCAAAAGCAGATTCCGTTATCCAGCCGGAGAACACGCGGCACGTGCGGGTGTGAAAAGGCAGGACAGGTGTGAGATGTCAGGTCAGAAAGGTAGAAGCAGACCCTGTACATCCATCCAGTCGGAGAAGCGGCGAATATGCAACGCCAGCGTCCTCTCGCAACCGAACCCGGAAATTAGTCCCCAAATCCCTCCCAGGTTCTCCCAGGAAGGAAGGGACGGAATAAAACAATGTTCCACTCATGTCGTGATGCATCTCACTTTCCAAACAGCTTACAGAGCCTCTCGATGTAAAGTTTGTCCTCCGTGGTGGATGGTTGTGGATGGTGCGAAGGGGTCGCACATCCTAACTACACTAACAACATTACTCATTAAACCTCCCCGGGGTTGTACCCTGCCAGTAGGCCTCTTTAAACTATGTGGTTCTAAGAACCCAAATTCCCATTGCCTACACTGTGGTGCCCTCCTGAATTTGGGTCTCACCCCACAAATTTTCTACCTGTGCCTTCGCACAATTTCGGGGCTGGGTCATGTGGCTCTAGCAGCAGGTCTACCTACCTGCGCCCCTCTGTTCACTGGAGCCGCCTCCCGAGCTTGCCTGCTCCTCACACTAATCTATCTGGGGAAGGCCCTCCCTGTCGCTTTCCCCCTCAATGCCCACCTTGGCATTGGGCAACCCGGGTCCTTCCTCTGGATCCTCGGGCCCCACTCACTAACTCACTAACGGATTCGTCACTTCCGTTGTTGTGGTTCTCATCCACTGTAAACATTTTTGGTTCCATGTACTATTATTGTTATCGTTTAAGTGAAATAGAGATTACTGTTTTCAAAAGGTAAAAAAGGGTAATGTTTTAAAAGGAACCGGAAACCGGATCGGGAACCAGACGAAGAAGAAGAAGAGGAAAAGGAGGCGGAGCAAGTGAGTCAGACAAGAAAGCCGTGCTGCTTTGAGGTCTGGAGGAAACGCTGGCGAACGGGGGTCACGAGTGAACTTTGGGTTTCCCGGGAAAGGGATTCCTGCGACAGAGTTGTTATCGCTGTGACAGATAAACCTGCGTGTCAGGTTTTGTGGTTGATTCCGAAGAGATTCGTTGTTTGAGGGCAGTTACGCCTCGAGAACGGGCCCGTTGGCCGTTTTGCCTCGCGCCCGATTTCGCATCGCTCTGGGCTCTTCGCCTCGCTTCAACCATTTCACCGCATCCAGACGTTAACCTGGTGTGTGTGTGCAACGTGGATTTTGAGTGGGAATTTGCGGTTTGCCATAAAGGGCGCCTTTGAACGTCCATACCCGAAGGTGTGATTTCCCAGTCGCCTCTTGAGGGTATTTTTGCCCATCGTTAGCAGTGTGACTGTCAACCGAACGGGATTCTGGTCTTGATACGACATCGTTCTGACGAGCACTGGAGCGTGGATCGACTTTGGCTTGAAGCTGGGACAGAGACATTGGGAATGTTATTTTCGCTCACTTGGAGCACAGTGAGTTATATTATACGAAACTGATGGTACCATCATAGGAAAGCTATATTTGTTGTACAATTGATTACTATTGTTTTTGTGCTGTTATTCTTGTGTGACCTTGATACAATACTTGTTTGTTGGTAACAATTGGTGTGGTTTCACCATTGATCTTTGACACACAGAATAACACATCTTTCTGCCGTGACTCCTCCAGGGGCTCGGAGGTACACCGTGACCGGGGTTTGGGGAGGAGCACGTAACAGAAATTGGGGGCCTCGTCCTGGATTGAATTCTCCAACATTCCCAAAATTCCCAAATTTGGAATTTTCTAACATTCCCAAATTTTTCAAAAAATTTGTATTTTTTTTTTTGTGTGAAGGTTAACAGGTGCTAACTAATAGTCACCATGGTGTTTGACGCAGAAAAGTTTGCAGCATCTCCTAATGAGGCACAGTTCCAGGCGTTAAAAAGATCGGAACTCATGATATTGGAATGAGCCAAATGCTGCCTCGAGTGGCACATCTACACGGACAGAGCCAAATGCTGCCTCGAGTGGCACATCGACACGAACCAAGCCAAACGCGACCTCGAGTGGCACATCACCACTCATAGCTGGCCGAGAAGCATAGCTGTCCGATTCTCGGGGCAACACGCCAAATTTTTATGGCTTCCCAAGGGCTATGGCTACGCACTCGAGGGGAATGTCGGCTGAAGCTTGTGATTAATGGCCGAATGTTTCCGGATGTACACTTAATGGTCTTACCAGCGTTATGTGCAGAAGTGTTGCTGGGGCACGATTTTCTCCATCGGCATGGTCGCTTGGAAATGGAATTTGGTGGTGATGATACTCTTGCTGTGTGTGTTCTTGCAGGGATGGAAATTGAACCAGTGTCGCTGTTTCCCAATGTGACTCCTGACTGTACACCGGTTGCCGTTAAATCGCGACGCTATTCACGGGCTGACATGCAATTCATTGCTGAGGAGACTGCACGGCTATTAAAGGAGGGCATAATCGAACCTAGTCGATCGCCTTGGAGAGCCCAAGTTTTGGTGGTTCAGACCGACACTCACCGCAAATGCATGGTAATCGACTATTCGCAGACGATTAATCGGTTTAACCAATTGGACGCCTACCCACTCCCGGGATTGGCTTCTCTGGTCCGACAGGTGGCACAGTATTCGGTATATAGTGCTTTCGATCTCCGCAGCGCGTATCATCAGATTCCAATCTCTGAGGCAGATCGCATCTACACCGGGTTTGAATCCGGACAGAGGTTGTACCAGTTCACCCGTCTGCCTTTTGGGGTCACAAATGGGGTCCCTGCTTCCAAAGGGCCATGGATGACATCATTGCTAAGGAGAGCTCAACCGATGCCTTAGTTTACTTGGATAATCTCACGGTTTGTGGGTACGATCAAGCTCATCATGATACTAATCTGAAGCGCCTCCTCGAGGTTGCGCACAAGTACCGCCTGACTATGAACGAGGCCAAATGTCGCTATTCCACTCGAACGATAGATCTCCTGGGGTACACCGTGACCCACGGCACTATCACCTCAGACAAGGAGCGACTGCAACCCTTGCTCGACATGGCCCCACCACGTGATCGTGCATCTTTGAAGCGTGTTCTCGGGCTTTTTGCTCATTATTCAAAGTGGGTTCAAAATTTTTCTGAGAAGCTTCGTCCACTTGTGGATTGCAAAGAGTTCCCCATGAGTCACGCCGCTAAGACCGCTTTCCATGGCCTGAAGTCAGACATAGCTGGTGCCGCCGTGTCGTCTATTGATGAAAACAAGTCCTTTCTTTTGGAAAGTGATGCGTCAGACCACGCGATAGCTGCCACACTCTCTCAAGGGGGGTGACCTGTGGCCTTCTTTTCACGGACTCTCTCCTCTGCAGAAAAACGACACTTGTCTGTTGAAAGGAGGCGTACGCCATCGTTGAGTCTATCAGGCGCTGGCAGCCATATTTGCTTGGCAAATGTTTTGAGATCATTACCGATCAACAAAGTGTCGCTTTTATGTATGACACGCGCCATGCTCAGCGCATTAAGAATGAGAAAATCACTCGCTGGAGAATTGAGTTGGCCGATTTTTGTTACATTATCAGATATCGCCCTGGACGGGACAATCTCGCAGCGGATGCATTATCACGGCCTGTGGTGTGTGCAAGTCTCACCTCCTTTGAGGACCTGTGCTTTCTTCATGACACATTGTGCCATCCCGGCGTGACGCGTTTAGCTCATTATGTGCGGTCGCAATTTGCCCTACTCCACTGAGGACATTCGTCAGCTATGTCGCAATTGTTCCGTTTGTGCTGAACTCAAACCTCGCTTCTACAACCCTCGGATGGGTACGCTGGTCCCGGCTACCCGGCTGTGGGAGCGATTGGCAATGGACTTCAAAGGACCCCTGCCGCCTTCGTGTCTACCGCCTTGTCCGGGAATACCGGCTTCGGACAGTTCTCGTTATCTTCTCACGATAGTTGATGAGTTCTCCAGATTCCCTTTTGCTTTCCCATGTGGCAATATGTCCGCTACCACGGTTATCCGGTGTCTGCAGGACTTGTTTTCTATGTTTAGGAATCTGGCCTATGTGCACACAGATTGTGGAGTGGTGTTCTTGTCCCAGGATGTGAGAACCTTCTTGCTCCAGCGTAATATCGCTTCTAGCTATACTACCCCGTATAGGCCACAGGCGAACGGACAGGTGGAATGATTTAATGGCATCATATGGAAAACCATTACTCTGAGCCTTAAGTCCTGTGGACTAGGACTGGACCGATGGACCTGGGCGGTACCCGGGGCGCTAACCTCGATCAGGACTTTATTGTTCACCACTACTAATCAAACTCCCCACGACCGTATGTTTCGTTTTTCGCGTTGTTCTGGCGGTATCCGTCCTTTGCCCGGCTGGCTTGCTGAACCCGGACCGGCTTTCCTCAAATGCGCGGTTCGCTCAAGTAAATATGACCCCCTCTTTGACAAGGTTAGTTACCTCCAAGTCAACCCTGAGCACGCTCGAGTGCTGCTGCCAAATGGACGTGAGTCTACAGTCTCGGTGCACCATCTTGCCCCATGCGGGGATGCTGTTGGGCCGGACTTCGGCCCGGTTAATCCGATGATAGAGAATCCACCGTCAACCCCACCACCACACGCACCTGATCCAGATGGCTTTGTGGAGGCACTGCCGTCACCTGAGTTAGGCGGTTATTCCGACGCGTGGGAATTCAGTCCCGTGGTTGAAGCTCCTGACGCCTATCGGACGCGTGCCGGAAGAGCAATTCGCTGTCCTAATCGCTACGGCTGGGACTCACATGGACTGCTGCGAACTGATGTTTCTATGCTGCTATAGCTCGCTAGCTTGTTCTCTGCCCCTAGGGGTAGTGTAGTTTTAACGCCGAGGAGAATGTAATGAAATTGTGTCTAAGTTTGAACCCAGGTGTTATGCGGCTTCTGTCCACTGCGCGACAGTTATAAGAACTCAGACAGACAGCGCTGCGATCATTCCTGTGACATTTCTCATGTGTAATGTTGTGCATACTTAGATGGTGCATGTTACTCCTTTGTTCCAGGCTTGCTTGTGCTAGTTGCAAATCCATTACTGATTCCTATGAATGCTGAATATTGATATGTTGCTTGTTGGTTTTCTTACAGGTATTGCTGGAGATTGATTCAGAATTAAACTCACAAATCTGAGACAATGTTGTAACTCTGGTTTTTACAACAGCTGCCTCGAGTGGCACATCGACATGGACCGAGCCAAACGTTCCCTCGAGTGGCACATCTACACGGACAGAGCCAAACGCTGCCTCGAGTGGCACATCTACACGGACAGAGCCAAACGCTGCCTCGAGTGGCACATCTACACGGACCGAGCCAAACACTGCCTGGAGTGACACATCGACACGGACAGAGCCAAACGCTGCCTCGAGTGGCACATCTACACGGACAGAGCCAAACGCTGCCTCGAGTGGCACATCTACACGGACAGATCCAAACACTGCCTTGAGTGGCACATCTCTACGGAATAAGCCAAATGCTGCCTCGAGAGGCACATCTACACGGACAGAGCCAAATGCTGCCTCGAGTGGCACATCTACACAGACAGAGCCAAATGCTGCCTCGAGTGGCACACCTACATGGACAGAGCCAAATGCTGCCTCGAGTGGCACATCTACACGGACAGAGCCAAACGCTGCCTCGAGTGGCACATCTACATGGACCGAGCCAAATGCTGCCTCGAGTGGCACATCTACACGGACAGAGCCAAATGCTGCCTCGAGTGGCACATCGACACGGACCGAGCCAAACGCGGCCTCGAGTGGCACATCGACACGGACCGAGCCAAACTCTGCCTCGAGTGGCACACCTACACGGACAGAGCCAAACGCTGCCTCGAGTAGCACATCCAGGACGCTGGATCAGCCTTCACTTTTGAGGCTGGACACTGAGGAACCCTCTGCGGAAGATGGGGTCTTCATCACTGTGACCTCCAAGAAGAGGAAAAAACGTGGTGGGGTTGGTAAGGATGTGCAATTGAGCCATCCAAAAAAGATGGCGCCGGCAAAGGAGCATAACGTTCCTGTTTCAGAAACGGATTCGTCCACGGCTGGTTTTGCTTTGCAAAACAGATTCAGTGTTTTAGGCGAAGAAGAAGAAGAAGACGTTTCCGTACCTGATTGTTGCGAGCCGCGCACAACGGCCCCAGAACCCATCGTAAACACCTCCATGGCTACTGGCAAGGTAACCTCTAATGAGGTGCCTGATGCACCCCCACTCCCTGTTCAGTGTGAAATGGCTGAAACAATGGAGGCGGAAAATGTAACGACCTCTTCTCCCCTGGTAGAGTGCGAAGCCTCCGTTGCAGAAACTTCAGTTTCTCACGTGGTATTTAAAACCCCCATTACGGAAACACCGGTCCTACCTCGGTGAAGGGAGAATTTTACGCCGTGGAAACACACACTTCAGAGTGTGTTAATGTTAATAAAAACTACTATGATGATGACTCAGACGGTGCCGCGTCACTTGCCTCCGCGTGCTAGTATTGAAGCCTGGAATGATCCAGGTTTGGTTCAAGGTTCACCAAGGGAGGCGCTGAAGTTTCACCCACCAAGATCTTAAAGTTTCTTCAAAGTTGGCCATCCACCGTTTGCCCTTCACGTGACTCGTGGTGGTCCCTCTCGGCTCTCCCCCCGTTGGTATTTTTGTGCACATAAGATTGTTCACGGTTCTGTTTAAATATTATTTAAATATGTATAACCTTTCCCCTTCAGTGTTTTACTCAGTGGTATTTTACAACACGCTGTTTTTCTTCCTATTTAAAAGGCTTTTCTCAATTTCCTCTCCAACTCATTCCACCTCAAAAAAAAGAAATTCAATATCTTATACGTCTCCCTCACTACATGGTCTAAATTCACATTCATTCCATCCCTCCTCCATCATTCTGAACCGGATTGCTAACTTGAAAATCACAACAAACCCAATTTGTTTTCAATGTTCGTCTTTCATTAATCATCCACTTTCTAAACTCCCCTCTTGCCCCTCCCATCCAAATCCCTCCCCTTGCACCTACACTCCTAAACTCCCCCCTTGCCCCGCCACTCTTAAACTCCCCCCCTACCCCTCCACTCCTGAACTCCCCCCTTGCCCTTCCACTCCTGAACTCCCCCCTTGCCCTTCCCCTCCTAAACTCCCCCCTCACTCCTCCCCTTCAAAACTCCCCCCCAACCCCTCCCATTCAAATCTCCCCCCATACCATTCGTCTCCAATTCTCCCTCCTCCCCCCTCCTCCTCAAAGCTGCCTCCTCCCCACTTCGTCTCCCTTCTATCTCATACCTCCACCCCCCCCAACCTTCTTCTTTCCTCTGCCCCCCCTCAAACAACCCCTCTCTGTGCCTCATCCCTTCACCTTCAAACCTTTCATCCTCCTCATCCTTCCCTTTCTTGGAACTCTTCTGCAATCGCTGACACACTAACAACTGCTCTCCCTACCTCCCCCTCTCATCCTTCATCTTACCCTACTCCTCCCCTCCCCTGTCCTGTACCCGATGCTCCCCCTCTCTCTTCATCAACGGTATGGACCTCAAACATCCGGGGCCTTCGCTCAAACCTGACTGATCTCTCCATACAGGTTGCTTCTGACAATCCAGACTTGATCTGCTTAACAGAGACTTTCCTCCTTCAAGATGTCTCTGATTCCTTAATATCTCTTCCTGGTTACTCCCTCCTCCGGTATGATAGACCTGAGCCTCGGCCTGGTGGTGGGGTGGCTATCTTTATCAAAAACTCTCTTCCTCACTCTCCTTGCACTGCCCTCTCTCCTCCTCACCCCCAGGAGTACCTCTGGCTACGGCTTCCTCTCCGCTCCCACCTTTTGTTCATATGTGTTCTGTACCGTCCCCCAAACAGTGATGACTCCATCTACATTTCACTGTCTGACAACATGGACCAACTTCTATCCACTCATCCCAACTCACTCTTCCTCATATGTGGTGACTTCAATTGTCATCATGCCACCTGGTTGGGTGTGGGTTCCTCTCTCACCAGTCATGGCACCTCAGCAAAGGACTTCTGTGACTCACTGGGATTGACACAATCTGTCAATTTCCCGACCCGGATCTCAGCCAATGGAGTATCTTCTCTTCTAGACTTGATTATGACTAACTTCCCTGCTAATGTCTGCTGCTCTTCTTCTGCTCCAATCGGTTCTTCTGATCATGTGCTTGTCAAAGTGGACATCTCTCTGGCCATTCTCAGAGAGCCTCCTCAGCGTCGACGAGTCTGGCATTTCACTCAGGCCGACTGGGACGGTCTTCAAGCAGCCATCAATCGTCTGGATTGGTCTCCCATCTCCACTGCCTCTGACATCAATTCTTCCTGGGAATTCTTCCAAAGCAAACTGATCTCTCTCATGCACAGATTTATCCCATCTCGCCTTCAGTTGTCTTACCCTTCCTCCCGTCCATGGTACACTGAATCTTGTGGTGAGGCAGTTGCCCTGAAACAACTTGCCTTTGCCTCTTGGAAGGCTAATCCAACTGAAGGCAATGTCAGTTCCTTCCACCAAGCTCGGAACAAGTGTGTGTCTACCCTCAGGAGTGCCAGGAAGCACTATCTCTCCTCACTCAAGAATGAACTCTCAAACCTGTCTCCTTCCTCCAAATCCTGGTGGCGTCTGGTCAAATCCGTTTCTGGTGTTTGTTCCCCCTCCATCCCCTCCCTTACCTCAAATGGCCACACAGTTGACATCGCACATGACAAAGCCGAATGCCTCAACTCTGTGTTTGCCTCAAAATCCTTAGTCCCAAACCCATCTCTCTCTGTTCCCACCTTTCCCAGTCGAACCAAACTGCTCCTGGACTCTGTGACCTTCTCTCCTGACAAGGTGGAGGGGTTTTTGTCAAACCTCGACTCTGATTCTGCAACTGGACCTGATGGCATGAGCCCACGGGTCCTAAAATCCTGCTCTGCCGCTCTATCTCACCCTCTCTCTGTTCTTTTCACCCTATCCTTTGCTCAAGGTCATCTGCCAGCATCCTGGAAATCAGCAAACATTACCGCTTTACACAAAAAAGGTGCAAAAACAGATCCTTGCAACTACAGACCAATCAGCCTGCTCCCAATTATCAGCAAAGTCATGGAATCCATCATTGCTTCGGATATTAAATCTTTCCTCTTCTCCAATGGCTTGATCTCTGATCATCAATTTGGTTTCAGACCAGGTCACTCTACTCTGGACATGCTGCTTCTGCTGTCTCAACAATGGATGGAGGTCCTCAATGCCAAACAGGAAATCAGAGCTGTCTCCCTTGACATATCACGTGCCTTCGATACGGTCTGGCACCCAGCTCTGCTCACCAAACTCTCCTCCTATGGTATCCATGGAAATCTCCATGCATGGCTTGCGGACTTCCTCTCTGGTCGTAGTCAACGTGTGGCCCTGAATGGATTTCTCTCATCTCCCCTTCCCGTTCAGGCTGGAGTTCTCCAAGGCAGTGTGCTGGGCCCTGTGCTTTTTCTGGTCTTTATCAATGATCTCTCCGACTCTCTGGAAAATACTCTGTATCTCTTTGCTGATGACTCCACTCTCTGCCGCTCCATTCCTCTTCCCTCAGATCAGCAGTCTGCAGCCTCCTCACTCTCTGAAGACCTGGACAAAATCACAGACTGGTCGAACATGTGGAACATGTCTTTCAATCCTGACAAATCTCACACTCTTACTATGTCTCTCCGAAAAGATCGACTGGACAACCCTCCCATCTACTTTCTCAACAATCCTCTCCAAGAAGTTCTGTCGCTCAAGCTTTTGGGTCTCACCATGTGCCATGATCTTTCTTGGGAAAACCACATTTCCAAGCTGGCCTCCAAAGCCAGTCGCCGACTGGGCATCCTCCGTCGTGCGAAGTCCTTCCTAGGCACACCTGAGCTCCTCACCACATACAAGGCTTTCATCCACAGCTCAATGGAATACTGTTCTCCCCTACGGGCTGGTGCTCCTGCCTCACACCTGGCTCGGCTTCACGCTGTTGAATCCAAAGCTTTCAGAATCATTGGAATCTCCCGCGATGAAGCTATCTCTGAGGGCCTTTCACTCACTCACCGCAGGCAGGTAGGTGGTCTTTCTGTCTTCTACCGACTCCTCTCCGGCCTTGCTCCCCCAGCTCTCTCTGTGCTCTGTCCCCCAAATATTCGTACAGGTCGCACAAGATCTGCCAGCCACCCTCTGATGGTTAAACTGCCGAAATCTCGGCTCTCTGCTCACCTTCACTCTTTCATTCCTCTTTTCTTCCGCCTCTGGAACAAACTCCCACACTCACTTCAATCACACTCCTCCCTCCAGGTCTTCAAAACAGCTGTTCACCACCATCTCTTATCTTCCCCCATCCAAAACCTTGATCTTTTCTACCCCCACTAATTCACCCCAGATCCACCTTGTTTGAAATTCCAACTTCTTTCCTGGAAGTCTTGGCAGTGTCCATATGTTTTATACCTCTCCCACCCCCCCCCCCCCCCTTCCCATGCCTCCCCCCCAAAGCCCTCTTCCTCCCACAGTTCTCTCGATGTCTCCATGTCTCTCGGTACCTGCTCTCAAATGTTGTGTTTGTGTCCTTCCCCCTCTCTCCCCATCTTGTCTACCGCTCCCGATGTTATTTGTTTTGTGTGTCTGTTTGTCTTTCTGTGTGATTAATGTTCGCTCTTTCACGAGCCTCGATCTTGTATACAAAAAGAAAAAGAAAAAGAAAAAAAGACACTTTTCGAGAGAAACAAATCAAAATCAATAACTTCTTTCCAGATTTGTCTGCTTTCATAACTTCCTCCAAACATCTCCTCCTCAAGGCAGAACAGCTTGGTGTGACAGAGTCACAAGTGTTTCGCCTTAGGAAATGTGTGCTCAAAGCCAGGAAGGAGCTGCAGCCACAGTCTGACTTCCTCCCCACCTAATTATTTTTCCTTAAATTTACAAGGTGACTTTTTCTATTGTAACCTTAATTATTAATGGAGGGGGGGGGGTAAGGGGAAGGGGAAGGGGTGTTCCCCCCTGCATAAGGCCCAGGTAAAGTCGCTCGTCCAGCATAAACGTTTTGATATTGTTCTTTTGCAAGAGACGAGGTGTAGCCCTTCTTGCGTTAGCGAATGGAACAGAATGATGAGAGGACAGTGGTTCTTTAGCAGCTTGGCCTGCTCTCGTGCTGGGGTTGCTGTCTATTTGCATCATTCTTTCTGTGCACAGGGTGTCGCTTTTAAAGAAATTATTAAAGGGCATTTAGTCTCAGTGCATTTCTTTTTTAATGGTTATAAGCACACGATCCTAAATGTATATTCACCTAGTAATAGCACAGAAAGATTTGATTTTTTTTACACAGTTGGATTTTACTCTCACGCACCTTGACTTTGATGGTATTTTACTCTCACTCTGGCCCGGAATCGTGGTGCTGCTTACTGGACTTTCGACGTGAGCCTCTTGCAAAATGAAGCGTTCCTTGATGCTTTCCGGCCTTTTGGGAAGTTATAAAGTTGCGAAAGTCTTGCTTCTCTTGCCTCGGGCAATGGTGGGATAACGCAAAGGCCCAGATTAGGTCACTTTGCCAACAATATAACTCCTTTTGTACGAAGAACGAAACAGCGCTACAAACTCTCATCGCCAAAGAGATCTTGTGTCTGCAATCAAACCTTCCGGCCCAGAGCGCTGAAAGGACTTGTTCTTTAATTGTGAAAAGGAAAGCCCTCCTTCCTGAGCTCTGCGCAAAGCGGGCTCGAGGGGCTCTAATACGATTACGAAGGGAGAACCTGCATTTCATTGATACCTCTTCAAAGTTCTTCTTCGGTTTGGAACTGCGAGCGAAGAGAAACCAGCAAATAATTTCACTGTGCACGCAAGGAGGTCGAACGACTCAGGACCAAAACGAGATCAGAACTTTGGTCGAATAATATTTTTCAGATTTGTATTGTGCCAGGGACACAAAAAATGATGTGATTCTTTCCTTGACTGCTTCTCTGCCAACCCTGTCTGAGTCTGCACGGCAGCACCTGGACGAGGAAGTTACCCTCGAGGAACTCTTTGCCGCTTTGCAAACTTTGCCCACGGGCAAGGCTTCGGGGCTGGATGGAATCCCTGCGGAGGTCTATAAGGCCTTCTGGGACCAACTGGGACCCGAACTGCATGGTCCTCTTAATTGAGGGCCTGCGTTCAGGCTTATTACCACTCAGTTGCCGTAGGGCTGTACTTGCCCTTATACCCAAGAAGGGAGACCTTCAACAACTTTGGAATTGGCGTCCAATTTCCCTCCATTGCATGGACTATAAAATTATCTCAAAAACTCTTGCAAACCGCCTCAAGCCTGTCATCGGGGATATTGTACACCCCGATCAATCCGATTGTATCCCGAAAAGAACAATACATGATTGCATTTTTATTGTGCGTAACGTGATCGACATTTGTACCGCGGAACAAAGAAATGTTGGTCTCGTGTTTTTAGATCAAGAAAAGGCTTTTGATCCCGTCGATCATTTTTACCTCTTTGCTGTTTTACGGGGGTTTGATTTTGGGGAAACCTTCATCGGTCACGTCAAATTATTGTATAATAATATTTTTAGCCTGCTTAAGGTGAATAATATTTTAAGTCAGCCTTTCTCTGTGACTCGGGGTATTCGCCAAGGGTGCCCTTTGTCCGGCCTTCTTTATTCCCTCTCCGTTGAGCCTCTTCTGAATCGGGTGCGCACACGGCTTCGTGGTTATTGTCCTCTGCCATCGGCCAATCCGGTAAAGACCATCACTTATGCGGATGACCTATGCACATTTGTTATTTCTGATGAAGATATCTGTGCCCTGGTCGAATCCACCAATGAGTTTACCTTGGCTAGCTCCGTAAAGGTCAACTGGCAGAAGACCAAAGCTCTTTACTTAGGCCCACGGAATGGTACCCCCCCCCCCTCCGACCCTGCCAATGCAGCTTGAGGGGGCACATGATGGGATACGCTACTTCGGGGTCTTTCTCGGCACTCAGGATTTCATTTCTAAAAACTGGGAATCGCTGATTACTAAGACTGCGCAGCGGCTGCAAAAATGGAGGGGACTATTGAGACAGCTTTCCTATCGGGGTCGTACTCTGGTCATCAATAACCTCGCGGCATCGATGCTGTGGCATAGTTTTATGGCACTACAGGCCCCAGGTTCTATTCTTAAAAAGCTCCAAAGTATTTTTGTCAATTTATTTTGGGATGGGAAGCCTGGCGTAATAAGTCTGCCCATTGCTGAAGGTGGACAGGGATTGATAGACATAACAAGTAAAGTGATGGCTTTTCGTCTCCTTGCAATCCGAAGGCTGTTGTATTCCGATGTACCATGGAAAGCCTTTACTCACTGCTTGCTCAGGCAAGCAGGGAGACTTGGCTTCGGTGACGAACTCTTTCTTCTTGATGCAGCGAGGGTGGACATAACATTGATCCCCTTGTTTTACAGAAGTATACTGGAAGCATGGCGGACAGTCGCTGTTTGCCGTGACACCAGTGCCTATACGCTCCAAATGTTTTTAAATGAACCAATTTTTTTAAATCCCATTTTTTAAAGGGGTCTGTAGTGACCGTTCTTTTGTGCAAAAGTTCATTGATGTCAACTTTACCTAGGGTCAAGCACCTTAGAAATCCCTTTACATATCGATGGAAGATGGCTGCCAATGTCGCCGTGGCCACTGGTGTGAGATCCATCAGAGTTATTGGAAGGATTTTCTCTGTGATTTCACGAGCTTTTACACTAACCGGGCTAAAGTGGGATCCAGAGATTGAGGCTGCCCTCCCTCTGTCCCAATGTCCTTTTCCTCGTCTTTTAATTTCATTTCGGGGTTTATCTCCTTTAACTCGATGGAGAAATCCTCGGTGTATAGTCTAAGTGTTAACACTCTCATTCCTGACAGACCTGCGGAGCCACGAGCTCATTGGAAGGCGCTGCTCCAAGCTGGCCATTCCGCAACAATCAAATGGCACGTGATGTATAAGGAGCCAATCGTCAAGCGCTCTGGGAATACGCAATGGTGGCTGGCGCACTACATCTTGCCTTGCAATATTCTGTCGCATCGCATGTGTTCCGAAAATTCAGAATTGTGCCCCTTTTGCGGTGCCCCTGAAACCATTTTTCATGCCTTTATTGAGTGCTCGAGACTGTCCTCCCTTTTAAAAATGTTATTAAGTGTGACTCAGGGGCTCGGTTTGATTTTCACACATTGTGTTTTTATACTATTTGATTCACTACTAGTGCGCGTCTGCAAATTCGGCTATCAGATGATCACAAACATGTGATTGTATATGGTTTTAATATTTCTCACCGATGTAAAAATGAATGTTTTTTTAGGGAACTTCTTGTGCTCCGAAGCAAAGCTTGCCATTTATTTATCAGGAAAACGGAAATTGCAGAACATTGATATTTTAGCTGATGACGTTTTAAAGATTTTTAAAGCGTCGGTTACATCTCGTGTCCATTTTGAGTTTGGAATCCACGATTCTGCTGTCTTCGAAAAACGATGGTTTGCCAAACAATCTTTATGTAGCTTGGTCAATGGTGTTCTTGTAATTAATTTATAATCTGGAATCTTTGCTTCTATGTTACCCCATCCACCATGCTCTTTCTCTACATGTGTTGCATGTATTTTTTATTTTGAAGTAAGCCATAATAACCCTTTTGTTTGGACATAATTGTCTGGAATCATATTGAATAAAATTGAATGATTCCTTTCAATAAAGGAGCAAAAATCAAAATCTCTCTCGCGCGCCCCCTGCTGGCCGTTTGTGGTTTGGGCGTGGCAGGATGGCGGCTGTGCATGTGTGGTGAGGTGCGAGCTGCTCCAACTTTCGATCTTTCTACCGCCCCCTGCCCCCCCCCCCCTTTTGTGGTCGTTGTTCTCACCTTCTCCTTTTCATTTTTGTTTATTTTCACATTGTGTATTCTCTGTCTTCCACCACCACTCCATTTTCATCAAACCCGGAACCAAAACCCTCGTCCTCCCTTCCCATTTTTCCTCCCCCCCCCCCCTTTTCCCCCAACCTCCCAGTTCCATGCCCGTTCCCCCCGCTTGGTCTTCCCTTCCTCTGACCGTTCCCCTCACCCACTTGTTCCCCTCACCCTCCCCCTCCACACCTCTATTGCATTCCTCGCTTGTGTTGCTATCTCTATTTTTATTTTTTCCACTTTCGTTTCTTCCCCTGAGATACAGAGAGAGAAAGCCCACGCCTTTCGGTGAGATCGAGGGGTGAGTCCATCGGCACTGACGGGTTGTCGTGATTTCTCGTCCTTTTCCTCATTGAGAGGTGTGTTTTCTCGTGATAGTTTTGCTCGTGCTGGTGTATGCTGAGTAGCGTGTTAAAAGTTCAAGGAGGCAGAAATGAACATCTGAGAGTATCCAAACAACACAGTGACCGAACACGCAAGCCTAAGGCTGCAGGCCATCATCAAGCAACTGACTCCGCCTACGCGGAAACGGAAACAGGTTTACCTAATACGTCATGTGTAATACCAAAGGGTTTTGCAGTATCCAACATCTCCCCTTCCCTTCAAACCGACGACATATGGACGTGGTTTCCAAGAGGTGACAATCCCCCAAATCAATCAGCATGAGTAGATACTACCATCCCTGCCCATAACCATACGTGTGGTAACAAGAACACAAAGCAATATAGAGCAACAGTTCATGCATAACAATTTACAAATCGAGTCGCGTAGGTGCCCGGCGATTGCGTGGGATGCGACGGAGTGGAAAGTCAAATCTCACTCGCTTCAGTGGGTAGGAAGCTGGTCACCTGTGAAAGAAATAGATGCATGGCCACCCAGAGAGTCGGTCGACGTAGACCAGATACGATTTTCCCGCGTGGGAAAACAAATCAGCAGATACCTCCTCGAACACACGCCGTGGTAGTGTATCGCTCATTAATGGTTCCTTCTGAAGGCTGGCCATTCTCTCCTGACACAGGACACAAGCGAGTCACGTTGGCAATATCGTTGTTGATATTTCCCCAATGATATTGGCCGGCGAGGTTACGTTTTTTCGCAGCTGTCCACGCTCTCCACGCTATCGAAGTTAAGTAATTGTTCCCATTTGTATTTTGGTCAAAACTGTATTTATTTCATGGTGTGTGTGCCTACAGTGGGTCCCCAGGACAATTATCGGTGTAAATCTTTCATACCTGTACAGAAAATCGTGTTAATTTGTGTCGTGTCTTTTGAGGCCTTGTACCGTGTCCTACCTTGAGGCTTTGTTTTTCTCCCAGCGGTCCGTCTATTGTGCTCCAATAACTTTCGTTCTATGTTTTTCCCAGTCTTTTCACCCCATAGACTACTTCCTTGTTTAAAATCTCAACTCAAAAGAAACAAAACAAAAAAAAAACATTTCCTTCTCTGTTCTTATTCGTTGTTCTTATTCGTTTATTCGTTGTTCTTATTCGTTCGTTCGTTCTTCGACCACGTGTTTCTCCCCCATTTCCCCAGATAGTTTTCACTGTTAAACTTTTAAATGTTTAAACTTTCCCCTGAAGTACTGTATTCTGTCGTATATTATAACACCTTTTTCTTCTTCTTCTTTAAAAGGTTGCTTTCGACTTGCTCACCAAATCTATTCATCCCAAAAAAAAAATCCATCTCTTACAGTGCCGCTTTCATACATTCCCTAAACTCACCTGCACTCCACCCCCCCCCCCCCCCCCCTCCAGCGTCCTTAAACGTATTTTTAACTCGAAGGTCACAAGAAACTCATTTTGCAATAAATGTTCGATTCCCATTAATCGTACACTTTCCAAAATCCAATCTCACCCCTCCCCTCCAAATCTTCCCCATCACCCCCCCCTCCAAAACTTCCCCATCACCCCTCCCCTCCAAATCTTCCCCATCACCCATCCCTTTCAAATCTTCCCCCTTGCCCCTCCCCTCCAAATCCTCCCCATCACCCATCCCTTTCAAATCTCCCCCCTTGCCCCTTCCCTCCTAAACTCCCCCTACACCCCTCCCCTCCTAGACTCCCCCTCACCCCTCCCCTCCGAGACTCCCCCCTCACCTCCAAATCTCCCCCATCCCTTTCAAATCCCTCCCCTTGTCCCTTCCCTCCAAAACTCCCCCCTAACCCCTCCCCTTCAAATCTCCCCACCCTCATTTCTTCTCCATTTCCCCCCTCTCACCCCTCTTCCTCAAAGCATCCTCCCCGTTTCTTCCCCCTTCCAACTCTCACCTCCATCTCCCCCAACCTTCTGCCTCGCTATTCCGCCTCCTCAAATAACACCTCATTGTGCCTCACACAATCACCATCAAACCTTTTGTCCGCCCCATCCTTCCCTTTCTCCGAGCTATTCTGAAATCTGACACCTTCAACAGCTCTCCCTACCTCTTCCATATCTTACCCTACCCCACCCCACCCCCCTGTTCTGTATCCGATGCTCCCCCTTCCTCTTCATTAACGGTATGGACCTCAAACATCCGGGGCCTTCGTTCAAACTTAACTGATCTCTCCATACAGGTTGCTTTTGACAAACCAGACGTGATCTGCTTAACAGAAACTTTCCTCCTTCATGATGTCTCTGATTCCTTAGTATCTCTCCCGGGTTACTCCCTCCTCCGGTATGATAGACCTGAGCCTCATCCTGGAGGTGGGGTTGCTATCTTTATCAAAAACTCTCTTTCTCACTCGCCCTGCAATGCCCTCTCTCCACCTCACCCCCAGGAATACCTCTGGATACAGCTTCCCCTTCGCTCTCACCTTTTGTTCATATGTGTGTTGTACCGTCCACCAAACAGGGATGACTCCATCTACATCTCGCTGTCTGATAATATGGACCAACTTCTATCTACTCATCCCAACTCTCTCTTCCTCATATGTGGTGACTTCATTTGTCACCATGCCAGTTGGCTGGGTGTGGGTACCTCTCTCACCAGCCATGGCTCCTCAGCAAAGGACTTCTGCGACTCACTGGGACTGACACAATGTATCAATTTCCCGACCCGGATCTTGGTCAACGGAGCATCTTCTCTTCTGGACTTGGTTATGACTAACTTCCCTGAAAATGTCTGCTGCTCTTCTTCTGCTCCAATCGGCTCATCTGATCATGTGCTTGTTAAAGTGGACATCTCTCTGACCATTCTCAGGGAGCCTCCTCAGCGTCGACGATTCTGGCATTTCACTCAGGCCAACTGGCACGGTCTTCAAGCAGCCATCAATCATCTCGACTGGTCTCCCATCTCTACCATCAACTCATCCTGGGAATTCTTCCAAAGTAAATTGCTCTCTCTCATGCACAGATTTATCCCATCTCGTCTTCAGTTGTCATACCCTTCCTCCCGTCCATGGTACACGGAATCCTGTGGTGAGGCTGTTGCCCAGAAACAACTTGCCTTCGTCTCCTGGAAAGCAAATCCAACGGAAGGAAATCTCATTTCCTTTCACAAAGCCCGAAACAAGTGTGTGTCCACCCTCAGGAGAGCCAGGAAACAATATCTCTCCATTCTCAAGACCGAACTCTCTTATCTGTCTCCCTCTTCTAAATCCTGGTGGCGTCTCGTCAAATCTGTTTCTGGTGTTTGTTCCCCCTCCATCCCCTGCCTTACCTCAAACGGTTACACAGCTGACTCCACACGTGAAAAAGCTGAATGCCTCAACTCTGTGTTTGCCTCTAAATCTTGTGTCCTAAACCCATCCCTCTCTGTACCCACCGTACCCAGTCGTACCCAGCTGCTCCTGGACTCTGTGTCCTTTCCTCCTGACAAGGTGGAAAAGTTTCTGTCAACCCTCGACTCTGATTCTGCAACTGGACCTGACGGCATCAGCCCACGGGTCCTAAAATCCTGTTCTTCCGCTCTTTCACTCCCTCTCTCTGTTCTCTTCACCCTCTCTTTTGCTCAAGGTCATCTGCCATCTGCCATCTGCTTGGAAATCAGCCAACATCACCGCTTTGCACAAAAAAGGTGCAAAAACAGATCCTAGCAACTACAGACCAATCAGCCTTCTCCCAATTATCAGCAAAGTCATGGAATCCATCATTGCTTCGGATATGAAATCTTTCCTCTTCTCCAATGGCTTGATCTCTGATCATCAATTTGGTTTCAGACCAGGTCACTCTACTCTGGACATGCTGCTTCTGCTGTCTCAACAATGGATGGAGGTCCTCAATGCCAAACAGGAAATTAGACCTGTCTCCCTCGACATATCACGTGCCTTCGATACGGTCTGGCACCCCGCTCTGCTCACCAAACTCTCCTCCTTTGGTATCCATGGAAATCTCCACGCATGGCTGGAGGAATTCCTCTCTAGTCATAGTCAACGTGTGGCCCTGAATGGGTTTCTCTCATCTCCCCTTCCTGTTCAGGCTGGAGTTCCCCAAGGCAGTGTTCTGGGCCCTGTGCTTTTTCTGGTCTTCATCAATGATCTCTATGACTCTCTGGAAAATCCTCTCTATCTCTTTGCTGATGACTCCACTCTCTGCCGCTCCATTCCTCATCCCTCAGATCGGCAGTCTGCAGCCTCCTCACTCTCTGCAGACCTGGACAAAATCACAGAATGGGCAAACAAGTGGAACATGTCTTTCAATCCTGACAAATCTCACACTCTTACGATGTCTCTCCGGAAAGACCGACTGGACAACCCTCCCATCCACTTTCTAAATAATCCTCTCCAAGAAGGTCTGTCACTCAAGCTTTTGGGTCTCACTATCTGCCATGATCTTTCCTGGGAAAACCACATTTCAAATCTGGCCTCCAAAGCCAGTCGCCGACTGGGCATCCTCCGTCGTGCGAAGTCCTTCCTTGGCACACCTGAGCTCCTCACCACATACAAGGCTTTCATCTGCAGCTCAATGGAATACTGCTCTCCCCTCTGGGCTGGTGCTCCTGCCTCACACCAAGCTCGTCTTCACGCTGTTGAAACCAAAGCGTTCAGAATCATTGGAATCTCCCGGGATGAAGCTACCTCCGAGGGCCTTTCACTTACTCACCGCAGGCAGGTTGGTGGTCTTTCTGTCTTCTACTGACTCCTCTCCGGCCTTGCTCCCCCAGCTCTCTCTGTGCTCTGTCCCCCAAATATTCCTCCAGGTTGCACAAGATCTGCCTGCAACCCTCTTATGGTTAAACTGCCAAAATCAAGACTCTCTGCTCACCTTCACTCCTTCATTCCTCTTTTCTCCCGCCTCTGGAACAAACTTCCTCACTCTCTTCAATCCCACTCCTTCCTCCAGGTCTTTAAAACAGCTGTTCACCACCATCTCTTATCTTCCCCCATCCAAAACCCTGATATTTTTTACCCCTGCTAATTTCACCCCAAATCCACTTTTTTGAAATACCAACTTCTTTCCTGGAAGGACTTGGTGTCCTTGTGAGTAGATGATTAATGTTGTTCCTGGGACACCCCCAAATCTCCATTCACTTATATGTAAATTTTCCTCTCACCCTCACTTTTCTTCATTTCCCCTTAACACCCTCATTACTGCTACCCCTACTCCCTTATGAACCTCCTAACATTTACCCTTATGAACCTATGATCCTTCTAGCCTTATGGACCTACGATCCTTCTGGCTCTTCTACTATTGACACTGAGCACAGGTCCTTATACACTATTGCTTCTTCCATATCATCTGGCAGATCATCTTTGGCCCACTCAAACAATGATCCTTCAAATATTTGTTCATGCGTTGGAAATAATTTAATTCTCCTCCAACTTCCATCACCATCTAATAAATTAACAAAGTATATATTTGAGTTTGGTTCTTTATCAAGATATTTTAACTGAGCTAAGATAAAATGTTAAACCTCCCTCAATGTTCTTGTTTGAGCACCTCCAGTGCCACACACCATTTTAAAATTAAAGTATATATTTTCCTGAAAACCATCAAAGTTTTCCGTCCACTCAAAAATATCTCCATCCTTTTTCACCCAACTCACCGGTATTTAAATTAATTATCTTATTTGTTTTGTGAACTTTTTTACCAGTTGGCTTTTCAATAAGACTTTTTTGATATTTTTCACATTCATTATGTTTTCCATTTATATACCAAGGTTGATTACACCTCCACTCTTTCGTCTGGTTAATACTTGGTTCTATCATTTATATAATCGTAAAAAAGGCGGCGGTAGCCCGTTAAAATCCCTAACCCCCCTTTTTAACTTATCACTTATATATATTTTAGCACATAAATCCATATGGAACACTATCAATTCCATTTTCTAAAATAAACCTCTTATCATCAAAAGCTCCTAATGCTTTCTTATTTATCTCTTCTGTATATAATTGGTGTTTATAACTTCTTATTCCATTAATCTTTATAAACTCTTCTTTCTTTGTTGTTAAACAGTTATAATAATCCTTAAAGTTTATTGTTTCTTTAATAACATTTTTCTTTACACCTTTTAACTTCTTATCAGTCTTTTCAACGTTATTCACAATGTATTTATAAGCATAAGCCTTTGACCTCAATCCCACAAATTCACTCATAACACTTCCTCCCAATTCATCCTTAAACTTTCCAATCACCTTTTTATTTTTAGAAGAGAACAACTCACTCTCTGGACTATAATTATTAGTATCATAGATATTAATGTCTTTTTTCATGTCTGAATAAACATCATCAGTATTAATTTTCAAAAGAAAACTATCTGTATCCATATAAAGTAGATTAACATCATTTTGATATTTCTTCCTCAAGTTATTATAAAAGTAATCATACATTAATGACTTTGATAAATCAGGAATTGATGTTCCAATATAAATAGGTTTGTCCATTTCAATACTCTCTTTAATCAAATGGATCGCACAAAAGTTCTCAGTAAAGACCTCAGCTCTAGTAAAACTCGGTCTATTAACTAATTTTGATGCTTGTTCCCAAGATGTTGCTCGTCTGATATTTTGTCTTTTCCTCACGTTCTCCATGGTCTTACCAAAGACCGCATTATTCATCAATTTATAAAAGTCTTTCTCAAAATCTGTTTTTGACTCTGTTCTTCTTTGTGTATTAAAATCAATGTACTCCTTTAGCCAATGACTTTGATTGAACGTTAGAACCCTATGGATCTTCTCTACTCTTAGACCTTTTGATAAATATTGTCACAAATTTCTTTGGTGTAGAACATAATTTTTCTTGTTATATAATGTAGTAAGTAATTTTTCTGTTGATTCACCTATATCAAACGATCGTTGATAAATCACTCAACCATTCTTTCTTTGGACTTTCTTTCTCACAAGCAAATGGAAGATCTTTATGTTTGATATGAAGTTCTTCAGAATATTTTAAATCGACCTCAAAATAATAACCAACCTTTGAATCATCCAATTCTTTTTGTGTAGAGATACATACATCTTGCAAAACCTTTTTGTAGTCTTTTTCCTTTACCCATCTAAGTTTTCCATAAGGAAGAGCCTGAGACATTGCCCAGCCATACAGGTTGTTCGCGTCATAGTACATCAAGTAAGAACTCTTTTTCGTTGAATCATAATTTGGAAGATATTTGTTATTTGCTTTTGCGTATCTACTCGAGCAGACTTGTGAAATTCCACCTCTTTTTGCCTTTTCAATCATCAAAAGCATATCAACATCGGTTATCAAATCCAAAGCTTGTTTTGTCATTTTCAACATCGCGCTCCAAGCCAATTCAGGTGCTGTGTAGTAGTGAGCAGGATCCAATCCATATCCAGTGCGACAAACAGATCTAAAGGCTTCAAATACATCGGCCAATAAAAGCACATCAGTTTTGAGATACAAATCGTGATACTCGCCAAGATTCTTGATGTTATATTTTCCCCAAACATTTTGTGCATGTACATAATCTTTATCAGATATATGACTGTTGTTTAATTTGTTATAGAAATTTTCTTTTGAAGGAAGTTGTGTTTCATTGAATCTCTCAAATGAGTCCATATAGTCATAGGGATAAATTCCCTTTTGTGTTAGTAAATCTTTATCTGAAAAATACTCTGAAAGGCATGAAAACTCTTTCAGATTTTGAACCAAGTTAGCCAATGGACTTGCCATGAATTTAAATGTATCAAGAAATCTGATATGAGTAATAGGAGATGTGTGAATTGTTTTTGTGAATGAAATGTATTTCTGATCCGTGTTAGGAATTGCTGAAATGTGTCCAGATGTCTTTGAAAGTTCATTAATAAATAGATGAGTATCATAATGAGCGTTGTTATGAAGAAAGGTTTCTGGTTTTTGGTTTCAGACCAGGTCACTCTACTCTGGACATGCTGCTTCTGCTGTCTCAACAATGGATGGAGGTCCTCAATGCCAAACAGGAAATCAGAGCTGTCTCCCTTGACATATCACGTGCCTTCGATACGGTCTGGCACCCAGCTCTGCTCACCAAACTCTCCTCCTATGGTATCCATGGAAATCTCCATGCATGGCTTGCGGACTTCCTCTCTGGTCGTAGTCAACGTGTGGCCCTGAATGGATTTCTCTCATCTCCCCTTCCTGTTCAGGCTGGAGTTCCCCAAGGCAGTGTGCTGGGCCCTGTGCTTTTTCTGGTCTTTATCAATGATCTCTCCGACTCTCTGGAAAATCCTCTCTATCTCTTTGCTGATGACTCCACTCTCTGCCGCTCCATTCCTCTTCCCTCAGATCGGCAGTCTGCAGCCTCCTCACTCTCTGAAGGCCTGGACAAAATCACAGACTGGTCAAACAAGTGGAACATGTCTTTCAATCCTGACAAATCTCACTCTCTTACTATGTCTCTCCGAAAAGATCGACTGGACAACCCTCCCATCTACTTTCTCAACAATCCTCTCCAAGAAGTTCTGTCGCTCAAGCATTTGGGTCTCACTATCTGCCATGATCTTTCTTGGGAAAACCACATTTCCAAGCTGGCCTCCAAAGCCAGTCGCCGACTGGGCATCCTCCGTCGTGCGAAGTCCTTCCTAGGCACACCTGAGCTCCTCACCACATACAAGGCTTTCATCCGCAGCTCAATGGAATACTGTTCTCCCCCATGGGCTGGTGCTCCTGCCTCTCACCTGGCTCGGCTTCACGCTGTTGAATCCAAAGCTTTCAAAATCATTGGAATCTCCCGCGATGAAGCTATCTCTGAGGGCCTTTCACTCACTCACCGCAGGCAGGTAGGTGGTCTTTCTGTCTTCTACCGACTCCTCTCCGGCCTTGCTCCCCCAGCTCTCTCTGTGCTCTGTCCCCCAAATATTCCTACAGGTCGCACAAGATCTGCCAGCAACCCTCTGATGGTTAAACTGCCGAAATCTCGGCTCTCTGCTCACCTTCACTCTTTCATTCCTCTTTTCTCCCGCCTCTGGAACAAACTCCCACACTCCCTTCAATCCCACTCCTCCCTCCAGGTCTTTAAAACAGCTGTTCACCAACATCTCTTATCTTCCCCCATCCAAAACCTTGATCTTTTCTACCCCCACTAATTCACCCCAGATCCACCTTGTTTGAAATTCCAACTTCTTTCCTGGAAGTCCTGGCGGTGTCCATATGTTTATACCTCTCCCACCCCCCCCCCCCTGCTGGAAGGCAACCAATAAAGCAATCCCCCACACCCCCTCCCCCACCCCCTGCTGGAAGGCAATCAATACCCCACACCCTCGCCCCCCCCCGACCCCCTGCTGGAAGGCAATCGATACATCAATCCCCCACACCCCACCCCCCCCACCCACCCCCTGCTGGAAGGCAATCGATACATCAATCCCCCACCCCCCCCCCCCCCCTGCTGGAAGGCAATCAACACCCCACACCCTCGCCCCGCCCCCCGACCCCCTGCTGGAAGGCAATCAACACCCCACACCCTCGCCCCCCCCTCCGACCCCCTGCTGGAAGGCAATCGATACATCAATCCCCCACACCCCACACCCCCCACCCCCTGCTGAAAGGCAACCAATAAAGCAATCCCCCCACCCCCTGCTGGAAGGCATCCAAAAAATCAAGCCCCTACCCCCCCACCCCCCATTGAAAAATGTCAAAATTCAGTCATCACCCTCCTCCCCCGTCCCCATTCCCAAAAATTCAAGCCCGTACGCGTACTCCTCCCCTTCACCTTTCCCCCATCATTCCATCACAATCTTCGCTGATCGGACCGCAGAACAAAACCAAGCACACTGTCAGTTTCAGTGTTACATGAATAAAATAAACAGATAATGAAGTGAAATAAAAAAATTAACAAACATTCTGACGAACAGAAACAACAACCTTCAGAAATGCTACAAAAGCCGCTATTTTGTACCTTAAACAACCATCTCAAGCACAGATTATTGTACTTTAAAAAGAACCCGCAATGATATCGCAAATCATTCGAGGAAGAGATTTATCAAACAGGAAGAATAAATAATGAAAAGGACATCAGTTCGTCCAAACATATCCGGATACCTCAAGCTGCGGCGCCCACCGAGCGCCCACTTCAGGCAATGGAGGGAAAGTGCGGAAACCGGAAAGTGCTGTATTAATTCATGAAAGCGCAGAGAGCTGTTTCCATGGTTTATCCCATGTTGATTACCCGTCAGCATTTGTTAAATTTACCCAGAGGTTTTGTTTCGGAACCATTTTTATAAAGAGAACAGCCGTTGCACTGAATAGAAGGGAAGAAAATATTTCGTTTTGCAGCATTGAGGAACTCGGAAAACCGCCCAGCCGCAAATCCTTTCAAAAAAAACAAAACAAATTGAGTAAATACAAATTCACAAATTCATTGAGTAAATTTACAACATTGGGTTTCACTAACATGTGATTATACGTGCGTGAGAATAGAGGATAAATATATTCGGGAAACCGAGCTTGAGGCGATTCCAATTATACACCGCCTAATTCCAATTCACCACAGCAACAATTTGGAAGGGTCAAGAAAAATAATAATCCGCCACCGACTTTGGGAGAATGTCCTATAATATTATTCTTATTGAAAGGAGGTTCATCCTTATCGGAATATAAACATCAATATGTGTGGACGATGATTTACACTTACACCAGTTACACTTACAGGGTGAGTCGTAAGTCCCAGGACACGGTTTTAGTTCTCAGGACACGTGCACAACATTGGTTTATGGTATACCATGTACAGTATTTATACTGTTTTCTTTTTTTATGTCTCCGCCCCCGAAGGTTACCGGATGCACTATGTTTTCGGGTTGTCTGTCCGTCTGTCCATCCGCCCCTACGGGCTAAACCTCGTTTTTCTCAGCAACCACATGTCCGATTGAGACGAAACTTTCAGAGTAGGAGTGACACCTATGCAGAATGTTTTTATGATAATTGTGACGTCATAAGTCAAGTGGTATGGCAGCCATCTTGAATTAAACGCAAATAATTAAAAAATGATTTCTCGGAAACTGCTGAATGGAAAAATTGAAACTTAGCACATAAATGTATGTATCCGGCCAGGCCCGCCCTCGACTTGCCAGGCCGCGGCCAGGACGCCCGGCCACGCCCCCTCTCGCCTTTCCCGGGCAAACGCTCCGGGATAACGTGTGTATATATATTGCTGCCCGATAAACGGGCTTTTCAGAGTACCCGAGTTGTTTTGTGACAATAAAGAAACTCGGACGAATTCCAGCTTTTTGTCGCGTCCATTCTTCCGATTACGTGGGAGCACAGCTCCTTCACCGATCTAGTTATCCGTTGGCTTCTCTGTCTCCATGGTTACAGTTGCTCTCGGTATATATATTTGAACGCACAATCGCTGTTCCTCCCATTGTTCGAGAGAAGCGAAACATGAAGGTTGTGTCGTGTCTCATCGTGCTCTTTTTCCTCGTACTATCTACAATTACCATCTTTCACCCCATTTACCACCATGGACGGGGTGACATCTTCAAAGAGGTGAGTTTTAAACGGACGGTTTCTTCATGCGTTTCCTCCGACATTTATCGACCGAGTTCTCAGTCCAATGTTGTAGATTAAATTAACTAGCAACGGTACCCGCCCTATGGGCGGGGCTTCAATTGGGAGGCCCAAATGAAAAGGCAAAATATCAGAAATTGAAGGTTTTTTAAATTTTAAACGATTTATATAAACATCCGTTGAATCATATCACACGCGAATCATCAAAATCTAAACAGTATCTTTAGAATTTCAATAAAAGCCACATCACTGTTTATATCGGTAAATATTATTCCATCGTGTTTCAAATCGTGATCGATACACGATGATCGTGGTGATCGTGATCGATAATAGTGTTCACAATCGCTGTGTCGTATGTACTCCCGATACGTGTACCAAATTCCCGATACGTGTAACTGTACCAAATCAACAGTTAAAAGGATTTTGAGCCGACAGCTGTTACGTCATTGGCAAGATCGATGGAGACAGCGATCTGTTAGCGATCGATGGAGACATGTTGCTTTCCCGTGTGCAGCCGTTTGTGCGTCGTCACAATGAGAACAATGAACGTCATGCGAACGCGAATGTTATGCGGGAGTCCAAACCTGAGAATGCTGGAGACCAAAGCTGAAATTGGGAAAACTAAATGGCCTATTTTACTCCTGGGGATCCCAGGATTATCCACCCAAAATATCTTTGCGATCGGTTCAGCAGTTTTTACGGTACCTTCGAACAGACAGACAGACAGATGGACGGACGGACATTTGGTGAATTATTGTGGATATTTCACGGATATAATATCACATTATATTGTAATTATTATTATCACATTATATAATATCACATTATATTTCACGGATTACACGGATATAATATTATATTGTGGATATAATATCACATATTGTGTTGATAAATATTGCAGGATATTTCAAAAAGTTGTGGATGGATTTGGACGAAACTTGTTGGACAGGTTGTGTGTGTGACAAGGAAGAATCGATTCAATTTTGGTGAAGATCCGGGTCCGGATCCGGATCCAGATAGTGGAATTTTAAAAGTGATTCTTCACCATTGAGTGACATGGCCAACCAGGCGGAGGTGTGCTTTCGACTGAGTGCCGTTCTAGTTTGAATTTAAATCACTTTGACGAGTGTTGGTGAGTTGAGGTTGAAATCACATTGACTGGGATTGGTGAGTTGGGGTTGAAATCACTTTGTTGAGTATTGGTTCGTTTGGGTTGAATCACTTTGATGAGTATTGGTTAGTTTGGGTTGAAATCACTTTGATGAGTATTGGTTAGTTTGGGCTAAATCACTTTGATGAGTATTGGTTAGTTTGGGTTGAAATCACTTTGATGAGTATTGGTTAGTTTGGGTTGAAATCACTTTGATGAGTATTGGTTAGTTTGTGTTGAAATCACTTCAACAAGTTTTGGTTAGTTTGGGTTGAAATCACTTTGAGTATTGGTTAATTTAGGGTGAAATCACTTTGACGAGTATTGGTTAGTTTGTGTTGAAATCACTTCAACAAGTTTTGGTTCGTTTGTGTTGAAATCACTTTGGCGAGTATTGGTTAGTTTGGGTTCAAATCATTTTGAAGATTATTAGTTAGTTTGGGTTAAAATCACTTTGATAAGTATTGGTTAGTTTGGGTTGAAATCACTTTGATGAGTATTGGTTAATTTAGGTTGAAATCACTTTGACGAGTATTGGTTAGTTTGTGTTGAAATCACTTCAACAAGTTTTGGTTCGTTTGTGTTGAAATCACTTTGGTGAGCATTGGTTAGTTTGGGTTGAAATCACTTTGATGAGTATTGGTTAGTTTGGGTTGAAATCACTTTGATGAGTATTGGTTAATTTAGGTTGAAATCACTTTGACGAGTATTGGTTAGTTTGTGTTGAAATCACTTCAAAAAGTTTTGGTTCGTTTGTGTTGAAATCACTTTGGTGAGCATTGGTTAGTTTGGGTTGAAATCACTTTAACGAGTATTGGCTCGTTTGGGTTGAAATCACCTTGACGAGTATTGGTTAGTTTGGGTAGAAATCACTTTGATGAGTATTGGTTAGTTTGGGTTGAAATCACTTTAACAAGTTGTGGTTCGTTTGTGTCGAAATCACTTTGATGAGTATTGGTTAGTTTGTGTTGAAATCACTTTGATGAGTATTGGTTAGTTAGTGTTTAAATCACTTTGATGAGTAGTGTTTTGTTTGTGTTGAAATCACATTGACTAGTGTTCGTTATTTGGGATTGAAATCACATTGACTTGTGTTTGTTAGTTGGGGTTGAAATCACATTGACATGTGTTGGTCAATTCGGGTTGAAATCACATTGACTAGTGTTGGTAATGGTACTATATGATCTAGTTCCTGGCCTGCAGCATCTCTAGGAGCTTCTGTTCATATTCTCAGAAAAAAATCTCCATCAGCCTTCCAACCTTCTCGGTTTTATTCGCGCATGGCAACATTAATTCCTTCACAAACACTTTTTCCTGATAGTGAGGGGAAATCTGTTCTGGGTTGGGCTGTTAGATGTTCCAATTGGAACCTGTGGTCAGGATGCTGCGATCCCAGGTTCAAATCCCTGATGTGGGATTGTCAGCAAACCTTTCCTCTCCCACACCTGTCAATAAATTGTAGTACATAATGTCGTGAAAATCAAGCTCAGACACGACTTGACCTCTGGGTAGGTTTAATATCATTTAGATCTGAAGTACATCCTGTAAAAATACATTCATGCAACAGGCATTAAAATCAGAGTATTTCATGAGCAATGGTCGATTCAATATGGCAATGGTCCAATAGAGAGGACAGTCAGCGCAGCATTTAGGGGCGTACATACCATTCAAACTACAGGACTATGTCACAGTGAGTTCCGCTGGAGTGTCCGTGCGCCCCGGTTGTCCCGGGTCTTATAGACGCCCCTTTTGAAGCGAGCACACCCTGGGTTCACCTTGGTATAATTTCACTACACATACCATCCTCGAAATCAAGCCTGGTGTTGGCTTAGCGGTTAGGGTGCCGGCTTGGGATCCTAGGATCCTGGGTTCGAATCCCGGTCGATCGCTGAATTAACGCCAGGGGGGTTGACTCAGCCTGTCATCCTTCCGAGGTTGGCAAATTGAGTACCAGCTTGCTGGGATGAATGATCCCGGTGTGTACCCCGGTTTGGAATAGGTACACCGTATCCCTGCGCATCGTAAGAGGCGACCAAGGGTTGGCGTCAGGAAGGGCATCCGGCCATAAAAACATTGCCTCAAACAGGGAACCATGATTGTCATGGGGCCCGCAAGGCTAACCCCCGCTCTAGCGGGGAAAATGGCCTTAAAACGATCATTCATTCATTCATATACCATCAGAGAAGGGACTATGAGTTTGCTTGTGCAGTTGATACATCATGACAGTCCTCATGTGTGGTTAATTCCTATGGAATGGAATTCCACTCGTCCATTCCTACGCAGAACACCGCGAATCTCAAACCAAATGAATATGGACAAAATGCTCACCTGAGTGTCCCCTCACCCTCAACATGGATCACTATTTCAGTACAATATCTTTGATTAATTCTCAAATCTTGTTTTCATGTGCCCATAACACAGGAACCTGTTCCTCAGAAGAATCCCGGCTTTTTAAACTCTTTCTGGAAGGAAATTTCCAACTTCCTTCCGACCTCCATTCTGAAGGTATGATCGCATGCACATTACTCCAGAAACACACGCACTTTAATCCCAGAGGATGTAAATGATACGAGCACAGACATGCACGTCCAACTAAGTGTGTCCACACTTTTCATCAGATGAGGACAAACACATATGTAACCACGCACCCTCCAGAACACATCTATGACTCAAAACGAAACACCTTCCAGGTTCTTTCCAGTGAAAAGGAACCAGAGGCGTCCGTTTGATTCGTTACTTCTTGACTGCACCACCAATGGCCACATGCGTCCTGTGTGGTGGTCATTGCATGCTTCCTCGACATGTTCAAATTGTGGAAGTTGCGGCGTTATGATGAAACACACTAACACTTGGCACCATATGTTAAGGTGGTTGAACGGATGGTCCGTATCCTGCCGAAGAACCTTCGAGCAGACCTGCATTCTCAACCTGTTATAACTAAACAAAGGGAAAGGAGTAGAGGTTTGAAGTGGTGAGAGGAATGGAAAATATGCAGGTGATGTGGAGAGGAAGATTCCTTTGAAACCACTTTGACGAGTATTGGTTCGTGTGGGTTGAAATCACTTTGAGTATTGGTTAGTTTGTGTGGAAATCACTTTGAGTATTGGTTAGTTTGTGTGGAAATCACTTTGAGTATTGGTTAGTTTGTGTGGAAATCACTTTGAGTATTGGTTAGTTTGTGTGGAAATCACTTTGAGTATTGGTTAGTTTATGTGGAAATCACTTTGAGTATTGGTTAGTTTGTGTGGAAATCACTTTGAGTATTGGTTAGTTTGTGTGGAAATCACTTTGAGTATTGGTTAGTTTGTGTTAAAATCACTTTGAGTATTGGTTAGTTTGTGTTAAAATCACTTTGAGTATTGGTTAGTTTGTGTTGAAATCAGTTTGAGTATTGGTTAGTTTGTGTTGAAATCACTTCGGCGAGTATTGGTTAGTTTGTGTTGAAATCACTTTGAGTATTGGTTAGTTTGTGTTGAAATCACTTTGAGTATTGGTTAGTTTGTGTGGAAATCACTTTGAGTATTGGTTAGTTTGTGTTGAAATCACTTTGAGTATTGGTTAGTTTGTGTTAAAATCACTTTGAGTATTGGTTAGTTTGTGTTAAAATCACTTTGGCGAGTATTGGTTAGTTTGTGTTAAAATCACTTTGAGTATTGGTTAGTTTGTGTTAAAATCACTTTGAGTATTGGTTAGTTTGTGTGGAAATCACTTTGAGTATTGGTTAGTTTGTGTTAAAATCACTTTGAGTATTGGTTAGTTTGTGTTAAAATCACTTTGAGTATTGGTTAGTTTGTGTTGAAATCAGTTTGAGTATTGGTTAGTTTGTGTTGAAATCACTTTGGTGAGTATTGGTTAGTTTGTGTGGAAATCACTTTGAGTATTGGTTAGTTTGTGTTGAAATCACTTTGAGTATTGGTTAGTTTGTGTTAAAATCACTTTGAGTATTGGTTAGTTTGTGTTAAAATCACTTTGGCGAGTATTGGTTAGTTTGTGTGTAAATCACTTGGAGTATTGGTTAGTTTGTGTTGAAATCACTTTGGCGAGTATTGGTTAGTTTGTGTGAAAATCACTTTGAGTGTTGGTTAGATTGTGTGAAAATCACTTTGGCGAATATTGGTTAGTTTGTGTTAAAATCACTTTGGCGAGTATTGGTTAGTTTGTGTTAAAATTACTTTGGCGAGTATTGGTTAGTTTGTGTGTAAATCACTTGGAGTATTGGTTAGTTTGTGTTGAAATCACTTTGGCGAGTATTGGTTAGTTTGTGTGGAAATCACTTTGAGTGTTGGTTAGATTGTGTTAAAATCACTTTGGCGAGTATTGGTTAGTTTGTGTTAAAATTACTTTGGCGAGTATTGGTTAGTTTGTGTGGAAATCACTTTGGCGAATATTGGTTAGTTTGTGTTAAAATCACTTTGGCGAGTATTGGTTAGTTTGTGTTAAAATTACTTTGGCGAGTATTGGTTAGTTTGTGTGGAAATCACTTTGGCGAGTATTGGTTAGTTTGTGTTAAAATCACTTTGGCGAGTATTGGTTAGTTTGTGTTAAAATTACTTTGGCGAGTATTGGTTAGTTTGTGTGGAAATCACTTTGGCGAGTATTGGTTAGTTTGTGTTAAAATCACTTTGGCGAGTATTGGTTAGTTTGTGTGGAAATCACTTTGGCGAGTATTGGTTAGTTTGTGTTAAAATCACTTTGGCGAGTATTGGATAGTTTGTGTCAAAATTACTTTGGCGAGTATTGGTTAGTTTGTGTTAAAATCACTTTGGCGAGTATTGGTTAGTTTGTGTGGAAATCACTTTGGCGAGTATTGGTTAGTTTGTGTTAAAATTACTTTGGCGAGTATTGGTTAGTTTGTGTTAAAATCACTTTGGCGAGTATTGGTTAGTTTGTGTGGAAATCAATTTGGCGAGTATTGGTTAGTTTGTGTTAAAATCACTTTGGCGAGTATTGGATAGTTTGTGTCAAAATTACTTTGGCGAGTATTGGTTAGTTTGTGTTAAAATCACTTTGGCGAGTATTGGTTAGTTTGTCTTTCAATCGTTTTGACGAGTATTGGTTAATGTCGCTTTATATCACTTTGCGGAGTATTGGTTAATTTGTGTTGAAATCATATTGACTCGTGTTGGTTAGCTGGCATTGAAATCATATTGACTCGTGTTGATTAGCTTGGATTGAAATCATATTGACTCGTGTTGGTTAGCTGGGATTGAAATCTTGTTGACTGGTGTTGGTTAGCTGGCATTGAAATCATATTGACTTGTTCACATCTGAAGATGCCATATTGAACACTCATGTTGGGATTGAAATCATATTGACTGGTGTTGGTTAGCTGGCGTTGAAATCATATTGACTCGTGCTAGTGGGATTGAAGTCACATTTACTCGTGTTTGTTAGTTGGGATTGAAATCACATTTACTCATGTTTGTCAGTGGGATTGAAATCACATTGACTGCATTGGTACATCATTGTTTGTATTGGTACTTCATGTTATAGTTCCTGTCCTCTGTTCTGGGTTGGGCTGTTAGATGTTCCCATTGGAACCTGTGGTTGGGATGCTGTGATCACAGGTTCAAATCCCTGATATGGGATTGTCAGAAAAACTTTCTTATCCCACACCTGTCAATACAAACCGGTCCCTACCATCAGAGAAGGGATTATTATTTTGCCTTTCCTGGTGTGGTTGCTGCATCCTGCCAGTCCTCATGTGTGGTTGATTTGAATAGAATACCACTCGTGCAGTCCTCCCCCGAATACCACTAATCTCATAACAAACGAATATCGACAAAATGCTTAGCTGGGTGTCTGCTCACTATCAACATTGATCACCATTTCAGTGAAATATATTTGATTAATTCTCAATTCTTCTTTTCTTGTGTCCATAAAACAGGAACCTGTTCCTCAGAAGAAGCCCGAATTTTCCAACTCGTTCTGGAAGGGATTTTCCAGCATCCTTCCGACCTCCACTCTGAAGGTGTGATCGCGTACACACCACTCCAGAAACACACACACTTTATTCCCAGAGCATAGAATTACCGCAAGGATAGACACGCACTGTCATCTCAACATGTACAAACTTAATTAACAGGCCAGGACAACCACATACACAATAACATAGCAACTCGAAAAACCACATGTGTAACCGCACACCGTCCAGAACATATCCACGACTGTTGAGGAATAACTGATCACCTGTGGCCACTTTGGTGAAATGTCTTTCATTAATTCATTTTATTGTTTTCTTGTGTCCATCACATAGAACGTTGTCTTTGTGAAGGCACAAGAACTTTTCAGGTCGACGTGGAACAAAATCTATAATATCCTTCCGACCTCCTTTCTGAAGGTATGATCGCATACACGTCACTCCAGAAACACACACGCTTTAATCCCAGAGGATATAAATGATACCAGGACAGACATGCACGTCCAACTATGTGTGTCTGCACTTCCCAACAGACGAGGACAACCACATATGTAACCACACAACCACCCGAACAAATGTTTGACTGTAAGGATTCTAAACACTTTCCAGGCTCTCTAAACACTAAACACTTAGCAGTTAGTTTGTTTTTAAATCACTTTGACGAGTATAAGTTAGTTTGGTTCGAAGTCAATTTGACGAATTCAAGTTAGTTTGGTTTGAAGTCACTTTGACGAGTATAAGTTGGTTTGGGTTGAAGTCACTTTGACGAGTATAAGTTAGTTTGGGTTGAAGTCACTTTGACGAGTATAAGTTAGTTTGGGTTGAAGTCACTTTGACGAATTCAAGTTAGTTTGGTTTGGGTTGAAGTCACTTTGACGAGTATAAGTTAGTTTGGGTTGAAGTCACTTTGACGAATTCAAGTTAGTTTGGTTTGGGTTGAAGTCACTTTGACGAGTATAAGTTAGTTTGGGTTGAAGTCACTTTGACGAGTATAAGTTAGTTTGGGTTGAAGTCACTTTGACGAATTCAAGTTAGTTTGGTTTGGGTTGAAGTCACTTTGACGAGTATAAGTTAGTTTGGGTTGAAGTCACTTTGACGAGTATAAGTTCGTTTGGGTTGAAGTCACTTTGACGAATTCAAGTTAGTTTGGTTTGGGTTGAAGTCACTTTGACGAGTATAAGTTAGTTTGGGTTGAAGTCACTTTGACGAATTCAAGTTAGTTTGGTTTGGGTTGAAGTCACTTTGACGAGTATAAGTTAGTTTGGGTTGAAGTCACTTTGACGAGTATAAGTTAGTTTGAGTTGAAGTCACTTTGACGAGTATAAGTTAGTTTGGTTCGAAGTCAATTTGACGAATTCAAGTTAGTTTGGTTTGAAGTCACTTTGACGAGTATAAGTTGGTTTGGGTTGAAGTCACTTTGACGAGTATAAGTTAGTTTGGGTTGAAGTCACTTTGACGAGTATAAGTTAGTTTGGGTTGAAGTCACTTTGACGAGTATAAGTTGGTTTGGGTTGAAGTCACTTTGACGAGTATAAGTTAGTTTGGGTTGAAGTGAATTTGACGAGTATAAGCTAGTTTGAGTTGAAGTCACTTTGACGAGTACAAGTTAGTTTGGGTTGAAGTCACTTTGACGAGTATAAGTTGGTTTGGGTTGAAGTCACTTTGACGAGTATAAGTTAGTTTGGGTTGAAGTCACTTTGACGAGTATAAGTTGGTTTGGGTTGAAGTCACTTTGATGAGTATAAGTTAGTTTGGGTTGAAGTGAATTTGACGAGTATAAGCTAGTTTGAGTTGAAGTCACTTTGACGAGAATAAGTTAGTTTGGGTTGAAGTCACTTTGACGAGTATAAGTTGGTTTGGGTTGAAGTCACTTTGACGAGTATAAGCTAGTTTGAGTTGAAGTCACTTTGACGAGTACAAGTTAGTTTGGGTTGAAGTGAATTTGACGAGTATAAGTTAGTTTGGGTTGAAGTCCAGGCTCTCTAAACACTAAACACTTAGCAGTTAGTTTGTTTTTAAATCACTTTGATGAGTATAAGTTAGTTTGTATATATAGTATGAGTATAAGATAGTTTGGGAGATCTCGCGAGATCTCGGAGACGGTGGGAGGGATTTTCGAAGCTCCACACGGTCTCCACGTTTTTCGAAGTTAAGTCTGTTCACAATTGTATTTTGTCGAAACTGTATTTATCTTTCGGTGTGTGAAGTTATAGTGTGCAACTTTGGTTGTTTCTCGGTGTTTATCTTTCATAAATTGATCGTCTGTTTGCCGTGTCGCGAGCAAGGCCTTTGCCGCGTCGCGAACGATTTGAAATCGAAGTTAAGTGATTGTTCCCATTTGTATTTTCGTTAAAACTGTATTTATTTATGGTGTTGTACGTATATTGTGTCCCGACGAAGATTTTTTGGTGCAAATCTTTCATACCTGTATTGAAAATCGTGTTAATTCGTGTCGTGTCTTGAGGCCTTGTACAGTGTACACTGGACAACCTTGAGGCATTGTTTTTCTCTCAGCGGTCCGTCGTTTGTGATCCAATAACTTTCGTTCTCTGTTTTCCCAGTCTTTTCACCCATAGCCTACTTCCTTGTGTAAATCTCAACTCAACTCAACTCAAAAAAAAAAACAACAACAACAACAACAACATTTCCTTCTCTGTTCTCATTCGTTTATTCATTCTTATTCGTTCGTTCGTTCTTCGACCACGTGTTTCTCCCCCATTTCCCCAGATAGTTTTCACTGTTATTAACCTTCAATGTTTACACTTTCCCCTCAAGTTATGTATTCCGTCATATTTTATAACACCTTTTTCTTCTTCTTCTTTAAAAGGCTGCTTTCGACTTGCTCACCAAATCAATTCATCCCCAAAAAAATATCCATCTCCTATAGTGCCTTTTTTCTACATTCCCTAAACTCTCCTGCACTCCATCCTCCATCCAGCGTCCTTAAACGTATTTTTAACTCGAAGGTCACAAGAAACTCATTTTGCAATAAATGTTCGTTTCCCATAAATCGTACACTTTCTAAAATCCAATCTCACCCCTCCCCTCCAAATCTTCCCCATAACCCCTCCCCTCCAAATCTTCCCCATCACCCCTCCCCTCCAAATCTTCCCCATCACCCATCCCTTTCAAATCTCCCCCCTTGCCCACTCCCTCCTAAACTACCCCCTCACCCCTCCCCGCCAAGACGCCCCCTCGCCCCTCCCCTCCTAGACTCCTGCCTCACCCCTCCCCTCCAAATCTCCCCCATATCCCATCCCTTTCAAATCCCTCCCCTTGTCCCTTCCCTCCCAAACTCCCCCCTCACCCCTCCCCTTCAAATCTCCCCACCCTCATTGCTTCTCAATTTCCCCCCTCTCACTCCCCCTCCTCAAAGCGTCCTCCCCGCTTCTTCCCCCTTCCAACTCTCACCTCCATCTCCCCCAACCTTCTGCCTCGCTCTTCCCCCTCCTCAAATAACACCTCATTGTTCCTCACCCAATCACCATCAAACCTTTTGTCCGCCCCATCCTTCCCTTTCTCCGAGCTATTCTGAAATCTCTGACACACCTTCAACAGCTCTCCCTACCTCTTCCACCTCTTCCACATCTTACCCTACCCCTCCTCCCCCCTGTTCTGTATCTGATGCTCCCCCTTCCTCTTCATTAACGGTATGGACCTCAAACATCCGGGGCCTTCGTTCAAACTTAACTGATCTCTCCATACAGGTTGCTTCTGTCAAACCAGATGTGATCTGCTTAACAGAAGCTTTCTTCCTTTATGATGTCTCTGATTCCTTAGTATCTCTCCCGGGCTACTCCCTCCTCCGGTATGATAGACCTGAGCCTCGTCCTGGAGGCGGGGTTGCTATCTTTATCAAAAACTCTCTTCCTCACTCGCGCTGCACTGCACTCTCTCCACCTCACCCCCAGGAATACCTCTGGCTACGGCTTCCCCTTCGCTCCCACCTCTTGTTCATATGTGTGTTGTACCGTCCACCAAACAGTGATGACTCCATCTACATCTCGCTGTCTGATAATATGGACCAACTTCTATCTACTCATCCCAACTCTCTCTTCCTCATATGTGGTGATTTCAACTGTCATCATGCCAGTTGGCTGGGTGTGGGTACCTCTCTCACCAGCCATGGCTCCTCAGCAAAGGACTTCTGCGACTCACTGGGACTGACACAATCTGTCAATTTCCCGACCCGGATCTCAGTCAACGGAGCATCTTCCCTTCTGGACTTGGTTATGACTAACTTCCCATAAAATGTCTGCTGCTCTTCTTCTGCTCCAATCGGATCATCTGATCATGTGCTTTTTAAAGTGGACATCTCTCTGACCATTCTCAGGGAGCCTGCTCAGCGTCGACGAGTCTGGCATTTCACTCAGGCCAACTGGCACGGTCTTCAAGCAGCCATCAATCATCTGGACTGGTCTCCCATCTCTACCACCTCTGACATCAAGTCATCCTGGGAATTCTTCCAAAGTAAATTGCTCTCTCTCATGCACAGATTTATCCCATCTCGTCTTCAGTTGTCATACCCTTCCTCCCGTCCATGGTACACGGATTCTTGTGGTGAGGCTGTTGCCCAGAAACAACTTGCCTTCGTCTCCTGGAAAGCAAATCCAACGGAAGGAAATCTCATTTCCTTTCACAAAGCCCGAAACAAGTGTGTGTCCACCCTCAGGAGAGCCAGGAAACAATATCTCTCTGTTCTCAAGACTGAACTTTCTTATCTGTCTCCCTCTTCCAAATCCTTGTGGCGTCTGGTCAAATCTGTTTCTTGTGTTTGTTCCCCTTCCATCCCCTCCCTTACCTCAAACGGCTACACAGCTGACTCTGCACGTGAAAAACCTGAATGCCTTAACTCTGTGTTTGCCTCTAAATCTTGTGTCCCAAACCCATCCCTCTCTGTACCCTTTCCTCCTGACAAGGTGGAAAAGTTTCTGTCAACCCTCGACTCTGATTCTGCAACTGGACCTGACGGCATCAGCCCACGGGTCCTAAAATCCTGTTCTTCCGCACTTTCCCTCCCTCTCTCTGTTCTCTTCACCCTCTCTTTTGCTCAAGATCAACTGCCATCTGCTTGGAAATCAGCCAACATCACCGCTTTGCACAAAAAGGTGCAAAAACAGATCCTAGCAACTCCAGACCAATCAGCCTTCTCCCAATTATCAGCAAAGTCATGGAATCCATCATTGCTTCGGATATGAAATCTTTCCTCTTCTCCAATGGCTTGATCTCTGATCATCAATTTGGTTTCAGACTAGGTCACTCTACTCTGGACATGCTGCTTCTGCTGTCTCAACAATGGATGGAGGTCCTCAATGCCAAACAGGAAATTAGAGCTGTCTCCCTCGACATATCACGTGCCTTCGATACGGTCTGGCACCCCGCTCTGCTCACCAAACTCTCCTCCTTTGGTATCCATGGAAATCTCCACGCATGGCTGGCGGACTTCCTCTCTAGTCGTAGTCAACGTGTGGCCCTGAATGGGTTTCTCTCATCTCCTCTTCCTGTTCAGGCTGGAGTTCCCCAAGGCAGTGTTCTGGGCCCTGTGCTTTTTCTGGTCTTCATCAATGATCTCTCTGACTCTCTTGAAAATCCTCTCTATCTCTTTGCTGATGACTCCACTCTCTGCCGCCCCATTCCTCATCCCTCAGATCGGCAGTCTGCAGCCTCCTCACTCTCTGCAGACCTGGACAAAATCACAGACTGGGCAAACAAGTGGAACATGTCTTTCAATCCTGACAAATCTCACACTCTTACGATGTCTCTCCGAAAAGACCGACTGGACAACCCTCCCATCTACTTTCTGAATAATCCTACCCAAGAAGTTCTGTCACTCAAGCTTTTGGGTCTCACTATCTGCCATGATCTTTCCTGGGAAAACCACATTTCCAAGCTGGCCTCCAAAGCCAGTCGCCGACTGGGCATCCTCCGTCGTGCGAAGTCCTTCCTTGGCACACCTGAGCTCCTCACCACAGACAAGGCTTTCATCCGCAGCTTAATGGAGTACTGCTCTCCCCTCTGGGCTGGTGCTCCTGCCTCACACCTAGCTCGTCTTCACGCTGTTGAAACCAAAGCGTTCAGAATCATTGGAATCTCCCGCGATGACGCTATCTTCTTTTTTTCTTCTTTTTTTTGTGTACAGAGTCGAGGCTCGTGAAAGAGCTAACATTTATCAAACAAACAAATCAAACAAACAAGCAAACAAAGTATATAAAAAGGGGAGCGGTCGACAAGATGGGGAGAGAAGGGGAGGAAGCACCCAAACACAACATTTGAGAGCAGGGACATCGGGAGATGTTTTTGGAGGGAGAGGGCCTGGGGGGAGGCAGAATAGATATAAAACGCAAGGACACCAAGGACTTCCAGGAAAGAAGTCAAAAGTCACCTCAAAAAAGTGGATTTGGGGTGAAATTAGCGGGGTAGAAAAGATCAAGGTTTTGGATTGGGGAAGACAAGAGATGGTGGTGAACAGCCGTTTTAAAGACCTGGAGGGAGGAGTGGGATTGAAGGGAGTAAGGGAGTTTGTTCCAGAGGCAGGAGAAAAGAGGAATGAAGGAGTGAAGGTGAGCAGAGAGTCTTGATTTTGGCAGTTTAACCATAAGAGGGTTGCAGGCAGATCTTGTGCGACCTGCAGGAATATTTGGGGGACAGAGCCCAGAGAGAGCTGGGGGAGCAAGGCCGGAGAGGAGTCGGTAGAAGACTGAAAGACCACCAACCTGCCTGCGGTGATTAAGTGAAAGGCCATCGGAGATAGCGTCATTGCAGGAGATTCCAATGATTCTGAACGCTTTGGTTTCAACAGCGTGAAGACGAGCTAGGTGTGAGGCAGGAGCACCAGCCCAGAGGGGAGAGCAGTACTCCATTGAGCTGCGGATGAAAGCCTTGTATGTGGTGAGGAGCTCAGGTGTGCCAAGGAAGGACTTCGCACGACGGAGGATGCCCAGTCGGCGACTGGCTTTGGAGGCCAGCTTGGAAATGTGGTTTTCCCAAGAAAGATCATGGCAGATAGTGAGACCCAAAAGCTTGAGTGACAGAACTTCTTGGAGAGGATTATTCAGAAAGTAGATGGGAGGGTTGTCCAGTCGGTCTTTTCGGAGAGACATTGTAAGAGTGTGAGATTTGTCAGGATTGAAAGACATGTTCCACTTGTTTGCCCAGTCTGTGATTTTGTCCAGGTCTGCAGAGAGTGAGGAGGCTGCAGACTGCCTATCTGAGGGATGAGGAATGGAGCGGCAGAGAGTGGAGTCATCAGCAAAGAGATAGAGAGGATTTTCAAGAGAGTCAGAGAGATCATTGATGAAGACCAGAAAAAGCACAGGGCCCAGAACACTGCCTTGGGGAACTCCAGCCTGAGCAGGAAGAGGAGATGAGAGAAACCCATTCAGGGCCACACGTTGACGACGACTAGAGAGGACGTCCGCCAGCCATGCGTGGAGATTTCCATGGATACCAAAGGAGGAGAGTTTGGTGAGCAGAGCGGGGTGCCAGACCGTATCGAAGGCACGTGATATGTCGAGGGAGAGAGCTCTAATTTCCTGTTTGGCATTGAGGACCTCCATCCATTATTGAGACAGCAGAAGCAGCATGTCCAGAGTAGAGTGACCTGGTCTGAAACCAAATTGATGATCAGTGATCAAGCCATTGGAGAAGAGGAAAGATTTCATATCCGAAGCAATGAGGGATTCCATGACTTTGCTGATAATTGGGAGAAGGCTGATTCGTCTGTAGTTGCTAGGATCTGTTTTTGCACCTTTTTTGTGCAAGCGGTGATGTTGGCTGATTTCCAAGCAGATGGCAGTTGACCTTGAGCAAAAGAGAGGGTGAAGAGAACAGAGAGAGGGAGTGAAAGAGCGGAAGAACAGGATTTTAGGACCCGTGGGCTGATGCCGTCAGGTCCAGTTGCAGAATCAGAGTCGAGGGTTGACAGAAACTTTTCCACCTTGTCAGGAGGAAAGGACACGGAGCCCAGGAGCAGCTGGGTACGACTGGGTATGGTGGGTACAGAGAGGGATGGGTTTGGGACACAAGATTTAGAGGCAAACACAGAGTTGAGGCATTCAGCTTTTTCACGTGCGGAGTCAGCTGTGTAGCCGTTTGAGGTAAGGGAGGGGATGGAGGAGGAACAAACACCAGAAACAGATTTGACCAGACGCCACCAGGATTTGGAAGAGGGAGACAGATAAGAGAGTTCAGTCTTGAGAACGGAGAGATATTGTTTCCTGGCTCTCCTGAGGGTGGACACACACTTGTTTGGGGCTTTGTGAAAGGAAATGAGATTTCCTTCCGTTGGATTTGCTTTCCAGGAGACGAAGGCAAGTTGTTTCTGGGCAACAGCCTCACCACAAGATTCCGTGTACCATGGACGGGAGGAAGGGTATGACAACTGAAGACGAGATGGGATAAATCTGTGCATGAGAGAGAGCAATTTACTTTGGAAGAATTCCCAGGATGAGTTGATGTCAGAGGTGGTAGAGATGGGAGACCAGTCCAGATGATTGATGGCTGCTTGAAGACCGTGCCAGTTGGCCTGAGTGAAATGCCAGACTCGTCGACGCTGAGCAGGCTCCCTGAGAATGGTCAGAGAGATGTCCACTTTAACAAGGACATGATCAGATGATCCGATTGGAGCAGAAGAAGAGCAGCAGACATTTTCAGGGAAGTTAGTCAAAACCAAGTCCAGAAGAGAAGATGCTCCGTTGACTGAGATCCGGGTCAGGAAATTGACAGATTGTGTCAGTCCCAGTGAGTTGCAGAAGTCCATTGCTGAGGAGCCATGGCTGGTGAGAGAGGTACCCACACCCAGCCAACTGGCATGGTGACAATTGAAATCACCACATATGAGGAAGAGAGAGTTGGGATGAGTAGATAGAAGTTGGTCCATATTATCAGACAGCGAGATGTTGTAGATGGAGTCATCACTGTTTGGTGGATGGTACAACACACATATAAACAAGAGGTGGGAGCGAAGGGGAAGCCATAGCCAGAGGTATTCCTGGGGGTGAGGTGGAGAGAGTGCAGTGCAGGGCGATTGAGGAAGAGAGTTTTTGATAAAGATAGCAACCCCACCTCCAGGACAAGGCTCAGGTCTATCATACCGGAGGAGGGAGTAACCCGGGAGAGATACTAAGGAATCAGAGAAATCATGAAGGAGGAAAGTTTCTGTTGAGCAGATCACGTCTGGTTTGACAGAAGCAACCTGTATGGAGAGATCAGTTAAGTTTGAACGAAGGCCCCGGATGTTTGAGGTCCATACCGTTAATGAAGAGGAAGGGGGAGCATCGGATACAGAACAGGGGGGAGGAGGGGTAGGGTAAGATGTGGAAGAGGTGGAAGAGGTAGGGAGAGCTGTTGAAGGTGTGTCAGAGATTTCAGAATAGCTCGGAGAAAGGGAAGGATGGGGCGGACGAAAGGTTTGATGGTGATTGGGTGAGGCATAATGAGGTGTTATTTGAGGAGGGGGAAGAGCGAGGCAGAAGGTTGGGGGAGATGGAGGTGAGAGTTGGAAGGGGGAAGAAGCGGGGAGGACGCTTTGAGGAGGGGGAGTGAGAGGGGGGAAATTGAGAAGAAATGAGGGTGGGGATATTTGAAGGGGAGGGGCGAGGGGGGAATTTGGGAGGGAAGGGACAAGGGGAGGGATTTGAAAGGGATGGGATATGGGGGAGATTTGGAGGGGAGGGGTGAGGGAGGAGTCTAGGAGGGGAGGGGTGAGGGGGAGTCTTGGAGGGGAGGGGTGAGGGGGTAGTTTAGGAGGGAGGGGGCAAGGGGGGAGATTTGAAAGGGATGGGTGATGGGGAGGATTAGGATGGGAGGGGAAAGGGGGAAGATTTGAAAGGGATGGGTGATGGGGAAGATTTGGAGGGGAGGGGTAATGGGGAAGATTTGGAGGGGAGGGGTTATGGGGAAGATTTGGAGGGGAGGGGTTATGGGGGAGATTTGGAGGGGAGGGGTGAGGGAGGAGTCTAGGAGGGGAGGGGTGAGGGGGAGTCTTGGAGGGGAGGGGTGAGGGGGTAGTTTAGGAGGGAGGGGGCAAGGGGGAAGATTTGAAAGGGATGGGTGATGGGGAGGATTAGGAGGGGAGGGGAAAGGGGGAAGATTTGAAAGGGATGGGTGATGGGGAAGATTTGGAGGGGAGGGGTAATGGGGAAGATTTGGAGGGGAGGGGTTATGGGGAAGATTTGGAGGGGAGGGGTGAGATTGGATTTTAGAAAGTGTACGATTAATGGGAAATGAACATTTATTGCAAAATGAGTTTCTTGTGACCTTCGAGTTAAAAATACGTTTAAGGATGCTGGATGGAGGATGGAGTGCAGGAGAGTTTAGGGAATGTAGAAAAAAGGCACTATAGGAGATGGATTTTTTTTGGGGGATGAATAGATTTGGTGAGCAAGTCGAAAGCAACCTTTTAAAGAAGAAGAAGAAAAAGGTGTTATAATATATGACGGAATACAGAACTTGAGGGGAAAGTGTAAACATTGAAGGTTAATAACAGTGAAAACTATCTGGGGAAATGGGGGAGAAACACGTGGTCGAAGAACGAACGAACGAATAAGAATGAATAAACGAATGAGAACAAAGAATAATAACAGAGAAGGAAATGTTTTTTTGGGGGTTTTTTTTTGTTTTTTTTGAGTTGAGATTTTAAACAAGGAAGTAGGCTATGGGGTGTAAAGACTGGGAAAACAGAGAACGAAAGTTATTGGAGCACAAAACGATGGACCGCTGAGAGAAAAAACAAAGCCTCAAGGTTGTACACTGTACAAGGCCTCAAGACACGACACGAATTAACACGATTTTCAATACAGGTATGAAAGATTTGCACCGAAAATCTTCCTCGGGACACAATATACGTACACACACCATAAAATAAATACAGTTATAACGAAAATACAAATGGGAACAATTACTTAACTTCGATTTCAAATCGCTCGCGACGCGGCAAACAGACGATTAATTTATGAAAGATAAACACCGAGAAACTTCCAAGGTGCACACTATAACTTCACACACCGAAAGATAAATACAGTTTCGACAAAATACAATTGTGAACAGACTTAACTTTGAAAACGTGGAGACTGTGTGGAGCTTCGAGAATCCCTGCCGCCGTCTCCAAGATCTCGCGAGATCTCAATCAAATAGGGCAAAATGGAGAAGATTGTCGTGGGGACCGCAAGGCTAACCCCCACTCTAGCAGGGAAAATGGCCTTAAAATGCATGTTGTTGTTGTTGTTGTATTGCGAAAGGCTGTCGCTAGCTGCTGAGGCAAGGGATACCACCCCTTTCAGCATTCTTACACCTCAATTATTCAAGATGACCACTGTAGCCAAATGTAAAGGGTTTCTAACTCCTAATGTGAATGTAACCTTTCTAAATATGGTAATGTGGATGTAATCTACCAATTAATATCATATTAAAATATAGAAGAATTTAAAAAATAGTAAATAAATGATTCAGGAACATAGATATGAGTAATTAAGGTTAAAAAAGTGATGTATCAGAGAAGATCATAACAAAAAACCTGGAAGGCATTGGTTATCAATTATTATACGTCGGCAAAAATTTTCCTTTTTCGTGAATGACCACAAAATTTCAGTCTTTTGACTTCCTTAAAAGCGCAGCTACAAAGTGACACACGGGCTCATTTAAAACACACAAAGTCACAGTTTTAGAAAATAAATGGTGTCAAATGTTGGGGGAGTGTGGGGGGGGGGGGGGGGGGGGGCGGGTGGTGCAACATAACTCAACTTTCAGATCACTGGCTCCCAGACTATTTGACATTATGGGGTTTTACGTGTATCTACACATGTATCTACACGTAAAACCCCATAATGTCAAATAGTCTGGGAGCCAGTGATCTGAAAGTTGAGTTATGTTGCACCACCCGCAACCCGAAATTTTGCTTCAAGATGGCGACGACGTGTGTCTTTCTCGTTGCTTTGATTTGCTGTTTCATACTCCACTTCAACCTCGGTTACCTGCTGGAACCTCAACAGGTGAACTTTAAACAAGTGGGAAGATTTACGTGTACGTTTTATCCAGTTTAAAAGTGCGGTTCGAGAACCTGCCTGTGGATGGTGAAATGTGCAGCCATGTCACATGGTTTGGCAGACATATTGGATTAAACGAAAATCTTTAAAATATATATCTCTTGAACCGCTTCATTGATCGATGTGAAACTTCAAAGTAATATAGCAATCGTAAAGCGGAACACGTGTTTAAAATTCCAACATTATTGGTCTTACGGTCTGGCAGCCACAAGTTGTTATTATTTGAAGAAGAAACTCTAGGATATTATCTTCTCCAGCCATGTGAGTTTTCAATATATCTATTAATTATGTACTGTTTAAAGTCAGTGGCATCCTGTCTATTAATTACGTATGTCTATTAATGACGTGCTTTCGGAATGTATCTTTCGGCACTTTGGACTGCTGAGATCCATTGGAACTTTGAGGAACCTTTAAGACCTCCTCGATACCCTTAAGACCACCAAGACCCCAACATACCCTGAAGATCCTTAAATACCATGAAGAACCAGAGGACCCCAATGACCCAAAAGACCCCAGGGACTCAAAAGACCCAGAGAGAAAGGTCATTAAAAAATTTATTTTTAATATAAATACTGAATTCAGTTTTATAAAGAGCACGTAATGTGTGACGTGTGTCTGATGAAAGTGGGGTTGCACAAAATAATGAAAGAGTGTACAAAAACACCCCACAAAATACACCTCACAAACACGTCCTGGTGAGGGTCTACAATCTGATTGCTCTTTCTTGTTTTTTAAACTGTTTTGTTATTTTGAAAATACAGAAGAAGAAGAAGACTGCTGAGTTTGTCTTTCTAGTTTGTCTTTCTAGTTTGTCTTTCAATCACATTTACTTGCATTGGTTAGTTTGGGTTTAAATCACTTTTACTAGTGTTGGTAAGTTTGCGTTTAAATCGTGTTGATGAATGTTGGTACTTCCTGTTCCTGTGTGTCCTGCAGGATGTTTGGGAATTTTTCGTGGAGCTTTTCAGAAAAATGTCGAACAGCCTTCCGGCCTCCCTTCGTTTTATTCACGTATGGCAGCGATCATTCCTCCACAAACATGCCTTCCTGATTGTGATGGATAAATCTGTTATTATAAGTTTGGTTGTGAGGGATTCCCATCTGTGGTTTGGATCACAGGTTCAAATCCCTGATGTGGGATTGTCATCAATCCTTTCCCTTCCCTGTCGCTCCAAACCGGTCCATACCATCAGAGGGGGGATCATCAGTTTACCTGTGCTGGTGCGGTTAGTTAATACATCCTGCCAGTCCACACGTGTGGTTGATTCCAATAAATTACCCAGAACACCACTAATTACTAATTAAACTAATTACTTTATTAATTTATTATTTATTTATATTATTAATTTATATTTATGTTAGATATTTATATTAATTAATGTATATTTATCATAATAATTAATTTTTTTTATCATAATAATATCATAATATCTTCTTTTTTTTTTCTTTTTTTTTATCATAATAATTAAATTAAACTAATTACTAATTTTACTAATTACTCTCGATGTCCCTGCTCTCAAATGTTGTGTTTGTGTCCTACCCCCTCTCTCCCCATCTTGTCTACCGCTCCCCATGTTATATGTTTTATGTGTCGGTTTGTCTTTCTGTGTGATTAATGTTCGCTCTTTCACGAGCCTCGATCTTGTTTTCAAAAAAAAAAATTTAAAAAAATCTCACACTAAACGAACATTGACAAAATGGTCCCTTGAGTGCACCTCACCCTTAACGCTCATGACCGTTTCAGTGGAATATCGTTGATTAATTCTCAATTTTGTTTTCTTGTTTCCATCACATAGGAACCCGTTGCTCAGAAGCCTCAAACGGTGTTCACGTTTTTGTGGATTGAACCTTTTAAAATCCTGATACCTTCCTTTCTGAAGGTAAGATCACATAAACCACTCCAGAAATGCACACTTTCATCCCAGAGAATATAAATGTACACCAGGTAAAAACACTCACAGCCACCCAAACAGGTACACACTATAACATACAGGTAATAACAGGTCAGGACAACTACATACGCAAACACATACCACTCGCAAATAGGCAACCGTGCCCCCACCCCATAGCACTCCTGATCGTTGAGGGACAACTTATCATCTGTGACCATTTCAGTGAAACAACTTTAACAAATTCTCAATTCTTGTTTTTCGTGTGTCCGTCATACAGAAACAGGTCCCTCCGAAGCCTCAAGGGGTTTTAGACTCTTTGTGGATAGAAATTTCAAAACGTGCGACCTTTCTGAAGGTATGATCACACACCCACTCGAGAAATACACACACCGATACCACACTATGTGGTTTTTTACTATGTGATGTCTGCCAAACTATTCAGTGTTATAAGCCTTTGTTTTACAGAATTTTTGGTTTTTATTGAGTGGGTAATTAACTAGATAGTTATTTCCTAATTGATGTTAGAACAGTTACTTCATTATTTCCCAGATCAGCACTGTTGGGATAGTTTGTCTCATATATCCCTCTGTCCTTCCCTCTCCCTGCCCCCTAAAGCCATTGTGTTTTCATCCATTACATGTCCTGTTATTTCCTCTATTCATGCCCGTATTTAATTAATTACACCTCATTTAATGATGTGCAAGGCCTCAAGCCTGGAGGAGGGCCTTGGCATGTCATATCGTAGCCCAGGAGGTGTCCCCTGGTTGGTTGTAAGGGACTATGAGCTGTGGTCACAAGAGCTCTAATCACCAGACAAGGTGACCTGATATGCCTTTATCAGCCCCACCACAATCGCTTCTTCACCAGTCGTCGAGGTTCCCCTGGGGGAGTAGTCGAGGGTTCCCTGGGGGGTCGTCAGGTCTGGGTGTTGTGTTGGCCTGGCTTATCAACCAGGTCTGGTCCCACATGTCCACCTACGCTGGCGATGCTGTCTGCGTCCCTTGGAGACGTGTGTGGTTTTACCTGGTGAAGCTCGAGGGAGTTCCTTACCCTGTATCATTTTTGCTTGATTGGGTCACTTCTCCATTTCATTATCGATTAAATCTGTATTTTTCCTTATTTCTGTGGCTATTTGGATTACAGATCCACCAACTGAGGAACAAGTTTTTTGGAAAAAAACAAGAGTGCCAAATCCTTGGCGTGTAATTCCATTAATAATGTTAATCCACGCACAATTCACCTGTGTGCGCCGAGTTCACCTTCATGCTCAAGGCTTTACCTGAGTGTTTAACTCCAGTGTGACCTTCGGACTCGATCCCGTTATAATATTTTGGGAGCCCTGCCTGTGGATGCAGAGTCCAAATTTGGCTCTCCTGGGTGACTTGTACACAAGTTTGTGAAAATATTTGATTTCAGATCCTTGATCCAAAATCGTTGCTGATTCATCATTTTGTTCAGCACTGATTGGACAAATTGAAGTGAACATTGATCGATCGAGTGCTTTGAGTGCTACATTCACTTGCACTGAGACTCGAGTTACAGTGCCTTTCAAAAGTATTCACACCCCTTGACTTTGTCACATTTTCTGTTACATCTTGAATTTAAAATGGAATAAATGGAGATTTTTTTGTGACTGATCTACACAAATACCCCATAATGTCAAAGTGGAATTTTTTATTTTAATTTTTAACAAAATTTACAAAAATGAAAAGCTGAAATGTTTTGAGTCAATAAGTATTCAACCTCTTTATTATGACACTCCAAATTGAGCTCATGTGCATCTAATTTCCTTTGATCATCCTCGAGATGTCACTACAACTTGATTGGAGTCTATCTGTGGCCAATTCAATTGATTGTACATGATATAGAAAGAAACATCTTTCTATATAAGGTCCCACAGTTGACAGGGCACGTCAGAGCAGAAACTCGACAATGAAGTCCATGGAACTGACAGTAGAACTCCGAGATAGAATTGTGAGGAGGCATAGATCTGGGGAAGGTATAAAACAAAATTATCGTGTTGAAAGTTCCCAAGAGCACAGTGAGCTCCATCATTTGGAAATGGAAAGAATATGGAACTACCCAGACTCTTCCTGGAGCTGCCCGTCCGACAAAACTGAGCAACTCGGCAAGAAGGACCTTGGTCAGGGAGGTGACCACGAATCCAATGACCACTGACAGAACTAGCTTCCTTCGTTTAGATGGGAGAACCTGCCGGAAGGACAACGGGCTCTGCAGCACTTCAACTTCACAATTCTAGGTTTTATGGGAGAGTGGCGGAAGACGGAAGCAACTCCTGAGAAAAAGGGACATGACAAAACGCCTGGAGTTTAGAAAAATGCATGTGAAAGACTCTTGAGAGCATGAGACGAAAATTGAACTCTTTTGCTGGAATTCAAAGCTTTACGTGAGGCAGAAACCGAGCACAGCTCATCACCCATCCAACGCCATCCCGACTGTTAAGCATGGTGGTGGCAGCATCATGCTATGGGGATGATTTTCGGAGGCGTGAGAGGTATTGGAGAGGAGTGAGGAGGTATTGGAGAGGAGTGTGGAGGTATTGGAGAGGCGGGAACTGTGGACGGAGAGCTGTGGTTTCCGTGCAGACATCGTGAGGACAAGCACGGCTGGGAAGAGCGAGCTGCACGCCAAGGCCGTTCGCTTCACGCGGAAGGCCTACTTCGCGCCAAGGAGTGTGTTTCATGCACAAAGACGCCAGGGCCTCGGACGATCTTTGATGATTCCTGACGAGATACACCAGCCGATTTAAGTGCCCACTAAATCACACCTCTTTGTTTTTCAGTTGGATTTCCCTTTGTCTGTATTTGGGTATGTTTGGGAGTGCTCCATTTGGGAATTTAGTTTATTGATCGTTTTTTCGTGCACCAAGCATTTTCATCAAGCATTTTCATTTTCATTTCATCAAGCATTTTCTTTTGTGCATCATCACCTTCGAAAGTGTTGCGTTTACATTCTGAACGCCTGGCCATCTTAGCTACTTAACGTGCAGTGTAAACGAACCTTTTCTTTGTTATCAATGGTGATCTCAAGCTTGTGGAGGAGCTTGTATGTATAATGTATTTGGGAGGACGACTCGGCCATCCTTGTGCTTTTAGTTTTACATGAATTGACTTGGACCAGTGTGTACGGTGTGTACCCTGGTTAGAATAGGTACACCGTATCTCTGCGTGTCGTAAGAGACGACTAAGAGGGTTGGCGTCAGGAAGGGCATCCGGCCATAAAAACATTGCCTCAAAAAGAGAACCATGACAATTACAACTACATATGGGCAGGGTACAGCCCGAAGTGGAGATCGGTTTCTGAGGTTTGGGACATGGAATGTAGGGACAATGACAGGGAGATCAGGAGAAGTGGTGGAAGTATTGGTCAGAAGAAGAGTGGACATATGTTGTGTGCAAGAGACGAGATGGAAGGGAAGTGGTGTGAGAATGGTGAAGGGTAGGCAGGGACAGAAATACAAGTTTGTGTGGCAAGGGTGCCTGGAGGGTGTGAATGGTGTTGGTGTCCTGTTTTCTGAGGAGTTTGTAGACAGTGTGGTGAGTGTGACCAGAGTGAGTGATAGGTTGATGATGATTGGAAAGCTCTTGGTGAACATCATCTCGGGATATGCTCTGCAGGTTGGTCGGAGCGATGAAGAGAAGGACAAGTTCTGGTGTACGATAGAGAAGCTGATGGAAAACGTGAAAGATGAGGAAGTTGTTGTGGTAGGAGGAGACCTAAATGGACATGTGGGAAGGAGTATGGATGGTTTTGAGGGAGTTCATGGGGGTTACGGATATGGTGTGAGAAATGGAGAAGGTGAAAGCATTTTGGAGTTTGCTGATGGAGCTGATTTGTTGATTTGTAATACTCAGTTCCAGAAAGGGGATAATAAGCTTGTTACATACACGTCAGGTGGGATGACGACAACTGTTGACTACCTGATGGTGCGTAGGCGAGATAGGGGGCACCTCCGGGACACAAAGGTGATCCCGGGGGAGGAGGCTGTTTCACAGCACCACTTGGTTGTCTGCGACATAAGGGTGAAAGGTGCGAGGAGAGCTCGGCGGTGAAGTACCAACCGAGAATGAAGGTGTGGAGGTTGAAAGAGGTGACGGTAAGGGAGGCATTAAAAGAGAGGCTGTGTCAGGTCGAGGATGATGTGGTTGAGCTTGAAAGTGGTTGGATGTCAATGAAAGATAGTCTGTTGGGAGCCGTTGGTGAGGTATGTGGATGGACAAAAGGACCACCGAGGCACTCGGAAACATGGTGGTGGGATGAAGTTGGAAAGAGGATTGACGAGAAGAGGAAGAAGTTGAAGAAGTGGCAGAAGGCGAAGGGTACGGGAGCAGAAAAAGCAGAGCATGAAAGTTATAAGGCAGCCAGGAAGGCTGCAAAGAAATAGGAAGCAAAGGCGCAGGAGACATGGAGGAAAATGTTCGGAGAACGCTTGGATTCGGAAGAGGGTCAGAGAGCTTTATTCAGGATTGCAAAGCAGATAGCAAAAGAGAGGTGTGATGTGATGGGGGTGAGTTGCTTGAAGGATAAAAAACCACCTTTAGAGGCCATTTCCCTGCAAGCGGGGGTTGGCCTTTTTCGGGGACCGTGGTTGTTGTTGTTTTTTGGTCCCATTTTTGAAGCAATGTTTTACAGCCGGATGCCCTTCCTGACGCCAACCCTTTTTGTCGCCTTTTTACGACAAACAGGGAATTACCAGTGAACTGGTACTCAATTTGCCGACCTCGGAAGGATGACAGGCTGAGTCAACCCCCTGGCGTTAATTCAGCGATTGACCGGGATTCGAACCCAGGATCCTAGGATCCTAAGCCCTCACCCTAGCCGCTTGCCCAACACCAGGGCTCCAACACCAGGGCAGTTGCTTGAAGGATGAAGTGGGACAAATCGTTGTCGACCCAGATGGAATTAAAGGAAGATGGAAAAGATGTATGGAAATGCTGTTGAATACAGAGAATGAATGGGATGGCAACATAGAGAGTAACCCAGTTTTAGGACCGGCAGAGAAGATAACTGAGAAGGAAGTTGAGGAAGCGATAAAAGCAATGAAGAGTAGAAAAGCGGGAGGGCCGACGAGAGTTGTGGGAGATATGTTGAAGGCAGCAGGAAGTTGGGGTGTGAAGAGAATGACAGAGATCTGTAATCTGGTGGTGAAAGAAGGCCGCATTCCAGTGGATTGGGAACTGAGTACCCTTGTCCCTCTATGCAAGGGGAAAGGTGAACCTCTGGAGTGTGGCTCGTACCGAGCGATAAAGTTATTGGAGCATGGAATGAAGGTATTGGAAAGGGTGTTGGAGAGGAGGATAAGGAAGAAGGTGAAGATCGACGAAATGCAGTTTGGATTTATGCCAGGAAGAGGAACGACAGACGCGCTCTTTATTGTGAGGCAGTTGCAGGAGAAGTACATGGAGAAGAGGAAGAAGTTGTTTCTTGGGTTTGTTGATCTGGAGAAAGCATTCCATAGGGTTCCCACGCGAAGTATTGACATGGGCATTGAGGAAGTTAGAAGTGGAGGAATGGTTGATCAGAGTTGTGATGGAAATGTACAATAGAGCACGCACAGCTGTAAGGATGAAGGATGGGAACAGTGGTTGGTTTGAGGTGAAGGTGGGAGTGCATCAGCGTCGGTACTAAGTCCACTACTATTTGTAGCTGTGATGGAGGTGCTGGCTCAGACCGTAAAGGAGGGTTTACCGTGGGAGTTGTTGTATGCAGATGATCTTGTGTTGATTGCGGAAAGTATGGATGGACTGAAGGAAAAGATGAACAAGTGGAAGGAAAGTATGGAGACAAAAGGTCTGAAGGTGAATATCGGAAAGACGAAGGTGATGGCAAGTGGTAAAGCATGAGGTGAGGTGGAAAGAACTGGGAAGTGGCCATGTGCTGTGTGCATGAAGGGTGTCGGAGTGAACTCCATTCAATGTACGATGTGCACTGAGTGGGTTCATCAAATATGTAGTGGTCTGAGAGGGTCATTAACCAGTGTGGCAGCTACATTCAAATGTAAGGTGTGCACAGAGGGAGCTGCAGATGGAGGAAATGTTGAGTTGCATCTTTGAGACGGCATGAAACTGGAAGGTGTGAAAACATTTTGCTATCTCGGAGACATGCTGAATGGAGAAGGTGGATCAGACTCGGCAACGGTTGCTCGAGTGAGATGTGCATGGAAGAAGTTTCGGGAACTGAGTGGCGTGCTGATGAGGAGGGGAGTGTCGTTGAAGCTGAAGGGAAAGGTGTATGCTGCATGTGTGAGAAGTGTTATGATTTATGGGAGCGAGACATGGGTCATGAATGTAGAGCAGCAACGAAGGCTGGAAAGGGTGGAAATGCGAATGGTTCGGTGGATGTGCGGAGTGTCGCTGAGAGAGAGGAAGACAAATGATGAATTGCGAAAGATGATGGGAATAGAGCCTGTGATTGATGCTGTGAAGAGGAATAGGTTGAGACGGTTTGGTCATGTGTTGAGGAAGGATGAAAGTGACTGGTTGAGAAGAGTGATGGAAATAAATGTAGAAGAAAGTAGAGGACGGGGCAGACCGAGAAAGACTTGGCTAAAGACGGTGGAAGAAGACATGCGGGCAAAGGGGTTAACAAGGAGAGATGCAGAAAATAGGGCAAAATGGAGAAGATTGTCATGGGGACCCCAAGGCTAACCCCCGCTCTTGCAGGGAAAATGGCCTTAAAATGCATGTTGTTGTTGTTGTTGTTGTTGTCCCTGCTCTCAAATGTTGTGTTTGTGTCCTTCCCCCTCTCTCCCCATCTTGTCTACCGCTCCCCTTATTTTGTGTTTTATGTGTCGGTTTGACTTTTTGTGTGATTAATGTTGGCTCTTTCGCGAGCCTCGATCTTGTATACAAAAAATTAAATAAATAAAAAATCTCACACTAAACGAACATTGACAAAATGGTCCCTTGAGTGCACCTCACCCTTAATGCTCATGACCGTTTCAGTGCAATATCTTTGATTAATTCTCAATTTTGTTTTCTTGTTTCCATCACATAGGAACCCGTTGCTCAGAAGCCTCAAACGGTGTTCACGTTTTTGTGGATTGAACCTTTTAAAATCCTGATACCTTCCTTTCTGAAGGTAAGATCACATAAACCACTCCAGAAATGCACACTTTCATCCCAGAGAATATAAATGTACTCCAGGTAAAAACACTCACAGCCACCCAAACAGGTACACACTATAACATACAGGTAATAACAGGTCAGGACAACTACATACGCAAACACATACCACTCGCAAAACCACATAGGCAACCGTGCCCCCACCCCATAGCACTCCTGATCGTTGAGGGACAACTTATCATCTGTGACCATTTCAGTGAAACAACTTTAACAAATTCTCAATTCTTGTTTTTCGTGTGTCCGTCATACAGAAACAGGTCCCTCCGAAGCCTCAAGGGGTTTTAGACTCTTTGTGGATAGAAATTTCAAAAGGTGCGACCTTTCTGAAGGTATGATCACACACCCACTCGAGAAATACACACACCGATACCACACTATGTGGTTTTTTTACTATGTGATGTCTGCCAAACTATTCAGTGTTATAAGCCTTTGTTTTACAGAGTTTTTTGTTTTTATTGAGTGGGTAATTCATTAGATAGTTATTTCCTAATTGATGTTAGAACAGTTACTTCATTATTTCCCAGATTAGCACTGTTGGGATAGTTTGTCTCATATTTCCCTCTGTCCTTCCCTCTCCCTGCCCCCCGAAAGCCATTGTGTTTTCATCCATTACATGTCCTGTTATTTCCTATATTCATGTCCGCATTTAATTAATTACACCTCGTGCAATGATGCACAAGGCCTCAAGCCTGGAGGAGGGCTTTGGCATGTGATATCGTAGCCCAGGAGGTGTCCCCTGGTTGGTTGTAAGGGACTATGAGCTGTGGTCATGAGAGCTCTAATCACAGACAAGGTGACCTGATATGCCTTTATCAGCCCCACCACAATCGCTTCTTCACCAGTAGTCGAGGTTCCCCTGGGGGAGTAGTCGAGGGTTCCCTGGGGGGTCGTCAGGTCTGGGAGTAGTGTTGGCCTGGCTTATCAACCAGGTCTGGTCCCACATGTCCACCTACGCTGGCGATGCTGTCTGCGTCCCTTGGAGACGTGTGTGGTTTTACCTGGTGAAGCTCGAGGGAGTTCCTTACCCTGTATCATTTTTGCTTGATTGGGTCACTTCTCCATTTCATTATCGATTAAATCTGTATTTTTCCTTATTTCTGTGGCTATTTGGATTACAGATCCACCAACTGAGGAACAAGTTTTTTTGGAAAAAGCAAGAGTGCCAAATCCTTGGTGTGTAATTCGATTAATAGTGTTAACCCACGCACAATTCACCTGTGTGTGCCGAGTTCACCTTCATGCTCAAGGTTTTACCAGAGTGTTTAACTCCAGTGTCACCTTCCGACTCGATCCCGTTATAATATTTTGGGAGCCCTGCCTGTGGATGCAGAGTCCAAATTTGGCTCTCCTGGGTGACTTGTACACAAGTCTGTGACAATTTTTGATTTGAGATCGTTGATCCAAAAACGTTGCTGATTCATAATTTTGTTCAGCACTGATTGGACAAATTGAAGTGAACATGGATCGATCGAGTGCTTTGAGTGCTACATTCACTTGCACTGAGACTCGAGTTACAGTGCCTTTCGAAAGTATTCACACCCCTTGACTTTTTCACATTTTCTGTTACATCCTGAATTTAAAATGGAATAAATGGAGATTTTTTTGTGACTGATCTCCACAAAATACCCCATAATGTCAAAGTGGAATATTTAAAATATATATTTAACAACATTTATAAAAATGAAAAGCTGAAATGTTTTGAGTCAATAAGTATTCAACCTCTTTATTATGACACTCCAAATTGAGCTCATGTGCATCCAATTTCCTTTGATCATCCTCGAGATGTCACTACAACTTGATTGGAGTCTATCTGTGGCCCATTCAATTGATTGGACATGATATAGAAAGAAACACACCTTTCGATATAAGGCCCCACAGTTTACAGGGCACGTCAGAGCAGAAACTCGACAATGAAGTCTATGGAACTGACAGTAGAACTCCGAGATAGAATTGTGAGGAGGCATAGATCTGGGGAAGGTATAAAACAAAATTATCGTGTTGAAAGTTCCCAAGAGCACAGTGAGCTCCATCATTTGGAAATGGATAGAATATGGAACTACCCAGACTCTTCCTGGAGCTGCCCGTCCGACAAAACTGAGCAACTCGGCAAGAAGAACCTTTGTCAGGGAGGTGACCACGAACCCAATGACCACTCTGAGAGAACTAGATTCCTTGGTTTAGATGGGAGAACCTGCCGGAAGGACAACGGTCTCTGCAGCACTTCAACTTCACAATTCTAGGTTTATGGGAGAGTGGCCAGACGGAAGCAACTCCTGAGAAAAAGGGACATGACAAAACGCCTGGAGTTTTGAAAAATGCATGTGAAAGACTTGAGAGCGTGAGGCAAAATATTTGGATTCTGATGAGACGATGATTCTGATGAGACGAGATCAGACATCAAAATATTCTGATGAGACGAAAATTGAACTCTTTTGCTGGAATTCAAAGCGTTATGTGAGGCAGAAACCGAGCACAGCCCATCACCCATCTAACGCCATCCCAACTGTTAAGCATGGTGGTGGCAGCATCATGCTAAGGGGATGATTTTCAGAGGCAGGGACTGAAGACTTGTAAGGATAGAGGGAACAATGAATGAAGCCAAATACGGGCAAATCCTTGAGGAGAACCTGCTTCAGAGTACAAAAGACCTTGGTCTGTGACAAAGATTTACTTTCCAACAAGACAATGACCCCAAACGTACAGCCAAAGCAATGCTGAAATGGCTTCAGAACAAGAACGTGAAAGTCCTTGAGTGGCCCAGCCAAAGGCCGAACCTGAATACCTTTAAGAATCTGTGGAAAGACTTGAAGATTGCTGTCCACCCACGCTCTCCATCCAACGTTTTTTTTTTTTTGTTTTTTTTTTTGTATACAAGATCGAGGCTCGTGAAAGAGCTAACATTAATCACACAAAAAGTCAAACCGACACACAAAACACAAAAAACAAGGGGAGCGGCAGACAAGATGGGAAGAGAGGGGGAAGGACACAAACACAACATTTGAGAGCAGGGACATCGGGAGGACTTGGGGGGAGGTGGGAGAGGTATAAAACATATGAACACTGCAAGGACTCTGGGGTGAATTACCGGGGGTAGAAAAGATCAAGGTTTTGGATGGAGGAAGATAAGAGATGGTGGTGAACAGCTGTTTTAAAGACCTGGAGGGAGGAGTGGGATTGAAGGGAGTGGGGGAGTTTGTTACAGAGGCGGGAGAAAAGGGGAATGAAAGAGTGAAGGTGAGCAGAGAGCCTAGATTTTGGCAGTTTAACCATAAGAGGGTTGCAGGCAGATCTTGTGCAACCTGAAGGAATATTGGGGGGACAGAGCACAGAGAGAGAGCTGGGGGAGCAAGGCCAGAGAGGAGTCGGGCGAAGACAGAAAGACCACCAATCTGCCTGTGGTGAGTGAGTGAAAGGCCCTCGGAGTTGACTTCATCGCAGGAGATTCCAATGATTCTGAAAGCTTTGGCCTCAACAGCGTGAAGCCGAGCTAGGTGTGAGGCAGGAGCACCGGCCCAGAGGGGGGAACAGTATTCCATTGAGCTGCGGATGAAAGCCTTGTATGTGGTGAGGAGCTCAGGTGTGCCAAGGAAGGACCTCGCATGACGGAGGATGCCCAGTCGGCGACTGGCTTTGGAGGCCAGATTTGAAATGTGGTTTTCCCAAGAAAGATCATGGCAGATAGTGAGACCCAAAAGCTTGAGCGACAGAACTTCTTGGAGAGGATTGTTGAGAAAGTAGATGGGAGGGTTTCCAGTCGGTCCTTTCGGAGAGACATTGTAAGAGTGTGAGATTTGTCAGGATTGAAAGACATGTTCCACTTGTTTGACCAGTCTGTGATTTTGTCCAGGTCTGCAGAGAGTGAGGAGGCTGCAGACTGCCGATCTGAGGGATGAGGAATGGAGCGGCAGAGAGTGGAGTCATCAGCAAAGAGATAGAGAGGATTTTCCAGAGAGTCGGAGAGATCATTGATGAAGACCAGAAATAGCACAGGGCCCAGAACACTGCCTTGGGGAACTCCAGCCTGAACAGGAAGGGGAGATGAGAGAAATCCATGTGCATCCAATTGAGCTCATGTGCATCCAATTTCCTTTGATCTTCCTCGAGATGTCTTGACATTGCTTGACACTTGACAACTTGACATAGCTTGAGCAAAATAGCAAGGAAGAATGGGAGAAACGCCCCAAATCCAGATGTGCAAAACTGATACAGACATATCCAAGAAGACTTGAAGCTGTAATCGCTGCCTACGAAGTATTGACTCAGGGGGCTGAATACTAATGTAAATTTGATATTTCTGCATTTCATTTTCAGTAAATTTGTAAAAAACTCCAATAACATGTTTTCACTTTGACATTATGGGTGTTCTGTGTTGGTTAGTGACAAAAAAAAATCTCAATTCAATCAACACACAGTAAAACAACAAGTGGTGTGATTACTTTCTGAAGGCACTCACTGTACCTCTGCTTTAAGTCACGTTCAATCATCCTTCACGTGCTCATGTGTGAATAAACTAAAGTTGTTTACATTTTAAAATATTGTTTTGATAAACCTGTGTTGAACTTGACGAGCTGTAACACAAAGTGAAAACCTTACTCTCTTTAACATTTTTGGTTTTTGTTTTCTTGCAGTCCCTGAAAGGTGCGACTTCATTTTCAAAAGAACGTAAGTGACTTCTGATCGTACATTCTGTTTGTCCTGTTCTGTTACCGATAACTGGATAATTTCTAAATATTTCATAGCAGTGACAACATCCAAACAATACTGAACATTCTCTGTTGCACAAGTCTTGTGCGGAACAGATCAAACATGGCTCCCAGCAGCACGAGTCTTGTGCGAAACAGATCAAACATGGCTCCCAGCAGCACGAGTCTTGTGCGGAACAGATCAAACATGGCTCCCAGCAGCACGAGTCTTGTGCGAAACAGATCAAACATGGCTCCCAGCAGCACGAGTCTTGTGCGAAACAGATCAAACATGGCTCCCAGCAGCACGAGTCTTGTGCGGAACAGATCAAACATGGCTCCCAGCAGCACGAGTCTTGTGCGAAACAGATCAAACATGGCTCCCAGCAATAAATCATTTGATTAGCATGACTGAGTGAAAACCGTTAAACCTCACTGCCGGGTCACGTGATAAATCATGTGATACCTGATAACTCTCAGGATCATATTACGTCTTTCTGTAACATTAGGCTACATTTACCAAAAATATTAGGTTCCTAATGGATATAAGTTTTAGTGTATGGGAATTATTTAGGGTTCTCAAATAAAAACAAATCACCCTTTATTATCCCAACGATTGAAATGTCCCCAAAGGTTCTCTCTTAACCCCCTCTTGTTTTATTTATTTATTTTTTACAGAGCTGACCTCATCATTGCAGATTTTATGGATTTATAGTAAAAATGATGTTGTGAAGCTTTTGCTCGTGAGCTGCATCATCTTGGCTGTTTTGACGTGGACCTTGAAAATCTTCATTGAGGTATGGATTTGGTGTGTCTTTCTGTCTGTGTCGTACTTGTGTGTTCCATAAAGCTCTTCTTCATCACTAACTGACTCACTCGTATGAACTCTCGTATCACAAGACTGTCCATAAATGTCAAGACTGTCCTCGAACGTGACGGTATCAAAAAGTAAACGAGAAGACGTCATGCAGAGCACGACACTTGTAAAATCCACCCCCACCCCCCACGCCCTCCCCAAAAAGATTGCAATTGACCCAGCAAATTGGCAATTTCATCAAGATTAAAATTGACGATCGTGATGAAAGCTCGGGTCAATAGGAAGAAAAGTGACGATTTTTCAGATGAAAATTGATGATTTTGGAAGTTTGACCTCGAGTTGACTTTTGACCTTTTGACCTCAAAAATAGTTGGTTTCCCTATTTAGTGACTCAATATACAAATGCTGTTCAATTTTCAAGTCAATCGGATGAAAAATGGCGATTTTAGAAATTTGACCTCCAGATGACTTTTGACCTCAAAATCAATCGGCTTCTCACAGCTTGGTGAAGTTTTGTGATGATTGGTTTAGAATTGTGACCTGCAGACTGGTGACAAACAAACAAACAGACAAACAGACAGACAGAATAACAAACGAAACCAACCAATACACTTGAAAAATCTTCGATTTTGCAAGTAATAATAGCATAATATTAATGTAATTACAAAAGAATATTAAGACCAGAATTATAATTGTTAATACTGTTAGCTATAAGAATCTTACTATAATTCACCAAATGTCCGTTCGTCTGTCTGTCTGTCTGTCTGTCTGTTCGAAGGTACCGTAAAAACTGCTGAACCGATCGCAGAGATATTTTTGGTGGATAATCCTGGGTTCTCCAGGAGTAAAATAGGCCATTTAGTTTTCCCAATTTCAGCTTTGGTCTTCAGCATTCTCAGGTTTGGACTCCCGCATAACATTCGCGTTCGCATGACGTTCATTGTTCTCATTGTGACGACGCACAAACGGCTGCACACGGGAAAGCAACATGTCTCCATCGATCGCTAACAGATCGCTGTCTCCATCGAGCTTGCCAAGGCCGTAACACCTATCGGCTCAAAATCCTTTTAACTGTTGATTTGGTACAGTTACACGTATCGGGAATTTGGTACACGTATCGGGGGTACATACGACACAGCGATTGTGAACACGATTATCGATCACGATTCACGATCATGATCATCGTGTATCGATCACGATTTGAAACACGATGGAACAATATTTACCGATATGAACAGTGACGTGGCTTTTATTGAAATTCTAAAGATACTGTTTAGATTTTGATGATTTGCATGTGATAGGATTCAACGGATGTTTATATGAATGGTTTAAAATTTAAAAAACCCTTCAATTTCTGATATTTTGCCTTTTCATTTGGGCCTACCAATTGAAGCCCCGCCCATAGGGCGGGTATCGTTGCTAGTTATTTGAATTATATTAATACGAGAATATTAAGAGCTAAAATTAATGAAAAACAAAAACAAAAAGCAAACGGACACATAAGACGAAATAAAGGGAGCGGGAGACAAGATCGGGAGAGAGGGGGAAGCACACAAGTACAACATTTGAGAGCAGGGACATCAGGAGATCTGTGGGAGATAGAGGGCTTGGGGGGGAGTAGGCGTGGGAAGGGAGTTGGGAGAGGAAAAAATAAAACACGTGATACTGCCAGGACTTCCAGGAAAGAAGTTGGTATTTCAGAAAAAAGTGGACCTGGGGTGAATTAACGGGGTTAGAAAAGATCAAGGTTTTGGATGGGGGAAGATAAGAGATGGTGGTGAACAGCTGTTTTAAAGATCTGGAGGGAGGAGTGGGATTGAAGAGAGTGAGGGAGTTTGTTCCAGAGGCGGGAGAAAAGAGGAATGAAAGAGTGAAGGTGAGCAGAGAGTCTTGATTTTGGCAGTTTTACCATAAGAGGGTTGCTGGCAGATCTTGTGCGACTTGTATGAATATTTGGTTGACCGAGCCCAGACAGAGCTGCGGGAGCAAGGCCGGAGATGAGTCAGTTGCAGACAGAAAGTCCACCAACCTGCCTGCGGTGACTGAGTGAAGGCCCTCGGAATTAGCTTCATCGCGGGAGATTCCAATGATTCTGAACGCTTTGGTTTAAAGCACGTGAAGCCGAGTTATGTGTGAGGCAAGAGCACCGGCCCAGAGGGGAGAACAGTATTCCATTGAGCTGCGGATGACAGCCTTGTATGTGGTGAGGAGCTCTGGTGTGCCAAGGAAGGACTTTGCACAATGGAGGATGCCCAGTCGGCGACTGACTTTGGAGGCCAACTTGGAAATGTGTTTTTTCCAGGAAAGATCATGGCAGATAGTGAGACTCAAAAGCTTGAGTGACAGAATTTCTTGGAGAGGATTGTTGAGAAAGTAGATGGGAGGGTTGTCCAGTCGGTCTTTTCGGAGAGATATCATGAGAGTGTGAGATTTGTTAGGATTGAAACACATCTTCCACTGCTTTGTCCAGTCTGTGATTTTGTTCAGGTCTGCAGAGAGTGAGGAGGCTGCAGACTGCCAATCTGAGGGTTGAGATATGGAGCAGCAGAGAGTGGAGTCATCAGTAAAGACATAGAGAAGATTTTCCGGAGAGTCGGAGAGATCATTGATGAAGACCAGAAAAAGCACAGGGCCCAGAACACTGCTTTGAAGAACTCCAGCCTGAACAGGAAGGGGAGATGAGAGAATTCCATTCATGGCCACATGTTGACTGCGACTGGTGAGGAAGTCCGCAAGCCATGTGTGGAGGTTACCATGGATACCATAAGATGAGAGTTTGGTGCGCAGAGCTGGGTGCCAGACCGTATCGAAGGCACGTGATATGTCAAGGGAGACGGCTCTGATTTCCTGTTTGACATTGAGGACCTCCATCCATTGTTGAGGCAGCAGAAGCAGCATGTCCAGAGTAGTGACCTGGTCTGAATCCAAATTGATGATCCGAGATCAAGCCATTGCCATCGGTGTCCATCGGCAGAGAAGAGCAAGGATTTCATATCGGAAGCAATGACGGAATCCTTGATCTTGCTGATGAATGGGAGCAGGCTGATTGGTCTGTAGTTGCAGGAATTGTTTTTGCACATTTTTTGTGTGAAGCGGTAATGGTGGCCGATTTCCAACTGACTGCTGGTTAGAAACACAGTATCGAGATCAACACTTCGCGACTTGAACAAGACAAATTGGACAACTGCAACAGGACAAGTTTTCAGTCACTATACTTTTACTTAGTAACAATAAATAATGAATTCCCTTGTAGGGAACGCTAAAATACCTCCTCTCCCCTTTCCCTCTACTCCACCCTCTCTCTCTCCTTCCCCTTCCCTACTCCTCCTCCGCTCCACTCTCTCTCCCCTCCCCTCCTCTCTTCTCCCCACCTCCTCTCTCCTTTCCCCCTCTCTCCTATTCCTCCCCTCTCCTTTTCCCCCTCTCTCCTTTTCCTCCTCTCTCCTTTTCCTCCTCTCTCCTTTTCCTCCTCTCTCCTTTTCCTCCTCTCTCCTTTTCCTCCTCTCTCCTTTTCCTCCTCTCTCCTTCTCCCCTCTCTCCTTTTCCCTCTCTCTCCTTTCCCCCCTCTCTCCTTTCCCTCCTCTCTCCTTTTCCCCCTCTCTCCTTTCCCTCCTCTCTCCTTTTCCCCCTCTCTTATTTTCCCCCTCTCTCCTTTCACCCTCTCTCCTTTTCCCCTTCTCTCCTTTTCCTCCTCTCTCCTTTTCCTCCTCTCTCCTTTTCCCCCTCTCTACTTTCCTCCTCTCTCCTTTTCCCCCTCTCCCCTTTTCTCTCTTTCTCCTTTCCCCCTTCTCTCCTTTTCCTCCTCTCTCCTTTTCCCCCTCTCTCCTTTCCTCCTCTCTCCTTTTCCCCTTCACTTCTCGCCTCTTTCCCTGTACCCACATCCCGTGGAAGCAGATACATTCAAAATGGATATTAGAATGCCTTTTGTCCAATAACACGCCAATATTCGTCCCATTTCCTCACATTTTGCAAGGCTGCGAGAGAGTCAGAAAGTGTGATCCTCACAAAGGAGGTTTACGAGGCCTCAGAGCTATTCTGAGAGAACAAAATGGTGGAGATGTGATTTTTAAGGCCCTCCCTGAACAGACAGACTGGGGCAGAGTAGTATAGTGAAGATAAGCCAAAGGGATCAAATAAGGTGTGTGAATACAAAATGGAATGTGGAAACGAGGCAAACCGAACAAGTCAAATGCACTTTTTCCTGAAGTTTTCTTTATCATGTGTATAATTTGATGTGAGTCACAGGAAGTGAGGATCATTGTTTCAAATATTGTATTGTTGTTGCTGTTCTGTATCTTGCAGAAATTATTTGCTTTGAAGAAGGTTCGTGAGGACAGGAGGTGTTGGGGTCGGAACTACAGTAAGTTCAACTTCCTGTAATTACCTTGCAATTGCGTTCACTCACATGAAAGTTAATAATTACAATAATGTTGATGTCAATAACGTGGCAACGGTCCCTGTCCCCGATCCCACACCCTCACCTCTCCCAAACAGACCGCCATGCCTTGAGGAATCTGCGACAGCGTATTCAAGCAGGTCACAAAATCGAGCGGAGTGTTGAGCTGTCCCATCGTTCCTGCCCACATGGAAAACTTCACGGGCAGCAGAGCGATGGAGCCCAGAACCGCACGGCAAACGCTCCATCTACTGAGCGATACAAATTACCGAATGACCTCAACAAGGGACATTGGCACCAGTCTGACAAGAGCTTGAACCAACAGGCATCCCTGGCATCTCCATACAAATCGGCTAAACGCTTCGAGCAAGGGGATGCTCGAGAAATAACGAAGGAAGAGGCTGCGCATCGTCGATCCCAAGTGAAGGAATTGCTGAAAATCCCACATTCCGAGTTCGACAGACTAGTTGGGCTGATAAATGCCGTCACCACGATCATGGCTTACCACGTGACCAACAACTCGTGTGGAACAGGAATGAAGAAGAGCGTATCGCCAGGTTCCGTAAACACCGGTGATCGTGACGTCGGTGCTATTCAAGCATCGTACATCAGGGATGACTTACAAAAACAGCACCAAAGTGCCACAACTATCCAGGTAAGATCACCACTTTATACCTTTCCTTTTCAGCAACCCTCAAGCTATGACATGAGCAGAAATACACCAGGTTTACATGTTTTCGGATGGTCTGGTCTGAGAACATGGATCGGCAAGTTGGGGGTGATAAGTTCAAGTCGTACGTAACGGTGATCAGTCTGTTGTGCACGACTGTACATGGAATTCAAAGTACAAGTGCATTGATGTCTTCTCACTTCCTGGTTCATGTGATTGAGTACAAGCGTTATAAAGATGCTTCCATCGTCCGTTGTATCCTCACCTTCTGCAAATTGACAATAACCCACTCGTTGTGAACTTGAAGAACCTCAGATGGAGTCGTGGATTTGTACAAAGGTAATGGAATCACAGAATCGTACAGGAAAAATATACAGGAAGTTTGGAAGATTTAGATGGCATTTGACTCTCAATTGGTGTAGCGGTTGGAGCATGGGCAAGCCCCTTAGGTTGGCATCGAAGGGGAGGAGGAAATGCTCCACTGAGCGTGGTGGGAAAGGTGGCGCCATCGTACCCACATTGTCCCAGGAATTGATGGTACTTCCCCCAAAGTCAGGTGGGATTGTGGAAACGCTAATCAGGTCAATCCAAAATGTAAACATTCAACACTGCAGACTATTTCGTAGGTGTCCTGCCATTTATGTGGCCCTGTCGGGTCGCATCTGACTCTCATTGGTGTTTTTGGTATTCTTCGTTTCATTTTCCTACATGACACCTTTTTTAGAGAATGCGTGTCATACGTGACGTCGTAACATGAGTGAAAGAGAATAGCCTGTTCTCACTTTCACTATTTTCACAATGAGCGGGTAGCTTCTTACTCCGCCCTGGCCAATCACGTGTCCTCAGCCTGTCCGGCAACTACATTTTTGATGCGATTCTTCACCATTGGGGGACAGGGCCAAAAACGTTACATATCGGATGTCTCAAAAAGCTGTGGACGGATCGGACGAAATTTGGTGGAGAGGTTGGGTATGTGACAAGGACGAAATGATTCGATTTTGGTTAAGTTCTGGATCCGGATCAGGGTCAGAGAATTATTTAATTCAAGTGATTCTTCACCATTGAGTGAAAGGGCCAAAAACGACAAATAACATGATTATTCAAAAACTTGGTGGACGAAGTTGGTTAGATGACAAGAACAAGCCGATTCGGTTTTGGTTCAGGTCTGAATCCAGATACGGCCTATCAGTGGGATAGAAAACATAAACTGTTCAGCCTGGTGGAGGTGTGCGCTCTGCCAAGTACCGTTGCAGTTGTTTTTATTTTCTTTATCGCTCAAGTTTCAATAAAAAATCCACCCACAATGCCTTTTACTGATTGTAGACCCATATGATGGGAATTGGTTCAAAATATATTAATTTAACCAACAACGGATAACCATCTCGAACTGATGTTAATCCGAATCCTCATCCACTGTACCTGGTTTGATGAAGCTTCTCCCATCATTTTAATTTGTCCTTTTCTCTGCAGAAAAACTACCGTGGATACCAAACCAGGAAGCATCTGATGAAAAGCCGCGAATCATCAAATTACAAAGTTACAAGTCATGTGGATTCCTCTCGGTCAAGTTCTCAGAGCCCTCAGGGACATTCCATCAGGTCGAGCTCTCGCAGTCCATGTTTAATCCGCGAATATGATACAGACTCGGCTATTGAGTACCAGCGCCGAGTGCAGATGGGTAAACTTATTCAACCTCGATTGGCTCATGATGGTGGCACCACATCACGCGATACAAGTTTGAAAACCACCAAGGAAACATCTCCACGTTATGATGATGTGGTGTCCTCCCACGGGCTTGGCAGAAGTGGGATGAATGGTCACTTCCTGGTTGATCCTGCCAAGAAAGAGGCGGTCGTCATCATCCAAGCTGGTTACAGAGGGTACCGAGCCAGGAATGATTTCAGAAAGAAGCGGCAAAGTGCAACAACTATCCAGGTAAGAAACAAGATTTTAGAAACATTTTAAACAATCTCTAAACTATGAAATAATCTGCTGTGCTGAAGATTTAAATTTTTATTTGACCTCCCTGGTGTTCTCACCTGAGTCTTTGTTCATGATTCCTCCAGTTCAATCCCATAAAACATTCATCTCACCGTTATGAGGTTCTTCTTTTGTCGGTACTCAAAGAGATGAACTTATAAAATGGGTCGTGATGTCCAGATGTCGGGACGACCAAATTAGTCATTAATGAAATAATTAAATAATTAAGCGATTAATTGATTAATCAATAAATCAAAAACAGCTTTGCAGCCAAATCACTTGGTCATTGTCATGTCCAAATATCAGCTTCCTAACTCAAAAGGTGCCTGAGATAATGGCCAGAAGAGAAAGGAAATAAATAAGTACTTAATTAATTGCTAATAATTAAATAACTCATCAATTAATTGATTAATCAAAAAACAAAATATATAGTTTTTGACAAAGTACTTGCTCACTATTGTGCCGAAATTTCAGCTTCCGAGCTCAAAGGATGGCTGAGACAAACCCGGACCGGTTCGACATGTAATCCACATGACTCAAAGGATCACCCGGACAAACAAGAAAGCAAGAAAACAACCAGAGTGAAAACTGAGGACTCCCTTTCAGCGTGCGTCACTGCCGAGCCCCCTTCGGTGCCCGGCAATGACGTTATGCAGCGCCTGGAGATGGTATAGGAAAGGAGCCGTGTACAAGAAATAATTAATAATGGAAATAAATAAATAATAATCATAAAAAATGAAATAATTAATTCGCTAATATAACACATAAACCACCACCATTTCATCAGAATCTGCAACTAAAAAAAAAAAAACATTTAGTCATTAATCGAAAAATTAAATAATTAATCGCTTAATTGATTAATTGATAAATCAATAAATAAAAAATAGCCTTTACAGCCAAATCACTTGGTCATTGGCATGTCCAAATATCAGCTTCCGAACTCAAAAGGTGCCTGAGATAATGGCCAGAAGAGAAAGGAAATGTATAAGTACTTAATTAATCGCTAATAATTAAATAAGGCATCAATTAATTGATTAATCAAAAAACAAAAAACAAGTACAGATACATTCAAAGTACACCGCCCCCATGCCAAATAATTAAATATCCTACAGCGCGGCAGGCGCCCGGCAATACCGCAGTGCAGCTCACAGAGATTGCATTGGGAGGGACAACAACAACAACAACATGCATTTTAAGGCCATTTTCCCTGCTAGAGCGGGGGTTAGCCTTGCGGTCCCCATGACAATCTTCTCCATCTTGCCCTATTTTCTGCATCTCTCCTTGTTAACCCCCTTGCCCGCATTTCTTCTTCCACCATCTTTGGCCAAGTCTTTCTCGGTCTTCCCCGTCCTCTACTTCCTTCGACATTCATTTCCATCACTCTTCTCAACCAGTCACTTTCATCCTTCCTCAACACATGACCAAACCATCTCAACCTGTTCCTCTTCACAGCATCAATCACAGGCTCTATTCCCTTCATTTTTCGCAATTCATCATTTGTCTTCCTCTCTCTCAACGATACTCCGCACATCCATCGAACCATTCGCATTTCCACCCTTTCCAACCTTCGTTGCTGCTCTACGTTCATTACCCATGTCTCGCTCCCATAAATCATAACACTTCTCACACATGCAGCATACACCTTTCCCTTCAGCTTCAACGACACTCCCCTCCTCATCAGCACGCCACTCAGTTCCCGAAACTTCTTCCATGCACATCTCTCTCTCGCAACCGTTGCCGAGTCTGATCCACCTTCTCCATTCAGCATGTCTCCGAGGTAGCAAAATGTTTTCACACCTTCCAGCTTCACGCCATCTCCAAGATCCAACTCAACATTTCCTCCATCTGCAGCTCCCTCTGTGCACACCTTACATTTGAATGTAGCTGCCACACTGGTTCATGACCCTCTCAGACCACTACATTTTTGATGAACCCACTCAGCGCACATTGTACATTGAATGGAGTTCACTCCGACACCCTTCCTGCACACAGCACAGGGACACTTCCCAGTTCTTTCCACCTCACCACATGCTTTACCACTTGCCATCACCTTCGTCTTTCCAATATTCACCTTCAGATCTTTTGTCTCCATACATTCCTTCCACTTGTTCATCTTTTCCTTCAGTCCTTCCATACTTTCCGCAATCAACACCAGATCATCTGCATACAACAACTCCCACGGTAAACCCTCCTTTACGTTCTGAGCCAGCACCTCCATCACAGCTACAAATAGTAGTGGACTTAGTACCGACCCCTGATGCACTCCCACCTTCACCTCAAACTCACCACTGTTCCCGTCCTTCGTCCTCACAACTGTGCGCGCTCTTTTGTACATTGCCATCACTACTCTGATCAACCATTCCTCCACTCCTAACTTCCTCAATGCCCATGTCAATACTTTGCGTGGAACCCTATCGAATGCTTTCTCCAGATCAACAAACCCAAGAAACAACTTCTTCCTCTTCTCCATGTACTTCTCCTGCAACTGCCTCACAATAAAAAGCACGTCTGTCGTTCCTCTTCCTGGCATAAATCCAAACTGCATTTCGTCGATCTTCACTTTCTTCCATATCCTCCTCTCCAACACCCTTTCCAATACCTTCATTGGAAATTGCGGTGTTCTTCATCAAAGTACACCACCCCCATGCCAAATAATTAAATATCCTACAGCGCGGCAAACCGCGGCAGGCGCCCGGGAATACCGCAGTGCAGCTCATAGAGATTGCATTGGGAGGGAGAGGTGCACAATAAATTGATCGATTAATTATAAAATATAAAATAACCACCTTTAGAGGCCATTTTTCCCCGCAAAGCGGGGGTTGGCCTTTTTCGGGAACCGTGGTTGTTGTTGTTTTTTGTCCCCTTTTTGAAGCAATGTTTTACGGCCGGATGTCCTTCCTGACGCCAACCATTTTTGCCGCCTTTAACGACAAACGGGGAATTACCAGTGAACTGGTACTCAATTAGCCGACCTCGGAAGGATGGCAGGCTGAGTCAACCCCCCTGGCGTTAATTCAGCGATCGACCGGGATTCGAACCCAGGATCCTAGGATCCTAAGCCGGCACCCTAGCCACTAGCCCAACACCAGAGATTAATTGCATAATTAAAATCAATAAAAGACTATCATAAAATAGTCACATTACTTAGTCACTGTCATGTCCAAATATTAGCTTCCTAGCTCAAAAGGTGCCTGAGATATTGCCCAGATGAGAAAGAAAATAAATAAATGATTAATAATGAAAATAAATAAATATTAATCATAAAAAAATTAAATTGTTAATCATTTGGCTGATAGAATACACAAACCACCACCATTTCATCCGAATCTGTAACTGTAAAAAAAAAAATTAATTAAGTAATTAATCGAATAATTAAATAAATAATAGATTAATTAATTAATCAGTAAATCAAAAATACCCTTTTCAGCCAAATCACTTGGTCATTGTCATGTCCAAATATCAGCTCCCCAGCTCAAAAGGTGCTTGAGATATTACCCAGATGAGAAATAAAATAAAGAAAGAATTAATAATGAAAATAAATAAATAATGATCATAAAAAGATGAAATAATTAATCAATTCGCTAATAGAACACGTAAACCAGCACCATTTCATCAGAATCTTTAACTTTAAAAAAAAAAAAATCAGTCATTAATCAAATAATGAAATAATTAATCTATGAATTGATTAATTGATTAATCAATAAATCAAAAATATCTTTTACAACCAAATCACTTTGTCATTGGCATGTCCAAATATCATCTTCCTAACTCAAAAGGTGCCTGAGATCATGGCCAGAAGAGAAAGGAAACAAGTACAGATACATTCAAAGTCCACCGCCCCCATGCCAAATAATTAAATATCCTATAGCGCGGCATTGCCGGGGTGCCTCAGGCGTCCAGCAATACCGCAGTGCAGCTCATAGAGGCTGCATTGGGAGGGAGAGGTGTACATTAATTGATTGATTAATTGTATAATTAAAATCAATAAAAGATTATCACAAAATATTTTCTTATTCAATTGGCTAATAGCATAACTAAACCACTAGTGCTTCATCCGAAGATGTATCTTTTAGAAATTTAATTAAACAAGGCATTAATAAATAATTAAATAATTAATTGATTAATCAATAAATGATTAATCGATTAATCAATAAATAATTAATCGATTAAATGATTAATCAATAAATCCAAAATATCCTTGATAGCCACATCACTTGGTCGCTGTCATGTCCAAATATTAGCTTCCCAGCTCAAAAGGTGCCTGAGATATTGGCCAAATGAGAAAGAAAATAAATAAATGATTAATAATAAAAATAAATAAATAATCATGAAAAAATTAAATTATTAAGCAATTCGGTCACACAACACATAAACCACCACCATTTCATCAGAATCTGTAACTGAAAAAATATATATTTGTTTTTAGAAATTAATCGAATAATTAAATAATGAATCGATTAATTGATTAATCAATAAATCAAAAATATCCTTGATAGCCACATCACTTGGTCACTCATGTCCAAATATTAGCTTCTGAGCTCAAAAGGTGCCTGAGATATTGGCCAAATGAGAAAGAAAATAAATAAATGATTAATAATGAAAATAAATAAATAATAATCATTAAAAATCTCTCCTCCCGGACACGTGCTTGTTCGCTCTCCTCCTCGTCTCGGCTTGTGCCCCGCCCCCTGTATCTCGTTTTCTTCCGCCTCTGCTCCTTCTTTCTCAAATCGACGTTTTCGCTTGGAGACTTTTCCCGGATTGTTTTTTTTTTTTTTTTTTTCATCGTTCTGTTTGGATATTGTTGGAATATGTTTAAACCGCAGCCGTGATGCTGACGCCTCCCCCCCCCCCCCACCCCCAGAATTTACATGTTTTAAACGTTTCCCAGTGTGTACCCTGGTCAGAATAGGTACACCGTATCCCTGCGTGGCGTAAGAGACGACTAAGAGGGTTGGCGTCAGGAAGGGCATCCGGCCATAAAAAACATTGCCTCAAAAAGAGAACCATGACAATCACAAGTACATATGGGCAGGGTGCAGCCCGAAGTGGAGATCGGTTTCTGAGGTTTGGGACATGGAATGTGGGGACAATGACAGGGAGATCAGGAGAAGTGGTGGAAGTATTGGTCAGAAGAAGAGTGGACATATGTTGTGTGCAAGAGACCAGATGGAAGGGAAGTGGTGTGAGAATGGTGAAGGGTAGGCAGGGACAGAAATACAAGTTTGTGTGGCAAGGGTGCCCGGAGGGCGTGAATGGTGTTGGTGTCCTGTTTTCTGAGGAGTTTGTAGACAGTGTGGTGAGTGTGACTAGAGTGAGTGATAGGTTGATGATGGTGAAAATGATGATTGGAAAGCTCTTGGTGAACGTCATCCCGGGATATGCTCCGCAGGTTGGTCGAAGCGATGAAGAGAAGGACAAGTTCTGGTGTGCGATAGAGAAGCTGATGGAAAACGTGAAAGATGAGGAAGTTGTTGTGGTGGGAGGAGAACTGAATGGACATGTGGGAAGGAGTATAGATGGTTTTGAGGGAGTTCATGGGGGTTACGGATATGGTGTGAGAAATGGAGAAGGTGAAAGGATTTTGGAGTTTGCTGATGGAGCTGATTTGTTGATTTGTAATACTCAGTTCCAGAAAGAGGACAATAAGCTTGTTACATACACGTCAGGTGGGTCAACGACAACCGTTGACTACCTGATGGTGCGTCGGCGAGATAGGGGGCACCTCCGGGACACAAAGGTGATCCCGGGGGAGGAGGCTGTTTCACAGCACCACTTGGTTGTCTGCGACATAAGGGTGAAAGGTGCGAGGAGAGCTCGGCGGGTGAAGTACCAACCGAGAATGAAGGTGTGGAGGTTGAAAGAGGTGACAGTAAGGGAGGCATTAAAAGAGAGGCTGAGTAGGGTAGAGGATGATGTGGTTGAGCTTGAAAGTGGTTGGATGTCAATGAAAGCTAGTCTGTTGGGAGCCGTTGGTGAGGTATGTGGATGGACAAAAGGACCACCGAGGCACTCGGAAACATGGTGGTGGGATGTTGAGGTTGGAAAGAGGATTGACGAGAAGAGGAAGAAGTTCAAAGAGTGGCAGAAGGCGAAGGGTACGGGAGCAGAAACAGCAGAGCATGAAAGTTATAAGGCAGCCAGGAAGGCTGCAAAGAAAGAGGTAGCAAAGGCGCAGAAGGCATGTCGGAAAATGTTCGGAGAACGCTTGGATTCGGAAGAGGGTCAGAAAGCAGTATTCAGGATTGCAAAGCAGATAGCGAAAGAGAGGTGTGATGTGATGGGGGTGAGTTGCTTGAAGGTTGAAGTGGGACAAATCGTTGTCGACCCAGATGGAATTAAAGGAAGATGGAAAAGATATATGGAAATGCTGTTGAATACAGAGAATGAATGGGATGGCAACATAGAGAGTAACCCAGTTTTAGGACCGGCAGAGAAGATAACTGAGAAGGAAGTTGAGGAAGCGATAAAAGCAATGAAGAGTGGAAAAGCGGGAGGGCCGACGGGAGTTGTGGGAGATATGTTGAAGGCAGCAGGAAGTTGGGGTGTGAAGAGAATGACAGAGATCTGTAATTTGGTGGTGAAAGAAGGCCGCATTCCAGTGGATTGGGAACTGAGTACCCTCGTCCCTCTATACAAGGGGAAAGGTGACCCTCTGGAGTGTGGCTCGTACCGAGCGATAAAGGTATTGGAGCATGGAATGAAGGTATTGGAAAGGGTGTTGGAGAGGAGGATAAGGAAGAAAGTGAAGATCGACGAAATGCAGTTTGGATTTATGCCAGGAAGAGGAACGACAGATGCACTTTTCATTGTGAGGCAGTTGCAGGAGAAGTACATGGATAAGAGGAAGAAGTTGTTTTTTGGGTTTGTTGATCTGGAGAAAGCATTCGATAGGGTTCCACGCGAAGTATTGACATGGGCATTGAGGAAGTTAGGAGTGGAGGAATGGTTGATCAGAGTAGTGATGGCAATGTACAAAAGAGCACGCACAGCTGTAAGGACGAAGGACGGGAACAGTGGTGAGTTTGAGGTGAAGGTGGGAGTGCATCAGGGGTCGGTACTAAGTCCACTACTATTTGTAGCTGTGATGGAGGTGCTGGCTCAGACCGTAAAGGAGGGTTTACCGTGGGAGTTGTTGTATGCAGATGATCTGGTGTTGATTGCGGAAAGTATGGATGGACTGAAGGAAAAGATGAACAAGTGGAAGGAATGTATGGAGACAAAAGGTCTGAAGGTGAATATCGGAAAGACAAAGGTGATGGCAAGTGGTAAAGCATGTGGTGAGGTGGAAAGAACTGGGAAGTGGCCCTGTGCTGTGTGTAGGAAGGGTGTCGGAGTGAACTCCATTCAGTGTACAATGTGCGCTGAGTGGGTTCATCAAAAATATAGTGGTCTGAGAGGGTCATTAACCAGTGTGGCAGCTACATTCAAATGTAAGGTGTGCACAGAGGGAGCTGCAGATGGAGGAAATGTTGAGTTGGATCTTGGAGACGGCGTGAAGGTGGAAGGTGTGAAAATATTTTGCTACCTCGGAGACATGCTGAATGGAGAAGGTGGATCAGACTCGGCAACGGTTGCTCGAGTGAGATGTGCATGGAAGAAGTTTCGGGAACTGAGTGGTGTGCTGATGAGGAGGAGAGTGTCGCTGAAGCTGAAGGGAAAGGTGTATGCTGCATGTGTGAGAAGTGTTATGATTTATGGGAGCGAGACATGGGTAATGAACGTAGAGCAGCAACGAAGGCTGGAAAGGGTGGAAATGCGAATGGTTCGATGGATGTGCGGAGTATCGTTGAGAGAGAGGAAGACAAATGATGAATTGCGAAAGATGATGGGAATATTGCCTGTGATTGATGCTGTGAAGAGGAACAGGTTGAGATGGTTTGGTCATGTATTGAGGAAGGATGAAAGTGACTGGTTGAGAAGAGTGATGGAAGTTAATGTAGAAGGAAGTAGAGGACGGGGAAGACCGAGAAAGACTTGGCTAAAGATGGTGGAAGAAGAAATGCGGGCAAGGGGTTAACAAGGAGAGATGCAGAAAATAGGGCAAAATGGAGAAGATTGTCATGGGGACTGCAAGGCTAACCCCCGCTCTAGCAGGGAACATGGCCTTAAAATGCATGTTGTTGTTGTTGTATTTCATCGGAATCTGTAACTTTAAAAAACAACAAAAAAAAACAACCAGAGTGAAAACTGAGTACTCCCTTTCAGCGTGCGTCACTGCCGAGCCCCCTTCGGTGCCCGGCAATGACGATTTGCAATGCCTGGAGATGGCATAGGAAAGGAGCGGTGTACAAAAACACAGTACATGGATTTGAATCTGGGTTTCTCACATCCCGACTCCTGGGTGCAGATGGGAACACGAAACAGGTCACTGTTGGTTATAATAGAGAAATCTTTAATTTCCCTCTGACAATACAGTAACAAAGTTACAAACCACGTGGATTCCTCCCAATCAAGTTCTCAGAGCTCTCAGTGATATTCCAGCCGGCAGAGCACTCGCAGTCCATGTTTATTTCCCATATTTGTCTTTGTGCTTTTCTTTGTCATCACTCAACCCCTCAAATGAAAATAACTCCTGGAATCAGATTTCGTGCATGAAGTTTTGATTATTGAGAAATAGACCCACAATGCCTGTCTGTCACCTGATTGTAGAACTATTATCTGTGAATTGGTGCAAAATATATGAATTTAACCATTAACGGATAACCATCTCCAACTGATGTTAATCCAAATCCTCATCCACTGTAACTGGTTTGATGAAACTTCTCCCATCATTTTAATTTGTCCTTTTCTCTGCAGACAAACTACCGTGGATACCAAACCAGGAAGCATCTGAAGAAAAGCCGCGATGAACACGACATTGTGACGTTTCAGGACGAATCATCAAATTACAAAGTTACAAGTCATGTGGATTCCTCTCGGTCAAGTTCTCGGAGCCCTCAGGGTCATTCCAGCAAGCCGAGCTCTCGCAGTCCCTGTTTAATCCGCGAATGTGAGCGAGTCTCGGCTCTTGAGGACAGGCACCGAGTGCAGACGGGTAAACTTATTCGACCTCGATGGGAACATGATGGTGGCACATCACGTGATACAAGTTTGAAAACCACCAAGACAACATCTCCATGTTATGATGATGTGGTGTCCTCCCACGGGCTTGACAGAAGTGGGATGAATGGTCACTTCCTGGTTGACCCTGTCAAGGAAGAGGCGGTCGTCACCATCCAAGCAGGTTACAGAGGGTACCGAGCCAGGAATGATTTCAGAAAGAAGCGGCAAAGTGCAACAACTATCCAGGTAAGAAACAAGATTTTAGAAACATTTTAAACAATCTCTAAACTATGAAATAATCTGCTGTGCTGAAGATTTAAATTTTGATTTGACCTCCCAGCCTCCCTGGTGTTCTCACCTGAGTCATTGCTCATGATTCCGCCAGTTCAATCCCATAAAACATTCATCTCACCGTTATTAGGTTCTTCTGTTGTCGGTACTCGAAGAGATGAACTTATAAAATGGGTCGTGATGTCCAGATGTCTGGACGACCAAATTAGTCATTAATGAAATAATTAAATAATTAATCGATTAATTGATTAATTGATCAATCAATGAATCAAAAATAGCCTTTACAGCCAAATCACTTGGTCATTGTCATGTCCAAATATCAGCTTCCTAACTCAAAAGGTGCCTGAGATAATGGCCAGAAGAGAAAGGAAATAAATAAGTACTCAATTAATCGCTAATAATTAAATAACTAATCAATTAATCAATGAATTATTGAATTATTCGATTAATGACCAAAAATTTTTTTTTTTAAAGTTACAGATTCTGATGAAATTGTGGTGGTTTATGTGTTCTATGACCGAATTGATTAATAATTTAATTTTGTTATGATTATTATTTCTTTATTTTCATTATTAATCATTTATTTATTTTCTTTCTCATTTGGCCAATATCTCAGGCACCTTTTGAGCTGGGAAGCTAATATTTGGACATGAGTGACCAAGTGATGTGGCTGTCAAGGATATTTTTGATTTATTGATTAATCATTTAATCGATTAATTATTTAATTATTCGATGAATAAACCCAACCCACCGTTTAGAGGCCATTTTTCCCCGCAAAGCGGGGGTTGGCCTTTTCGGGGACCGTGGTAGTTGTTGTTTTTTGGTCCCCTTTTTGAAGCAATGTTTTACGGCCGGATGCCCTTCCTGACGCCAACCCTTTTTGCCGCCTTCAACGTGGCTGTCAAGTGATGACATTAATTCGATTAATGAAGATTAAGATTCGATTAATTAATGAAGATTCGATGAATGACCGAATTAATTATTTTTTTAAGTTGCAGATTCGGATGAAATGGTGGTGGTTTATGTATTCTATGAGCCAATTGATTAACTATTTAATTTTTTTATTAATGACTTTTTAAATTAAATTTCCAAAAGATACATCTTCGGATGAAGCACTTGTGGTTTAGTTATGCTATTAGCCGATTGATTAAGAAAATATTTTATGATAATCTTTTATTGATTTTAATTATACAATTAATCAATCAATTCGTGTACACCTCTCCTTCCCAATGCAGCCTCTATGAGGGGCACTGCGGTATTGCCGGGCACCGGAGGCGCCCCGGCAATGCCGCGCTGAAGGATATTTAATTATTTGGCATGGGGGCGGTGTACTTTGAATGTATCTGTACTTGTTTTAATTTGTCCTTTTCTCTGCAGAAAAACTACCGTGGATACCAAACCAGGAAGCATCTGATGAAAAGCCGCGATGAACACGACATTGTTACTTTTCAGGACGAACCAGCGGATTACAAAGTTGCAAGTCATGTGGATTCCTCTCGGTCAAGTTCTCGCAGCCCTCAGGGACATTCCAGCAAGCCGAGCTCTCGCAGTCCCTGTTTAATCCGCGAATATGAGCGAGTCTCGGCTCGTGAGGACAGGCACCGAGTGCAGATGGGTAAACTTATTCAACCTCGATTGGGTCATGATGGTGGCACATCACGTGATACAAGTTTGAAAACCACCAAGACAACATCTCCACGTCATTATGATGTGGTGTTTTTCCATGGACTTGACAGCAATGGGATGAATGGTCGCTTTCTGGTTGACCCTGCCAAAGAAGAGGCGGTCGTCACCATCCAAGCAGGTTACAGAGGGTCCCGAGCCAGGAATGATTTCAGAAAGAAGCGGCAAAGTGCAACAACTATCCAGGTAAGAAACAAGATTTTAGAAACATTTTAAACAATCTCTAAACTATGAAATAATCTGCTGGATTACGAAAAGTTCATTAAAGGATTAGGAAACGAAAAACATTACGAAATTACATTCACACCGCCACGTCAAACACTAACGTGAACACATACATCGTCACAACATCGTAACAATGAACGTGATGCAAACGTGAATGTTATGCGGGAGTCCATACCTGAGAATGCTGGAGAACAAAGCTGAAATTGGGAAAACTAAATAGCCTATTTTACTCCCAGGGGTCCCAGGATTACCCACCCAATATATCTTTGCGATCGGTTCAGCAGTTTTTACGGTACCTTCGAACAGACAGACGGACATTTGGTGAATTATAGTAAGATGAATCGGAAAACAAACCTGTAGATTAGCAGTACTTTGGCTCGGAATTTGTCTGATCACACATGCGCAGAGAGGAGTGAGATCATTTTTACTCAGTCACTGAAACAAATTTTAAAATCATTCCAAACAGGAAACTTACTGTTTTTAAGGACGTCATAAAGGATACAAACAACCGGCACAAAGAAATATGTAATGTGTAAAATAAGATGCTGTAACATCAACGGCTGTAAATTCCTGGAATTTTTTTCTACGACCTTTAAAATCTTTATTTTATTTCAATTGAATTATATTGTCACAGCCACGTGCTTCGGTTCTACTATGAGGGGGATCCTTGGTTCCCTCTGGACTGACTGGGTTTGAAGCCACCAATCACGAATAACTTAGTGTCGGGGCGGGTTGCTCGGCAACCACAAGTGCCAATTGGTCTACCAAGTTACCCCAGGATACTCCATCTGACAACAGTTTACCTGAGTTACGTGGCTTTCCAATCGGGGGACGTGCCCTCGGTTATGCACCAATCTTATCTTAATTAGATTTTATTTAGGCTGGCCGAGATTACCGCTGGTGCATATCAAACTTGGATACGAGCCAATTAATTGGGGAATTATAATCTCCCAGACCAACCGATGTGCGAACAATGCTGAATCAATGAAGGAAAAGACAAACACGGACAGATTGAAAATGAAGTTCAAGAGGAATGGGGTTTATTATTTACAAACAGAACCAGTGACGTAAAATGTGAAATGCGGGATCATGCAGGCAGGTAACTGAAGGACTTTAATGCTCAAATAGGCAATCAAGATGAATGTAAACCATAGACTGTAAATCAAAATGTGCAAGCGGCAATCACAATTATTAGAGAGTGCAGCAATATATACAGCAAAGTAAAATGGACAAGATGCAGACCGTTGCCTTACGTACCGGCTATACACACGACCTGGGTACCCAATCAGACATCCGCGGAAGGGAGATAAGAACAGAAGAAAGAAGAAGAATGAGCGTTATCGGCCTCTTTATTTTACCGGGTGGGAGCCGTCGTGCCTCCGCGACCCAAACGCTAAAAGAAGTGGTTTAAGGGGAAATACTGAGGTATCTAGAGTGTGTGAGCACAGAGGTGCGGGGTGTGTGACTGTCGTGCGTGTGGTACATGCGAGCAAGAGAAACTGCAACGGGAAGGTGCATTATCTGTGGTTGTGCCATGAAAAGGACAGTTGGTGGACCGTGCCTTATTGAGCTCTTGACTTTAGCAGAACGATAAATAATAAAGCCAAGAAAAGAATGTCTTCGAGAAATAGCCGACTGTGTGGGAATCTAAAAGAGAGTGTGTTTATCTCTAACTGATGATAATCCAAATCCTCATCCACTGTACCTGGTTTGATGAAGCTTCTCCCATCATTTTAATCTGTCACCAAACAGATCACTGTTGCCTGTTGGTTATAACAGACATTTTTCCTTTCTCTCTGACATTACTCATATTTCCCATATTTTTTTGCTTGTGCTTTTCTTTGTCATCGCTCAACTTTTTAAATGAAAATAACTCTTGGAAGCAGATCACGTGTAAAAAGCTTGAAGATTGTTGAGAAATAGACCCACAATGCCTGTCTGTCGCCTGATCGAAGAACGATCTGCTGTGAATTGGTGCAAAATATTGTTATGTCGGGAGGGTAGCAATATGTAGAGCCAGATAGATCTGAATAGGTAACGTGCTTCGTCTGTCGCGGTAAGGAATCTGACCTGTAATTTCCGTTCGTCCGATTTGTCGGTTAAGATGTATACTTGTGAACATACCAGGATGTTCGGGTGTTAAGTAGTATAGGGATTAAAAGATAACGCCCCTGTGTGTCACACCTGGTAGCCAAATCTTTGTCCCTTTTGGCAATGCACTCATTTGTTCCTTCAAACTATCACATTCCCATCATTCCTTCCCTCAATTCATTCCCCCGGGAGTCCATTTTTCCATCCAACCCATCAATTAAATTTTCTCGTCTGTCACTCCGCTCACTCTCAGCCTCCGTTTTGTTTTCCAATCCACTTTTAATTTCTCCCATATCATTTTTCAATCCCCCAATTTGATTTCCCAATCGCTCACCCTGAGCCTTCATATCGTCCTTTTGGGCATCAATTTTATTTTCCAATCGCGCACTCATTTGCTCACTGTGCTCCCTGTGAGCCCTCATTTCCCTGAGCAATTGATCCAAAATCTGGTCGTTTATCGGGCCCGTCCCAATGGCGGGGGAAGTTCCATCACTACGCTCTACCCTCACTACTTCCGACTCACCCCCAAGAATTCCCGCATCTTCCATCCTCCTTCCCTCCATATTGCGTACCTCTTCCATCCGTGAAGAAGAGCTGGCTTCCCCGCACAGCTTTACAATATGAATTGAATTAAATTTAATGACGCGCAGTTCGCGTCCCGCGCACCGATCGCCGATGCAAATTTATCGCCTTAGACTAAAAAAAATTCAATTGTGTTGTGTTTTTCCTGCACGGGGGTAGAAAAGATCAGACGAAAAAAAATCTTACTGATGTTAATCCGAATCCTCGTCCACTGTAACTGGTTTGATGAAGCATCTCCCATCATTTTAATTTGTTCTTGTCTCTGCAGGCAAACTACCGTGGATACCAAACGAGGAAGCATCTGAAGAAACGCCGCGATGAACACGACATTGTAACGTTTCAGGACGAACCAGTGGATTACAAAGTTACAAACCACGTGGATTCCTCCCAATCAAGTTCTCAGAGCCCTCAGGGATATTCCAGCAAGCCGAGCTCTCGCAGTCCCTGTTTAAGTCCCACATATGATCGAGACTCAGCTCTTGAGGACCAACGCCGAGTGCAGCTGGGTAAACTTATTCGACCTCGATTGGGTCATGATGGTGGCACATCACGTGATACGAGTTTCAAAACCACCAAGACAACATCTCCACGTTATTATGATGTGGTGTTTTTCCATGGACTTGACAGCAATGGGATGAATGGTCACTTCCTGGTTGACCCTGCCAAGGAAGAGGCGGTCGTCACCATCCAAGCAGGTTACAGAGGGTCCCGAGCCAGGAATGACTTCAGAAAGAAGCGGAAAAGTGCAACAACTATCCAGGTAAGAAAGAAGATTTTAGAAACATTTTAAACAATCTCTAAACTATGAAATAATCTGCTGTGCTGAAGATTTAAATTTTGATTTGACCTCCCTGGTGTTCTCACCTGAGTCATTGCTCATGATTCCTCCAGTTCAATCCCATAAAACATTCATCTTACCATTAGTTACAGATATCCTTGTAATTTGTATAAAAATACACCCAAGACTACCAATATTTACCCCGTGCGCGCAAAGCAAGCAGCAGAGTTAAGCAATTGGTTCACCGTGGACAACCATCAGTTTATGATCGAGGAACAAATTGATCTAAATTGAATGTTATATTTTGATCATGAGTTGGAAAACAAACCTGTGGCTTAGCAGCACTTTGTCTCTGAATCTGTCCCACTCAAACATGCTCAGAGAGGAGTAATGTAAATTTTATGCCTCCAGCGACTTGTGTTTTCGGGGGGGGGGGGGGGGGGGGGAGTTCATTTTTTTTTTGGATACAGAATCGAGGCTCATGTAAGAGCAAACACATTGAACATGAAAACATGCACAGACACATAAAACATACAATGGAGGGAGCGGGAGACAAGAGGGGGAGAGAGAGGAAAGCACACAAGCACGACAACAATGGAGAACAGGGACGTCGGTAGATCTGTGGAAGGGGGAGGGCTGGGGGAGGTGGGAGGGGTACACGGTATAAAGCAAATGAACACTACAAGGAATTTCAGGAAAGAAGTTGGGGATTGAAAGAGGTGGATTTGGGGTGTTTTAACAGGGGTAGAAAAGATCAAGGTTTTGCATGGGGGAAAATAAGAGATGGTGGTGAACAGCTGTTTTGAAGACCTGGAGGGAGGAGAGGGATTGAAGAGAGTGAGGGAGTTTGTTCCAGAGGCGGGAGAAAAAGGGAATGAAGGAGTGAAGGTGAGCAGTCTTGATTTTGGTAGTTTCACCACAAGAGGGTTGCTGGCAGATCTTGTGCGTCCTGCAGGAATATTTGGGGGACAGAGCACAGACAGAGCTGGGATAGCTAGGCCGGAGAGGAATCGGTAGAAGACAGAAAGACCACCGACCTGCCTGCGGCGAGAGAGAGAGAAAGGCCCTCGGAGTTAGCTTCATCGCAGGAGATTCCAATGATTCTGAAAACTTTGGTTTCAACTGCATGAAGCCGAGCTAGGTGTGAGGTCGGAGCACCGGCCCAGAGGAACCACCTTTAGAGGCCATTTCCCCCACAGAGCAGGGGTTGGCCTTCATCGGGCACCATGGTCCCCTTTTTTTGAGGCAATTTTTTATGGCCGGATGCCCTTCCTGCCGCCAATCCTGTTAGTCGCCTCTTGCGACACACAGGGAATTACCAGTGAATTGGTACTCAATTTGCCCACCTCGGAAGGATGACAGGCTGAGTTAACAATTAATCCTCTGGTGTTAATTCAGCGATCGACCGGGATTCAAACCCAGGATCCTGGGATCCCAAGCCGGCACCCTAACCATCAAGCCAACACCAGGCTATAGCACCAGCCCAGTGGGGGAAGAACAGTATTCCATTGAGCTGCGGATGAAAGCCTTATATGTGGTGAGGAGCTCAGAAGTGCCCAGAAAGGACTTCGCACGATGGAGGATGCCCAGTCGGTGAATGGCTTTCGAGGCCAGCTTGGAAATGTGGTTTTCACAGGAAAGATCATGGTTGATCGTGAGACCCAAAAGCTTGAGTGACAGAACTTCTGCAAGAGGATTGTTCAGAAAGTAGATGGGAGGGTTGTGGAGACGGTCTTTTTGGAGAGACAAAGTGAGAGTGTGAGATTTTTCAGGATTGAAAGACACTAGGGCATGCCCGTACTATATCTATATCTAAAATTATATCCCCCCCCTCTATTTACATGAAATGGTTTGGTCCAAAGCGAACGGCTTGCGAGTACGGTGACAATCCCCCCCCTCTATTTACATGAAATGGTTTGGTCCAAAGCGAACGGCTTCGGAGTTTGGTAAAGAAATCGCCATAGCGTGCCCAAACGCGCAGGAAAGCGAAAGAATCGCAAATTTAAGGAAATGCCCGTACTTCCGTAAGGAAGAGAAAAGAAATGAAAAGGAAAAACATTCCAAACCGCGAGGGAAAACAACACGGCACATCGACACAACAACGTGTCCTGTGATTGGCCGTACGTCGCTGCCAGTAGCTGCCCCCAAAAAAAAGCTTTCACCGTCCGGCGACTGAATTTAAGGGGAAAAATAAAACGCTCTTCGCTTAAAACAACGCCCTTCGCTCTGACTGAATTGGGACAATGTTTTTATGTTTTTAATTGAATTACTATCCGTAATGGCGCACGCTCTCACGGGAGCTCCGGAAGGTCGTATATCGCAGTTACGATGAATCGCAAATTAGTTTTAATTAGTTTTAAAACATAGTTTAACGCCAACATAGCGCCAACATAGTTTGCAAACGTGAAATAAATGAATACGCTCTCAAATGTGCCGTCCGAGGCAGAGTCTGTTCGCCACGTTCGGCACACGTGATAGCTCGCTGCTCTCTGATTGGTTGAATCGTTTTTTGGACATAGCTCGGTAACTGCTTGTCCGATTAATTTCAAACCTTGAAAAGGCACATCCTCGGGTCCCCAGCAATATACCTGGCAAGTTTCAAGTATATCGGACCGGTAGTTGTCGAGAAACAGCGGTCACAGACAAACATACATACAAACATACAAACATACAAACATACAAACATACAAACATACAAACATACACACAGAGATTGCTGGAATTATAGATAGATGTTCCACTTGTTTGCCCAGTCTGTGATTGTGTCCAGGTCTGCAGAGAGTGAGGAGGCTGCACACTGCCGATCTGAGGGATGAGGAATGGAGCGGCAGAGAGTGGAGTAATCAGCAAAGAGATAGAGAGGATTTTCCAGAGAGTCAGAGAGATAATTGATAAAAAACCACCTTTAGAGGCCATTTTTCCCCGCAAGCGGGGGTTGGCCTTTTTCGGGAACTGTGGTTGTTGTTGTTTTTCGGTCCCCTTTTTGAAGCAATGTTTTACGGCCGGATGCCCTTCCTGACGCCAACCCTTTTTGCCGCCTTTAACGACAAGCAGGGAATTACCAGTGAACTGGTACTCAATTTGCCGACCTCGGAAGGATGACAGGCTGAGTCAACCCCCCTGGCGTTAATTCAGCGATTGACCGGGATTCGAACCCAGGATCCTAGGATCCTAAGCCGGCACCCTAGCCGCTAGCCCAACACCAGGGGGGTTGACCAGATACCAGAGAGACCAGAGAGATAAAAGATACAACACCAGAGAGATAATTGATAAAGACCAGAAAAAGTACAGGGCCCAGAACACTACCTTGAGGAACTCCAGCCTGAACAGGAAGGGGAGATGAGAGAATTCCATTCAGGGCCACACGTTGACTGCGACCGGTGAGGAAGTCCGCAAGCCATGTGTGGAGGTTTACATGGATACCATAAGAGGAGAGTGTGGTGAGCAGGGCGGGGTGCCAGACCATATCGAAGGCACGTGATATGTCAAGGGAGACAGCTCTGATTTCCTGTTTGGCATTGAGGACCTCCATCCATTGTTGAGACAGTAGAATCAGAATGTCCAGAGTAGAATCCGTCCGTTCGTACATCCATCCGTCCGTACGGGCTAAACCTAGTTTTTCTCAGCAACCATATATCCGATTGAAACGAAACTTTCAGAGTAGGAGTGACACCCATGCAGAATGCTTTGATCATAATTGTGATGTCATAGGTCACGTTGTATGGCAGCCATCTTGGATTAAAAGCAGATAATTAAAAAATTATTTCTCGGAAACCGCTCAATGGAAATATTTGAAACCTGGCACATTGTCAAGTACTCCCAATGGGAAACAAAAGCATGGTAATGATGACATCATAGGTTAAGTGGTATACTAGCCAAAAATGTTTTTACTGAATTCCTTTTCCTAAAAATCTGAAATTGCATGCACATGATCTATGACCCATTTGTATTGAAATATTAAAGTTATTACAACATAGGTCACATGGTTTGGCAGCCATATTGGATTGAAGAAAAATATTAAATAATTATATCTCTATAACCACTCACCCTATCGATGCGAAATTTCAAAAATATCATCAACAGCACTGTTGCATATAGTTTGAAAATGATGTCATAGGTCACGTGGTTTGGCAGCCATCTTGGATAGAAAAACGAACCTTATCTGATCAACACGAAACTTCACAAACGTGATCCCCTGCCCATACATATGCAGAGTGATGGCATCTACTCATTGTGGGACTATGCAGAGGCATATTGGCGACACAGTCGCATTGTTCTCGTTTACTATGTCTGCCTGTCTGACAGTAAAACAAAATTCTAAATCATTCCACACAGGCAACTTACTGTTTTTGAGGACGTCATAAAGGACACAAACAACAGGCACAAAGAACGAATGTAACATGTTCAATAAGGTGGTGGAAACGACGCTGTATGAACGGCGGTAAATTCCCGAAATTTTTGTCTTCGACATTTAAAAATATTTATTTTATTTCAATTGAATTATAGACTTGAACAATGCTGAACACAAATTGCGTTTTTAGCCATTTCAAAACTTTACGTTTGGGAATACCTGGACAAAATATTGTTGCGGATCTCGAGCTCGTCGACGTACTGAGGGGGGGTTAAGCCCTGCTCCCCCTCGAGCTTCAAGTCCACGAGGCCGCCCCCACGCTATACTCGTGGTGGACGGATTGCTGGGCAATTCCAGCCGCCGAGCCCGCAGCTAACGCGTGGAAGGGTTAACGGTCACAACCCGAGTACCTTCGACACACGCTGCCGCGAGAACGGGGGCTAAACCTCGCACGAGTCACGCTGGTATGGTACGCCCGAGCGGTTTGTGTGTCTCGTAACTCGTGCCGTTAGCACTATGAACCCGATCGAGCGGTTTTAACGCGTGCAATGCTAGGCCAATGGTGAAGGGACGAAAACGGCCAAGTTGGAAACAAACCACAGGATTTATTCACAAATGTACAACAGGTATAGAAAAAGGGACACAGTGGAGAACCTTAACAGCCTTACTCACCGGCCCAGACAAGGGCCCTCGGACTCGATCGGGGAAGGGGAGGAAGAGGGGAATGCGCCCAAAGCGCGGCCGCTTGGTGCAGTTCGCCTGGACGACTCATTTGGCGCCCCCCCCCCCCCAAGGATGTTCGCGGCAGGGACGTCGATCTCAGTTGTGCACATAATGGGAATCCATGGAGCGTGTCCCAAAGTCAGGGAGGTGAAGCGCACGTGCAGGGAGTCCAGGCAGAGGTCGTCAGGGGAGAGAAGAGCGTTCAGAATCCCGGGACAGAGAGGGAGTTCGGGGGTCCGGGCCGGGTTTTATAGCCCCCGGAGCCCCACTAGAATGTTCCATGGGCCACCAAGGGTCACGTGTCGTGACAGCCACTCATTAGTCACTCCCTTCCAGCTCTCATTGGCCGCCGTTATTGGCCATTCCCTTTCGCTCCCATTGGCTGTTACTGACTGGCCACTCCCTTTAGCTCCCATTGGCTGTTTGCTGCTTACCAGCCACGCCCTCCAGCTCCTGCCTCGGTCCTGCTTGACTTGCCCTAGGCCCATGACATGGCATTCCAGGCTTCAATGAGGCCTCCCCTTACTCAACCTGCCACAATGCACACTAACACTGGGAAGGAGACTATACTTCACATTTAATTAGAAATAACTATCTAAGCGAGGCTACATGTTGTGGTGTAACTAACTATAGGGGGGTTGCCTTTATTTACAAAACCACAACAATATTATAGCATTTTACGTCGTCATGACCAATCAAATCTGCCGCTCGTAGACCCCGCCCATGTCCTTGTTTCTGAAGACAGCATGAGGAAACATGTTGTATGAACTCTCACGTCTATAAATGATATCAAGTGAGGATGAGTAGGTTACTTCTCTCTCCCTACTCCCTCTATGGACATCACTCTTGGTCCTTTTCCACCATTTTTGAACATTTATATTTGAAATTTCCCACTCTGCCATCAACCACGGAGACTTCTATGACCTACAAGCACACCAGACCCCCTTTCCGTAACATGTGTGGGTTTTCATGAGACCACGAACAAACGAACATACCACATAGATTAGAATATGGGTGACTCACATCCCGACACCTGGGTTCAGAAGGGAACACCAAACAGGTCACTGTTGCCTGTTGGTTATAATCGACATTTTTCCTTTCTCTCTGACATCACTCTTATTTCCCATATTTTTCCATGAGCTTTTCTTTGTCATCGCTCAACTTTTTAAATGAAAATAACTCTTGGAAGCAGATCACGTGTAAAAAGCTTAAACATTGTTGATAAATAGACCCACAATGCCTGTCTGTCACCTGATCGTAGAACGATCTGCTGTGAATTGGTGCAAAATGTATTAATTCAACCATTAATTGATAACCATCTCTAACTGATGTTAATCCAAATCCTCATCCACTGTAACTGGTTTGATGAAGCCTTTCCAATAATTTTAATTTGTTCTTTTCTCTGCAGGCAAACTACCGTGGATACCAAACCAGGAAGCATCTGATGAAACGCCACGATGAACACGGAATTGTTACTTTTCAGGACGAACCAGCGGATTACAAAGTTACAAACCACGTGGATTCCTCCCAATCAAGTTCTCACAGCTCTCAGGGATATTCCAGCAAGCCGAGCTCTCGCAGTCCATGTTTAAGTCCCAAATATGATCGAGACTCCGTTCTTGAGGACCAACGCCGAGTGCAGCTGGGTAAACTTATTCGACCTCGATTGGGTCATGATGGTGGCACATCACGTGATACAAGTTTGAAAACCACCAAGACAACATCTCCACGTTATTATGATGTGGTGTTTTTCCATGGACTTGACAGCAATGGGATGAATGGTCACTTCCTGGTTGACCCTGCCAAAGAAGAGGCGGTCGTCACCATCCAAGCAGGTTACAGAGGGTCCCGAGCCAGGAATGACTCCAGAAAGAAGCGGCAAAGTGCAACAACTATCCAGGTAAGAAACAAGATTTTAGAAACATTTTAAATAATCTCTAAACTATGAAATAATCTGCAGTACCCCCCCCCCCCCCCCACTCCCCTGCCGGCTTTAACTCCTCCTCCCGCCCCCCCTTCCCCCAACCCTCCACTCACCTCTCCCCTTCCCCTCCTCTCTCCCATCCTCTCATCTTTCCCATTCCCACCTATTTTCCCCTCCTTTCCGAATGGCTGCGAAGAGCTTTCATAGAGGTCCTATACAGTATGAATGCATCTCACGAAACAGCAGCAAGGACTCGTTCATTTTTCCCCGTATTTTAAAAATAACGTTCATTATTTCCCCAGATTTCTCACAATTTCATTCAGAATACCTCAAGGTACCTCTAAAAATGCAAACATACGTCAAATAGACAATCCGAATAAGCAACCCCCCAGTCTGAAAGCCACAAATCTATTTAATATTTAGTTATTTTAAATGCATTTTTTTGTCTAGAAACGTGTAATTTTGGCTGAGTTTCTTGGGATTTATTTTAGTCGAGTCTGAAACGATACCAGGGACAATCAAAAGTGATACCCCCAAAAAAATTGTGTCGCAAGACTAAATTGTGGGATAGTTCGAAAGGGTTTAGTTTTGATAGGCCTCAAAGCACGGGAAATTTTAAACATTATTAAACTCAAAACCTGAAACCCCAAAAATACGTCACTAACCTTATTATTCTCAGGAAACATTTGTCTCTCCAAATATGCACGTGTACACCCACCCACTTTATTATTATTATTATTATTATTATTATTATTTTTTTTTTTGTATACTGAATCGAGGCTCGTGAAAGAGCTAACATTTACTTCACAAACAAATCAACCAGACAAACAAAATACCCAAAAAGAGGGAGCGGAAGACAAGAGAAGGGGAAGCACACAAACACAACATCCGAGAGCAAGGAGATGTGTGGAAGGGAGAGGGCCCGGGGGGAGGAGGCATGGGAAGGGGGGGGGGGGGAGGGAGAAGTATAAAACACAAGGACACCAAGGACTTCCTGGACAGAAATTGGTATTTCAAAAAAGTAGAATTGGGGTGAAATTAGCGGGGGTAGAAAAGATCAAGGTTTTGGATGGGGGAAGATAAGAGATGGTGGTGAACAGCTGTTTTAAAGACTTGGAGGGTGGAGTGGGATTGAATAGAGTGAGGGAGTTTGTTCCAGAGGCGGGAGAAAAGAGGAATTAAGGAGTGAAGGTGAGCAGAGAGTCTTGGTTTTGGCAATTTAACCATAAGAGGGTTGCAGGCAGATATTGTGCGACCTGTAGGAATATTTGCGGGACAGAGCCCAGAGAGAGCTGGGGGGGCAAGGCCAGAGAGGATTTGGTAGAAGACGGAAAGACCACCAACCTGCCTGCGGTGAGTGAGTGAGAGGCCCTTGGAGTTAGCTTCATCGCGGGAGATTCCAATGATTCTGAATGCTTTGGTTTCAACAGCGTGAAGGCGAGCTAGGTGTGAGGCAGGAGCACCAGCCCAGAGGGGAGAGCAGTATTCCATTGAGCTGCGGATGAAAGCCTTGTATGTGGTGAGGAGCTCAGGTGTGCCAAGGAAGGACTTCGCACGACGGAGGATGCCCAGTCGGCGACTGGCTTTGGAGGCCAGATTTGAAATGTGGTTTTCCCAGGAAAGATCATGGCAGATAGTGAGACCCAAAAGCTTGAGTGACAGAACTTATTGGAGAGGATTATTCAGAAAGTGGATGGGAGGGTTGTCCAGTCGGTCTTTTCGGAGAGACATCGTAAGAGTGTGAGATTTGTCAGGATTGAAAGACATGTTCCACTTGTTTGCCCAGTCTGTGATTTTGTCAAGGTCTGCAGAGAGTGAGGAGGCTGCAGACTGCCGATCTGAGGGATGAAGAATGGAGCGACAGAGAGTAGAGTCGTCAGCAAAGAGATAGAGAGGATTTTCAAGAGAGTCAGAGAGATCATTGATGAAGACCAGAAAAAGCACAGGGCCCAGAACACTGCCTTGGGGAACTCCAGCCTGAACAGGAAGAGGAGATGAGAGAAAACCATTCAGGGCCACACGTTGACCGACGAGAGAGGAAGTCCGCCAGCCATGCGTGGAGATTTCCATGGATACCAAAAGAGGAGAGTTTGGTGAGCAGAGCGGGGTGCCAGACCGTATCGAAGGCACGTGATATGTCAAGGGAGACTGCTCTAATTTCCTGTTTGGCATTGAGGACCTCCATCCATTGTTGAGAAAGCAGAAGCAGCATGTCCAGAGTGGAGTGACCAGGTCTGAAACCAAATTGATGATCAGAGATCAAGCCATTGGAGAAGAGGAAAGATTTCATATCTGAAGCAATGATGGATTCCATGACTTTGCTGATAATTGGGAGAAGGCTGATTGGTCTATAGTTGCTGGGATCTGTTTTTGCACCTTTTTTGTGCAAAGCGGTGATGTTGGCAGATTTCCAAGCAGATGGAAGATGACCTTGAGCAAAAGAGAGGATGAAGAGAACAGAGAGAGGGAGTGAAAGAGCGGAAGAACATGATTTTAGGACCCGTGGGCTGATGCCGTCAGGACCAGTTGCAGAATCAGAGTCGAGGGTTGACAGAAACTTTTCCCCCTTGTCAGGAGGAAAGGACACAGAGTCCAGGAGCAGCTGGGTACGACTGGGTACGGTGGGTACAGAGAGGGATGGGTTTGGGACACAAGATTTAGAGGCAAACACAGAGTTGAGGCATTCAGCTTTTTCACGTGCGGAATCAGCCGTGTGGCCATTTGAGGTGAGGGAGGGGATGGAGGGGGAACAAACACCAGAAACAGATTTGATCAGACGCCACCAGGATTTGGAAGAGGGAGACAGATAAGAGAGTTCGGTCCTAAGAACGGAGAGATATTGTTTCCTGGCTCTCCTGAGGGTGGACATACACTTGTTTCGGGCTTTGTGAAAGGAAATGAGATTTCCTTCCGTTGGATTTGCTTTCCAGGAGACGAAAGCAAGTTGTTTCTGGGCAATAGCCTCACCACAAGATTTTGTGTACCATGGACGGGAGGAAGGGTATGACAACTGAAGACGAGATGGGATAAATCTGTGCATGAGAGAGAGCAATTTACTTTGGAAGAATTCCCAGGATGAGTTGATGTCAGAGGCAGTAGAGATGGGAGACCAATCCAGATGATTGATGGCTGCTTGAAGACCGTGCCAGTTGGCCTGAGTGAAATGCCAGACTCGTCGACGCTGAGGAGGCTCTCTGAGAATGGTCAGAGAGATGTCCACTTTAACAAGCACATGATCAGAAGAGCCGATTGGAGCAGAAGAAGAGCAGCATACATTTTCAGGGAAGTTAGTCATAACCAAGTCCAGAAGAGAAGATGCTCCGTTGACTGAGATCCGGGTTGGGAAATTGACAGATTGTGTCAGTCCCAGTGAGTCACAGAAGTCCTTTGCTGAAGAGCCATGGCTGGTGAGAGAGGTACCCACCCCCAGCCAACTGGCATGGTGACAGTTGAAATCACCACATATGAGGAAGAGAGAGTTGGGATGGGTAGATAAAAGTTGGTCCATATTGGAGGATGACAGAAGACATCATTTAATGTCATTTAATGACAGAAGATGCTTCAAATGCACACCAGAGGTCTATAGGTCATCAGAGCCATGCCAAATCGACCAGAATGGTGGTGCATGTCTAATTGGCGGAGCTGCTTCTGACGCTGTGGGAGAGGCGTGGCCTGTAGAATGGGTGGCATTTATGACCCACAGACACAAACTCGGCTGTATATATAAGAAAGATACACTCAAGACTTCCAATATTTACAGCATGCACGCAAGGCAAACCATGTGGAGTTTAGCAATTGGTGCAATGTCTGACCTGTCTACAAACGTTAGTTTATGATCGAGGAACAACTTAATCTAAAAGGAATGTTATATTTAGATCATGAATCGGAAAACAAACCTGTAGATGAGGAGTACTTTGGCTCGGAATTTGTCTGATCACACATGCGTAGAGAGGAGTGAGATCATTTTTACTCAGTCACTGAAACAAATTTTAAAATCATTCCAAACAGGAAACTTACTGTTTTTAAGGACGTCATAAAGGATACAAACAACCGGCACAAAGAAATATGTAACGTGTAAAATAAGATGCTGTAACATCAACGGCTGTAAATTCCTGGAATTTTTTCTACGACCTTTAAAATCTTTATTTTATTTCAATTGAGTTATATTGTTACAGCCACGGGTTTCGGTTGTACTATGAGGGGGGTCCTTGGTTCCTTCTGGACTTACTGGGCTTGAGGCCACCGATCACAAATAACTTTGTATCAGGGCGGGTTGCTAGGCAACCACAAATGCCAGTTGGTCTACCAAGTTACCGCAGGATACTCCATCTGACAACAGTTTACCTGAGTTACGTGGCTTTCCAATCGGGTGACGTGCCCTCGGTTATGCACCAATCTTATCTTAATTAGATTTTATTTGGCCGGCTGGCAGCTGGCACATATTTATTACGGCTGGCGCATATCGAACTTGGATACGAGCCAAATAATTGGGGAATTATAATCTCCCAGACCAACCTATGTGCAAACAATGCTGAATCAATGAAGGAAAAGACAAACACGGACAGATTGGAAATGAAGTTCAAGAGGATAGGGTTTATTATTTACAAACAGAACCAATGACGTAAAATGTGAAATGCGGGATCATGCAGGCAGGTAACTGAAGGACTTTAATGCTCAAATAGGCAATCAAGATGAATGTAAATCATAGACTGTAAATCAAAATGTACAAGCGGCAATCACAATTATTGGAGAGTGCAGCAATATATACAGCAAAGTAAAATGGACAAGATGCAGACCGTTGCCTTACCTACCGGCTATACACAAGACCTGGGTACCTAATCAGACATCCACGGAAGGGAGATAAGAACAGAAGAAAGAAGAAGAATGAGCGTTATCGGCCTCTTTATCTTACCGGGTGGGAGCCGTCGTGCCTCCGCGACCCAAATGCTAAAGGAAGGGGTTGAAGGGTAAATACTGAGGTATCTAGGGTGTGTGAGCATAGACGTGCGGGGTGTGTGACTGTCGGTGTGTGTGGTACATGCGTGCAAGAGAAACTGCAACGGGAAGGTGCGTTATCTGTGGTTGTGCCATGAAAAGGACAGTTGGTGGACTGTGCCTTATTGAGCTCTTGACTTTAGCAGAACGATAAATAATAAAGCCAAGAAAAGATTGTGTTCGAGAAATAGCCCACTGTGTGAGAAACTAAAAGAGAGTGTGTTTATCTCTAACTGATGATAATCCAAATCCTCATCCACTTTGACTGGTTTGATGAAGCTTCTCCCATCATTTTAATCTGTCACCAAACAGGTCACTCTTGCCTGTTGGTTATAATAGAGCCATTTTTCCTTTCTCTCTGACATTACTCTTATTTCCCATATTTTTCCATGTGCTTTTCTTTGTCATCGCTCAGGTTTTTAAATGAAAATAACTCTTGGAAGCAGATCACGTGTAAAAAGCTTAAACATTGTTGACAAATAGACCCACAATGCCTGTCTGTCACCTGATCGTAGAACGATCTGCTGTGAATTGGTGCAAAATATATTGTTGCGGATCTCCCGAAGCCCGTCGACCTTACAAAAGGGGGTGGGGGGTGGGTTAAACCCCTTTTTCCCCTTGGGTCTTCGTGTCCACGAGGCCGAGTAGCCACCCCCGCAGCGAACGTGGTAAAGGGTATTGGGTCGACACCGCACGTACCTTTGGTACCCACGCTGCCATGGGAACGGGAACCGGACCTCGCACAAGCCACGCGAATCGAGTACGCCCGAGCGGTGTGCGTATCACGTGACTCGTCCCGTTACCTTTTATTGAACCCGATTTGAGCGGTTCTGTTCGTGCGATGCTCAGCCAATTGATGGAAAGGACGGGAACGGTCAAATAAGAGGAAGAACACGATTTATTTGCAATGTACAAGGATCAGGAGACACAGAGCAGGCACGTAATCAATCTTAACTTATAACCAGACAAAGGGCCCACTCACTCACGTGGGGAAAAAGGAGGAAGGAAAAGTTTGTGTTCCCAAACGCGTCCTGGCGTTGTCCACTCCAGACAGCTCACTCGGCGTGGCCTTCTGGTGGTCACGGCACGTGCAGGGAGCGCAGGCAAGGAGGTCGCGCGTCTGTGGCCCGGAATGGGTCGTCTACAAAAGCGCGATTTAATACAGGCAGCAGGGCACAGGGAGAGTTTGTGTTCAATGAGGCTATTTCAAGCAATTCAAGTCAAACACTCCGACTCGTTCTCTGGCTCTCGCTGGCTCTGACTCTCACAGGGGCTCCGACTCAACTCTCACGATACTCTCCGGTTCTGACTCTCCCCGATTCTCACTGAGGAGGGGGGCCCGGAGCAGGGTTTATGGCCCCGCCCCAGAGTCTTACTCGAATGTTCCAAGCCCCACCTCTCGTCGCCGTGGTGAGCCACTCCCCTCGAGCTCTGATTGGCGGTTCGTTACTTACCGACCACTACCCCTGCAGCTCCTCCCTTTGGCCTTGCCAGACTTGTTCAGGCCGAGCATTTGGCATGCTACCCCAATCGAGGCCTACTCACTGGCCTACTCAACGCAAAACTAACACAGGAAAGGAGACTACGCTTACATTTACGAAGAAATAACTGAACTACAGCGAGGCTACATGTTGTGGTGCGTCTACCTATGAGGGGGGGTTATCCTTTATTCCAAAACCATAACAATATTAATTTAACCATGAATTGATAACCATCTCTAACTGATGTTAATCCAAATCCTCATCCACTGTACCTGGTTTTATGAAGCTTCTCCCATCATTTTAATTTGTCTTTTTCTCTGCAGAAAAACTACCGTGGATACCAAACCAGGAAGCATCTGAAGAAAAGCCGCGATGAACACGACATTGTGACGTTTCAGGACGAATCATCAAATTACAAAGTTACAAGTCATGTGGATTCCTCTCGGTCAAGTTCTCGGAGCTCTCAGGGATGTTCCATCAGGCCGAGCTCTCGCAGTCCATGTTTAATCCACGAATATGATACAGACTCGGCGATTGAGTACCAGCGGCGAGTGCAGCTGGGTAAACTTATTCAACCTCGATCGGAACATGATGGTGGCACCACATCACGTGATACAACTTTGAAAACCACCAAGACAACATCTCCACGTTATTATGATGTGGTGTTTTTCCATGGACTTGACAGCAATGGGATGAATGGTCACTTCCTGGTTGACCCTGCCAAAGAAGAGGCCGTCATCACCATCCAGGCAGGTTACAGAGGGTCCCGAGCCAGGAATGACTTCAGAAAGAAGCGGCAAAGTGCAACAACTATCCAGGTAAGAAACAAGATTTTAGAAACATTTTAAATAATCTCTAAACTATGAAATAATCTGCAGTGCCCCCCCCCCCCCACTCCCTTGCTAGCTTTAACTCCTCCTCCCGCCCCCCTCCTCCCTTCCCCCAACCCTCCACTCACCTCTCCCCTTCCCCTCCCAACCTCTCACCTCTCCCATTCCCACCTCTTTTCCCCTCCTTTCCGAATGGCTGCGAAGAGCTTTCATAGAGGTCCTATATAGTATGAATACATCTCACGAAACAGCAGCAAGGACTCGTTCATTTTTCCATGGTATTTTTTTTAAAACGTTCATTATTTCCCCAGATTTCTCACAATTTCATTCAGAATACCTCAAGGTACCTCTGAAAATGCAAACATACGTCAAATAGACATTCCGAATAAGCAATCCCCCAGTCTGAAAGCCACAAATCTATTTAATATTTAGTTATTTAAAATGCATTTTTTTGTCTAGAAACGTGTAATTTTGGCTGAGTTTCTTGGGATTTATTTTAGTCGAGTCTGAAACGATACCAGGGACAATCAAAAGTGATACCCCCAAAAAAATTGTGTCGCAAGACTAAATTGTGGGATAGTTCGAAAGGGTTTAGTTTTGATAGGCCTCAAAGCACGGGAAATTTTAAACATTATTAAACTCAAAACCTGAAACTCCAAAAATACGTCACTAACCTTATTATTCTCAGGAAACATTTGTCTCTCCAAATATGCACGTGTACACCCACCCACTTTATTATTTAATGACAGAAGATGCTTCAAATGCACACCAGAGGTCTATAGGTCATCAGAACCATGCCAAATCGACCAGAATGGTGGTGCATGTCTAATGGGCGGAGCTGCTTATGACGCTGTGGGAGAGGCGTGGCCTGTAGAATGGGTGGTACTTATGACCCACAGACACAAACTCGGCTTTATATGTAAGATACACTCAAGACTTCCAATATTTACAGCATGCACGCAAAGCAAACCATGTGGAGTTTAGCAATTGGTGCAATGTCTGACCTGTCTACAAACGTTAGTTTATGATCGAGGAACAACTTGATCTAAAAGGAATGTTATATTTAGATCATGAATCGGAAAACAAACCTGTAGATTAGCAGTACTTTGGCTCGGAATTTGTCTGATCACACATGCGTAGAGAGGAGTGAGATCATTTTTACTCAGTCACTGAAACAAATTTTAAAATCATTCCAAACAGGAAACTTACTGTTTTTAAGGACGTCATAAAGGATACAAACAACCGGCACAAAGAAATATGTAACGTGTAAAATAAGATGCTGTAACATCAACGGCTTTAAATTCCTGGAATTTTTTTCTACGACCTTTAAAATCATTATTTTATTTCAATTGAGTTATATTGTTACAGCCACGGGTTTCGGTTGTACTATGAGGGGGATCCTTGGTTCCCTCTGGACTTACTGGGCTTGAGGCCACCTATCACGAATAACTTTGTGTCAGGGCGGGTTGCTAGGCAACCACAAATGCCAATTGGTCTACCAAGTTACCGCAGGATACTCATTCTGACAACAGTTTACCTGAGTTACGTGGCTTTCCAATCAGGGGACGTGCCCTCGGTTATGCACCAATCTTATCTTAATTCGATTTTATTTAGGCCGGCTGGCGGCTGGCGCATATTTATTACGGCTGGTGCATATCGAACTTGGATACGTGCCAAATAATTGGGGAATTATAATCTCCCAGACCAACCTATGTGCAAACAATGCTGAATCAATGAAGGAAAAGACAAACACGGATAGATTGGAAATGAAGTTCAAGGGGATGGGGTTTATTATTTACAAACAGAACCAATGACGTGAAATGCGGGATCATGCAGGCAGGTAACTGAAGGACTTTAATGCTCAAATAGGCAATCAAGATAAATGTAAACCATAGACTGTAAATCAAAATGTACAAGCAGCAATCACAATTATTGGAGAGTGCAGCAATATATACAGCAAAGTAAAATGGACAAGATGCAGACTGTTGCCTTATGTACTGGCTATACACAAGACCTGGATACCCAATCAGACATCCACGGAAGGGAGATAAGAACAGAAGAAAGAAGAAGAATGAGCATTATCGGCCTCTTTATCTTACCGGGTGGGAGCCGTCGTGCCTCCGCGACCCAAATGCTAAAGGAAGGGGTTGAAGGGGAAATACTGAGGTATCTAGGGTGTGTGAGAATAGATGTGCGGGGTTTGTGACTGTCGGTGTGTGTGGTACATGCGTGCAAGAGAAACTGCAACGGGAAGGTGCGTTATCTGTGGTTGTGCCATGAAAAGGACAGTTGGTGGACTGTGCCTTACATATTTTTCCATGTGCTTTTCTTTGTCATCGCTCAAGTTTTTAAATGAAAATAACTCTTGGAAGCAGATCACGTGTAAAAAGCTTAAACATTGTTGACAAATAGACCCACAATGCCTGTCTGTCACCTGATCGTAGAACGATCTGCCATGAATTGGTGCAAAATATATTGTTGCGGATCTCCCGAAGCCCGTCGACCTTACAAAAGGGGGTGGGGGGTGGGTTAAACCACTTTTTCCCCTTGGGTCTTCGTGTCCACGAGGCAGAGTAGCCACCCCCGCAGCGAACGTGGAAAAGGGTATTGGGTCGACGCCGCACGTACCTTTGGTACCCACACTGCCACGGGAATGGGAACCGGACCTCGCACAAGCCACGCCAATCGAGTACGCCCGAGCGGTGTGCGTATCACGTGACTCGTGCCGTTACCTTTTATTGAACCCGATTCGAGCGGTTCTGTTCGTGCGATGCTAAGCCAATTGATGGAAAGGACGGGAACGGTCAAATAAGAGGAAGAACACGATTTATTTACAATGTACATGGATCAGGAGACACAGAGCAGGCGCGTAAGCAATCTTAACGTATCCCCAGACAAAGGGCCCACTCACTCACGTGGGGAAAAAGGAGGAAGGAAAAGTTTGCGTTCCCAAACGCGTCCTGGCGTTGTCCACTCCGGACAGCTCGCTCGGCGTGGCCCTCTGGTGGTCACAGCACATGCAGGGAGCGCAGGCAAGGAGGTCGCGCGTCTGTGGCCCGGAATGGGTCGTCTTCACAAGCGCGATTTAATACAGGCAGCAGTGCGCAGGGCACAGGGAGAGTTCGTGTACAATGAGGCTATTTCAAGCAATTCAAATCAAACACTCCGACTCGTTCCCTGGCTCTCGCTGGCTCTGACTCTCGCAGGGGCTCCGACTCAACTGGGGATCCGACTCAACTGGGGCTCCGACCCAACTCTCACGATACTCCCCGGTTCTGACTCTCCCCGATTCTCACTGAGGCGGGGGGCCCGGAGCAGGGTTTTATGGTCTCGCCCCATTGTCTTACTTGAATGTTCCAAGCCCCACCTCTCGTCACCGTGGTGAGCCACTCACCTCGAGCTCTGATTGGCGGTTCATTGCTTACCGGCCACTCCCCCTGCAGCTCCTCCTTTCGGCATTGCCAGACTTGTTCAGGCCGAGCACATGGCATGCTACCCCAATCGAGGCCTACTCATTGGCCTACTCAACGCAAAACTAACACAGGAAAGGAGACTAGGCTTACATTTACGAAGAAATAACTGAACTACCGCGAGGCTACATGTTGTGGTGCGTCTACCTACGAGGGGGGTTATCCTTTATTCCAAAACCATAACAATATTAATTTAACCATGAATTGATAACCATCTCTAACTGATGTTAATCCAAATCCTCATCCACTGTACCTGGTTTTATGAAGCTTCTCCCATCATTTTAATCTGTCTTTTTCTCTGCAGAAAAACTACCGTGGATACCAAACCAGGAAGCATCTGAAGAAAAGCCGCGATGAACACGACATTGTGACGTTTCAGGACGAATCATCAAATTACAAAGTGACAAGTCATGTGGATTCCTCTCGGTCAAGTTCTCGGAGCTCTCAGGGATGTTCCATCAGGCCGAGCTCTCGCAGTCCATGTTTAATCCGCGAATATGATACAGACTCGGCGATTGAGTACCAGCGGCGAGTGCAGCTGGGTAAACTTATTCAACCTCGATCGGAACATGATGGTGGCACCACATCACGTGATACAACTTTGAAAACCACCAAGACAACATCTCCACGTTATTATGATGTGGTGTTTTTCCATGGACTTAACAGCAATGGGATGAATGGTAACTTCCTGGTTGACCCTGCCAAAGAAGAGGCCGTCATCACCATCCAGGCAGGTTACAGAGGGTCCCGAGCCAGGAATGACTTCAGAAAGAAGCGGCAAAGTGCAACAACTATCCAGGTAAGAAACAAGATTTTAGAAACATTTTAAATAATCTCTAAACTATGAAATAATCTGCAGTGCCCCCCCCCCCCCCACTCCCTTGCTAGCTTTAACTCCTCCTCCCGCCCTCCTCCTCCCTTCCCCCAACCCTCCACTCACCTCTCCCCTTCCCCTCCCATCCTCTCACCTCTCCCATTCCCACCTCTTTTCCCCTCCTTTCCGAATGGCTGCGAAGAGCTTTCATAGAGGTCCTATATAGTATGAATGCATCTCACGAAACAGCAGCAAGGACTCGTTCATTTTTCCATGGTATTTTTTTTTAAACGTTCATTATTTCCCCAGATTTCTCACAATTTCATTCAGAATACCTCAAGGTACCTCTGAAAATGCAAACATACGTCAAATAGACATTCCGAATAAGCAATCCCCCAGTCTGAAAGCCACAAATCTATTTAATATTTAGTTATTTTAAATGCATTTTTTTGTCTAGAAACGTGTAATTTTGGCTGAGTTTCTTGGGATTTATTTTAGTTGAGTCTGAAACGATACCAGGGACAATCAAAAGTGATACCCCCAAAAAAATTGTGTCGCAAGACTAAATTGTGGGATAGTTCGAAAGGGTTTAGTTTTGATAGGCCTCAAAGCACGGGAAATTTTAAACATTATTAAACTCAAAACCTGAAACTCCAAAAATACGTCACTAACCTTATTATTCTCAGGAAACATTTGTCTCTCCAAATATGCACGTGTACACCCACCCACTTTATTATTTAATGACAGAAGATGCTTAAAATGCACACCAGAGGTCTATAGGTCATCAGAACCATGCCAAATCGACCAGAATGGTGGTGCATGTCTAATGGGTGGAGCTGCTTATGACGCTGTGGGAGAGGCGTGGCCTGTAGAATGGGTGGCACTTATGACCCACAGACAAAAACTCGGCTTTATATATAAGAAAGATACACTCAAGACTTCCAATATTTACAGCATGCACGCAAAGTAAACCATGTGGAGTTTAGCAATTGGTGCAATGTCTGACCTGTCTACAAACGTTAGATTATGATCGAGGAACAACTTGATCTAAAAGGAATGTTATATTTAGATCATGAATCGGAAAACAAACCTGTAGATTAGCAGTACTTTGGCTCGGAATTTGTCTGATCACACATGCGTAGAGAGGAGTGAGATCATTTTTACTCAGTCACTGAAACAAATTTTAAATCATTCCAAACAGGAAACTTACTGTTTTTAAGGACGTCATAAAGGATACAAACAACCGGCACAAAGAAATATGTAATGTGTAAAATAAGATGCTGTAACATCAACGGAGAAACTTTCCTCCTTCATGATGTCTCTGATGCCTTGGTATCTCTCCCAGGTTACTCCCTCCTCCGGTATGATAGACCTGAGCCTCGTCCTGGAGGTGGGGTTGCTATCTTTATAAAAAACTCTCTTCCTCACTCGCCCTCCACTGCCCTCTCTCCACCTCACCCCCAGGAATACCTTTGGCTACGGCTTCCCCTTCGCTCCCACCTTTTGTTCATATGTGTGTTGTACCGTCCACCAAACAGCGATGACTCCATCTACTTCTCACTGTCTGATAATATGGACCAACTTCTATCTACCCATCCCAACTCTCTCTTCCTCATATGTGGTGATTTCAATTGTCACCATGCCAGTTGGCTGGGTACCTCTCTCACCAGCCATGGCTCTTCAGCAAAGGACTTCTGCGACTCACTGGGACTGACACAATCTGTCAATTTCCCGACCCGGATCTCAGTCAACGGAGCATCTTCTCTTCTGGATTTGGTTATGACAAACTTCCCTGAAAATGTCTGCTGCTCTTCTTCTGCTCCAATCGGCTCATCTGATCATGTGCTTGTCAAAGTGGACATCTCTCTGACCATTCTCAGAGAGCCTCCTCAGCGTCGACGAGTCTGGCATTTCACTCAGGCCAACTGGCACGGTCTTCAAGCAGCCATCAATCATCTGGACTGGTCTCCCATCTCTACCGCCTCTGACATCAACTCATCCTGGGAATTCTTTCAAAGTAAATTGCTCTCTCTCATGCACAGATTTATACCATCTCGTCTTCAGTTGTCATACCCTTCCTCCCGTCCATGGTACACGGAATCTTGTGGTGAGGCTGTTGCCCTGAAACAACTTGCTTTCTTCTCCTGGAAAGCAAATCCAACGGAAGGAAATCTCATTTCCTTTCACAAAGCCCGAAACAAGTGTGTGTCCACCCTCAGGAGAGCCAGGAAACAATATCTCACCATTCTCAAGACCGAACTCTCTTATCTGTCTCCCTCTTCCAAATCCTGGTGGCGTCTGGTCAAATCTGTTTCTGGTGTTTGTTCCCCCTCCATCCCCTCCCTCACCTCAAACGGCTTAACGGCTGTCTCCGCACGTGAAAAAGCTGAATGCCTCAACTCTGTGTTTGCCTCTAAATCTTGTGTCCCAAACCCATCCCTCTCTGTACCCACCATACCCAGTCGTACCCAGCTGCTCCTGGACTCTGTGTCCTTTCCTCCTGACAAGGTGGAAAAGTTTCTGGCAACCCTCGACTCTGATTCTGCAACTGGTCCTGACGGCATCAGCCCACGGGTCCTAAAATCATGTTCTTCTGCACTTTCACACCCTCTTTCTGTTCTCTTTACCCTCTCTTTTGCTCAAGGTCATCTGCTATCTGCTGGGAAATCAGCCAACATCACCGCTTTGCACAAAAAAGGTGCAAAAACAGATCCCAGCAACTACAGACCAATCAGCCTTCTCCCAATTATCAGCAAAGTCATGGAATCCATCATTGCTTCAGATATTAAATCTTTCCTCTTCTCCAATGGCTTGATCTCTGATCATCAATTTGGTTTCACACCTGGTCACTCTACTCTGGACATGCTGCTTCTGCTTTCTCAACAATGGATGGAGGTCCTCAATGCCAAACAGGAAATTAGAGCTGTCTCCCTTGACATTTCACGTGCCTTCGATACGGTCTGGCACCCTGCTCTGCTCTCCAAACTCTCCTCCTTTGGTATCCATGGAAATCTCCACGCATGGCTGGCGGACTTCCTCTCTGGTCGTAGTCAACGTGTGGCCCTGAATGGGTTTCTCTCATCTCCTCTTCCTGTTCAGGCTGGAGTTCCCCAAGGTAGTGTTCTGGGCGCTGTGCTTTTTCTGGTCTTCATCAATGATCTCTCTGACTCTCTTGAAAATCCTCTCTATCTCTTTGATGACGACTCTACTCTCTGTTGCTCCATTCCTCATCCCTCAGATCGGCAGTCTGCAGCCTCCTCACTCTCTGCAGACCTGGACAAAATCACAGACTGGTCAAACAAGTGGAACATGTCTTTCAATCCTGACAAATCTCACACTCTTACAATGTGTCGCCGAAAGGACCGACTGGACAACCCTCCCATCTACTTTCTCAACAATCCTCTCCAAGAAGTTCTGTCGCTCAAGCTTTTGGGTCTCACTATCTGCCATGATCTTTCTTGGGAAAAGCACATTTCCAAGCTGGCCTCCAAAGCCAGTCGCCGACTGGGCATCCTCCGTCGTGCGAAGTCCTTCCTTGGCACACCTGAGCTCCTTACCACATACAAGGCTTTCATCCGCAGCTCAATGGAATACTGTTCCCCCCTCTGGGCTGGTGCTCCTGCCTCACACCTTGCTCGGCTTCACGCTGTTGAGGCCAAAGCTTTCAGAATCATTGGAATCTCCTGCGATGTAGTCAACGCCGAGGGCCTTTCACTCACTCACCGCAGGCAGGTTGGTGGTCTTTCTGTCTTCTACCGACTCCTCTCCGGCCTTGCTCCCCCAGCTCTCTCTGTGCTCTGTCCCCCCAATATTCCTTCAGGTCGCACAAGATCTGCCTGCAACCCTCTGCTGGTTAAACTGCCAAAGTCTAGGCTCTCTGCTCACCTTCACTCTTTCATTCCCCTTTTCTCCCGCCTCTGGAACAAACTCCCCCACTCCCTTCAATCCCACTTCTCCCTCCAGGTCTTTAAAACAGCTGTTCACCACTATCTCTTATCTTCCCCCATCGAAAACCTTGATCTTTTCTACCCCCGGTAATTCACCCCAGAGTCCTTGCAGTGTTCATATGTTTTAATCCTCTCCCACCTCCCCCCAAGTCCTCCCGATGTCCCTGCTCTCAAATGTTGTGTTTGTGTCCTTCCCCCTCTCTTTTGTGTCCTTCCCCATCTCTCCCCATATTGTCTACCGCTCCCCTTGTTTTTTGTGTTTTGTGTGTCGGTTTGTCTTTTTGTGTGATTAATGTTAGCTCTTTCACGAGCCTCGATCTTGTATACAAAAAAAAAAAAAAAAAAAAAAAAAAAACAATAGCCGGCTGTGTGAGAATCTAAAAGAGTGTGTTTATCTCTAACTGATGATAATCCAAATCCTCATCCACTGTGACTGGTTTGATGAAGCTTCTCCCATCATTTTAATCTGTCACCAAACAGGTCACTGTTGCCTGTTAGTTATAATAGAGCCATTTTTCCTTTCTCTCTGACTCTTATTTCCCATATTTTTCCATGAGCTTTTCTTTGTCATCGCTCAGGTTTTTAAATGAAAATAACTCTTGGAGGCAGATCACGTGTAAAAAGCTAAAATATTGTTGATAAATAGACCCACAATGCCTGTCTGTCACCTGATCGCAGAACGATCTGCTGTGAATTGGTGCAAAATATATTAATTTAACCATTAATTGATAACCATCTCTAACTGATGTTAATCCGAAGCCTCGTCCACTGTACCTGGTTTGATGAAGCTTCTCCCATCATTTTAATTTGTCCTTTTCTCTGCAGACAAACTACCGTGGATACCAAACCAGGAAGCATCTGAAGAAAAGCCGCGATGAACACGACATTGTAACGTGACTGGAGGAATCATCAAATTACAAAGTTGCAAGTCATGTGGATTCCTCTCAATCAAGTTCTCGGAGCTCTCAGGGACATTCCAGCCGGCTGAGCTCTCAAGGTCCATGTTTAATCCATGAATATGATACAGACTCGGCTATTGAGGACCAGCGCCGAGTGCAGCGGGGTAAACTTATTCGACCTCGATCGGAACATGATGGTGGCACATCACGTGATACAAGTTTGAAAACCACCAAGACAACATCTCCGTGTTATGATGATGTGGTGTCCTCCCACGGGCTTGACAGAAGTGGGATGAATGGTCACTTCCTGGTTGACCCTGTCAAGGAAGAGGCGGTCGTCACCATCCAAGCAGGTTACAGAGGGTACCGAGCCAGGAATTATTTCAGAAAGAAGCGGCAAAGTGCAACAACTATCCAGGTAAGAAACAAGATTTTAGAAACATTTTAAACAATCTCTAAACTATGAAATAATCTGCTGTGCTGAAGATTAAAATTTTGGATTAACCACCCTGGTGTTCTCACCTGAGTCATTGCTTATGATTCCTCCAGTTCAATCCCATAAAACATTCATCTTTCCATTAGTTGCAGATATTCTTGTAAATTGTATGAAAGTTCATTTAATTCATGCTTTCTAATATTCATATTCTATAATTTATAATGAGCGACGTGTAGTCAGATACTCCCTCCCTGAATGTTGGCATACATCCTTCTCAGTCTTTTTATCCTTTTTTGAGTTTTTCCATTTTTATTGATTTTCCATGATGAGGGGTTGGGAACGCCAAGATTCGTAATTTATGATTCTAAATCGAATATATACGTTGAGCAGTGGATCTGGAACTTATAAACTAAATTTGAAAGCACAATATTTGTCATATACTTGTAGCTGCACTCATGTTGTACATCGTTGGTAACAAAGCTAATTTGAGTTATCATCATGTTACGTTGGCATCTTTCCCTTCTGATACGGTCAATTTTGAGGTTCGGCGAACACAGACCCTCTGAGACGCAGTTCTAAGACCTCCGCGAATGACCAAACCATCTCCGAATTCCCATTGTGTTCAACAGATTATAGTGATAATAATAATAATAATAATAATAATTCATTTATTTTGTATAGCGCTTTTCAAGAAGCCCAAAGGCGCTTTGACAGAGTGGAAAACATAATGCATAACAATACATGAAAACAACAATTGCAAAAAGACAAGAATCAATAGGGAAATATTTAAAGCAAAAGGAGGGAGAAGGAGAAGAGATAGTCAGGGGTTAAATGCTGTGGGTTGAATGTTGAATGCAGTGTTGAACAGGTGGGTCTTTAGTGATGTTTCGAATGTGGTGAGTGAGGAGGAGTCTCTGATGGTGTGAGGTAGTGAGTTCCAGAGGGTGGGAGCAGCGATGGAGAAGGCCCTGTCCCCCTAGGATCTGAATTTGGTCCGGATGGAGGGGGTCAGGAGGTTGGTACCAGCAGAGCAGAGGTTGCGGGTGGGAGTGTGTCTTGAGAGGAGGTCAGCCAGGTAGGATGGGGGCCAGGTTATGGAGGGCTTTGTATGTCAAGAGGAGGATTTTGTACTGGATTCTCTGGGGGATGGGGAGCCAGTGAAGCTTGTAAAGGACGGGGGTGATGTGGTCCCGGGTCCGGGAATGGGTGAGTAGACGGGCAGCGGAGTTCTGAATGTATTGGAGTTTATTGGTGATTTTTTAGGGTGAACCATAGAGGAGGCTATTGCAGTAGTCCAGACGGGAGGTGATGAACGCGTGGATGAGGGTTTCTGCAGCCGTGGAGGAGAGGGATGAGCGGAGACGGGCAATGTTTTTCAGGTGAAAGATGGCTGACTTTGTGATCTGTTTAGTGTATTTGTCGAAGGAGAGGGTTTGGTCAAATATGACGCCAAGATCCCGGATGTGAGGGGAGGTGGATACTGGGATACGGTCGATGTTGAGGGCAAAGTTATGGGTGGATTTTGTGAGCGTTTTTGGCCAATGATGATTATTTCAGATTTATCACAGTTAAGCTTGAGGAAGTTGATTTGAAGCCAGGATTTTATTTCAGTGATGCAGTTTGTCAGGATAGAGTGGGTGTCGGTGGAGACGGACTTGGTGGAGATGAAAAGCTGGATGTCATTGGCGAAGCAGTGGAATTGGAGACCATGACGGCGGATTAAGTGACCGAGGGGGGACAGGTAAAGGATGAAGAGGAGGGGGCCAAGAACTGAGCCTTGGGGGACACCTTGGGGGAGGGGAGCAGTGGGGAATTTGCAGTTATTGATGGAGATGAACTGTCGTCTGTCAGAGAGGTATGATTTAATCCAAGAGAGGGCAGTGCCGGTAACGTTAAAGGTGGATTCAAGTCGGGTGAGGAGGATGGTGTGATCGATGGTGTCAAAGGCAGCGCTGAGGTCGAGGAGGACGAGAATGTTGAGGTTGCCAGCGTCAGAGGAGAGGAGAAGGTCGTTGGTGATTTTGAGGAGAGCAGTTTCAGTACTGTGGTTGGAGCGGAATCCGGATTGGAATGTTTCATACAGGTTATTGGCAGAGAGGTGATGTTTGAGTTGAGTGGCTACAGCGCGTTCCAAAACTTTTGACAGAAAGGGTAGGTTGGAGATGGGTCTGAAGTTGTTTAGGGTGTCAGGGTTTAGACCAGGTTTTTTTAGAATGGGGGTAACAGCAGCAATTTTGAGGGAAGGTGGGACGATGCCTGTAGACAGGGAGGAGTTTATTGTTGCAATGATAAGTGGAGAGAGAGCAGGGAGGGAGGCCTTGACAAAGCTGGAGGGGATGGGGTCAAGAGTGCAGGTGGCAGTTGTCATTCCTATGAGGAGTCCAGAGAGGTCAGTAGGGGAGATTGGGGAGAACCGAGACAGGGGATGGCAGGACAAGGGGGGGCAGGTGGTTGGAGGGGGAGCGGGTGCGGCGGTGGTCAAGCTGTTGTAGATGTTGTCAATTTTGCGTTGGAAGAAAGAGAGGAAGGAGATGCAGTTGTCTACTGTGAATGACTGGGTGGTGGTGTTCAGGGGGGCGGAGGAGTTTGTTTATTGTCGAGAAGAGTGCTTTTGGGTTTCCGGAGCCAGAGTGGATAATTTGAGAGTAGTAGGCGGAGCGGGCGCGGGAGAGGGCCTCTTTGTAGTGTTGTAGGTGTTGTATAAAGTATGTACAGTGCTGTGCCATTACAATGTGGGTATGTCTATAAAGTATGTACAGTGCTGTGCCATTACAATGTGGGTTTGTCTATAAAGTATGCATAGTGCTGTACATTATATCTATTTATCTTTATTTAGTGATATATATATATATATATATATATATATATATTATATATATATATATATATATATATATATATATTATATATATATATATATATATATATATATGTGTATATATATATATATATATATATATATATATATATATATATATATATATATATGTAGATATATATATATATTATGTATATATATATATATATATAATGGTGAGCTTTAATGGTGAGCACCAGCCACGAATTATGTCTCACACGGATTATTGTTATGTCTGGATTGGCGGCTCTGCTTGATGTTTAGCCAATGGGGACCAATGAATAAATCTCTGTCTGTTGACAGAGTGGCCGGGCTGAACCCTCCAGCAGACCCTTTGGGTCGGAGGTGACGCTTTGGTCTAGGACTTCGGTCCACAGGAGATCGGGACAGCGCTCGTCACGCTGTTATGTTCGTTGAATATATATATATATATATATATATATATATATACTGAAACGCAAAAGAAACTTACCACCTTTGAAACCTTTAAATATCAACAATAACACTGCGTGTAGTAAATGTGTGAACTTATTTGCGGACAATAGTATCCTCACTGTCAGACAAAACGGTCACGGATGGTCACATGAACCTTCAATGGTCATTTCATAGCACAGCTGTTGAACAGCCGTTTTGACTGTCAGTGATTAGCCAAGGGGTACGGGATGATTTTAATGAGCTGCACGTGATGTCTTGATATTGGCTTTAAAAAGGCCAGTGCAAAATGGGCATTTTGACCGAAAAATTTGACCATTTTGACCAACTTCAAAAAGACCGAAAACGCAAAAGAAACTTACCACCTTTGAAACCTTTAAATATCAACAATAACACTGCGTGTAGTAAATGTGTGAACTTATTTGCGGACAATAGTGTCCTCACTGTCAGACAAAACGGTCACGGATGGTCACTTGAACCTTCAATGGTCACTTCATAGCACAGCTGTTGAACAGCCGTTTTGACTGTCAATGATTAGCCAAGAGGTACCGGATGATTTTAATGAGCTGCACGTGATGTCTTGATATTGACTTTAAAAAAGCCAGTGCAAAATGGGCATTTTGACCAAAAATTTTGACCATTTTGACCAACTTCAAAAAGACCGAAAACACAAAAGAAACTTACCACTTGTTTGAAATGTAATAAAATTGTAACAGTTCACAATAAAACAAACCAACAATTGCTAATTGAAACATTGGCATTTTATTGATGACATGTCAAGTTTTTGACCAAGATACACCATCTCATCAGTTTGTTCTACAGTACAGAACAGCACAGGGTGCAATGTCAGTCCCCTTTCAAAAGCGTGTGTGGCCACCATTGTTTTGGATACAGGCAGTGCATCATCGGCGTATACTGCCTACCAGTCTTTGGATGGATTGCTGCTGGATTCTGTCCCACTCAGTCCTCAATGTCTGAAGCAGCTCTACCCGTGTCCTGGCCCTGCCAACTACGCGTCTCCCAAGCTCATCCCACAGGTGCTCTATGGGATTCAGGTCAGGGGAGAGCGCAGGCCACTGCATGGTGTTGATGTTCTCGCCTTGGAGAAATGCAGTGGTAAAGCGAGCAGCATGGGGACGAGCGTTGTCATGCTGAAAGGTTCTCAGTTCTGGGTGGTCTAGCAGGAATGGCAGCAGATGAGGTCGCAGGATGTTATCCACATACCGCTGGGCGTTAAGATTCCCATCCACAACCACCAGTGGCGTCCTGTACCGGCCTGATATGGCGGCCCACACCATCACACTTGGGCCACCCCACCTGTTGGCTTGACGCACGCAACAATCGGCATATCGCTCGCCAGTTCTTCTCCAGACACGCTCACGCCCATCAGGACTGTCCACACAGAACCTTGACTCATCGCTGAAAGCGACCTCGTTCCACTGCGCCAAGGTCCACCGCTGATGCTGCTAGCACCATCTCTGTCGGTTGCGGCGATGGGCAGCCGTCATCACGGGGCCTCTGTATGGTCTTCTGGCAGTCAGGCCATAGTCATGCAGTCGTCTTCGTGCAGTATCATTGGAGATCCGTGGGTTTGCACGCCCCGGAGTTTCTGCCGCAGTGCGGGATGCTGGACGGAATCGATCCCGCAGGTGACTTCGGACCATCTGCCTGTCCTGCCTTGCAGTGGTGACTCTTGGCCTCCCTGATCGAGGTCTGTCATCTGCAGAGTTGTGGAGGGTGTCTCTGTCCACCAGGGCCGATATCGTCTGGTGTGAACAGCCAAGGCGACGTGCCACCTCACGGTAGCTCAGTCCGCTTTGCAGCATGCCCAGGGCACGCTGCCGTTGATCCTTGACAATCGTGGCATGTTGATTGAAATGCCCATTTTGCACTGGCCTTTTTAAAGCCAATATCAAGACATCACGTGCAGCTCATTAAAATCATCCCGTACCCCTTGGCTAATCACTGACAGTCAAAACGGCTGTTCAACAGCTCTGCTATGAAGTGACCATTGAAGGTTCAAGTGACCATCCGTGACCGTTTTGTCTGACAGTGAGGACACTATTGTCCACAAATAAGTTCACACATTTACTACACGCAGTGTTATTGTTGATATTTAAAGGTTTCAAAGGTGGTAAGTTTCTTTTGTGTTTTCGGTCTTTTTGAAGTTGGTCAAAATGGTCAAATTTTTCGGTCAAAATGCCCATTTTGCACTGGCCTTTTTAATGCCAATATCAAGACATCACGTGCAGCTCATTAAAATCATCCCGTACCTCTTGGCTAATCACTGACAGTCAAAACGGCTGTTCAACAGCTGTGCTATGAAGTGACCATTGAAGGTTAAAGTGACCATCCGTGACCGTTTTGTCTGACAGTGAGGACACTATTGTCCACAAATAAGTTCACACATTTACTACACGCAGTGTTATTGTTGATATTTAAAGGTTTCAAAGGTGGTAAGTTTCTTTTGCGTTTCAGTATATATATATATATATATATATATATATATATATATATATATATATATATATATATATATTGTTACGGATCTGGGGTCGGCGCTCCCCTTACCAAGGGGGGGTCAATCCCCTTGTCTTTTACACTGGCCGATTCCCCCAATCCTGGTACTTGTAACGCTCCTTTGCGGGGGGGATTGATCAGGGTTATTGGTCCAGGTATTAGCCCCAATAACCTTATCAATCCCTCCGCAAAACAAGGAGACAAGTACCGCTCGAATCCCAGACAAGATGGTAATTGCCGAGCGGTTTAGCAATCCAGAATCCGAGCCGTTAGCGATGGACTAACCCGATTGTCAGCGATTCTGCCAAAATCGTGCCACAGGTACTCAATTAAGAAATCACGAAAGTGATCGGATGAGAAAGGAAACCAAAGTAAAGGGAGAACAGATATTTTTTATTATTTACACAAAACCCAAAGAAGAAGAAGAACAGAGTAATTTACAGAAAGAGCAGAGACACAGTGCAATTCTTAGCTTATACAGGCTTAACTTATACCCAGGACAATACAAAACAAGACAAACTCACATACGAATGGGGAAATTGCAGGCAGGTATGAATGGAGGGATGAGGTGGGACCATAGGGCTGGAAGGGTGAGGTTCAATTCCGTGCAGGACTGGAGGCGAGCAGCCGCCGACTCTCCGCACTCTGGTTCGCACGGCGGGATACTCGTGGCAGCGCGTCAAAGCTGCCCGCTGCAGGGGGCTGTTGTGAAGCAGCGTCTCTCGCCTCTCTCTCGTACCTCCTCAAGCGCCTTCTTCCACAGAACCGACCTCACACGAACCTCACTTGACTTCTTGATTCGCGCTCCCTCACTCATCTGCATAAGCAGTCCCTCACTCACCCTTTTATGGCCCTCCCCGAGATCAATCCGCAGGCTACGAGGGCACGCCGACCGGGTCGCTCTCCGCGGTGCCGATTGGTTGGCATGGGCTCTTCTTGGCTCCGCCTACGATGACTAGGGGCGGGTCACGCCCTTCTTCTCCGAGCTGACCACGTGCGTAATGGAGGCGAATGCTGCTGGCAATAAAAAAATATAAAAAAACACCTTTAGAGGCCATTTTTCCCCGCAAGCGGGGGTTGGCCTTTTTCGGGAACTGTGGTTGTTGTTGTTTTTCGGTCCCCTTTTTGAAGCAATGTTTTACGGCCGGATGCACTTCCTGACGCCAACCCTTTTTGCCGCCTTTAACGACAAGCAGGGAATTACCAGTGAACTGGTACTCAATTTGCCGACCTCGGAAGGATGACAGGCTGAGTCAACCCCCCTGGCGTTAATTCAGCGATTGACCGGGATTCGAACCCAGGATCCTAGGATCCTAAGCCGGCACCCTAGCCGCTAGCCCAACACCAGGGCTGGCAATGAAGTAACGTAATTCGGAGAGGGAGAGCAAAATGGACGGAATGGGGCCTATCTTATTTGATTGATGCAACGCAAGGTCAACTACTGGAAACACATCCTTACTTGACACACATAATAATGAAATAACTGTTAGAAGGGCCTATGATTTGCTACATGTTGCAATGTGGACTAACTATGGTGCACTCATTTCAATTAACAGCCAATTAAGGGGAAATGTACACAGGGGTTATTTATAAGGAAATTTAATACTAAATTTCATGTGAAGGTTCTAAAAACCGTAACAATATATATATATATATATATATATATATATATATATATATATATATATATATATGTATGTATGTGTATATATATATATATATATCTATGTATGTATGTGTATATGTGAAGAATCAGCTCTTCGTTTGCAAAAGAAGTCCACAATAGCCTGGAATGGCGCAGCTTTATTAATAACCAACTTATACGGATCCGGAGGAGACCGACGTCTACAGCAATCTACAGCAAGAACATGCCACGTCAAGCCTTCCTGAAAACACATTGATTCCCAGTCCATTTATATAGGGACACGTTTTATCAGGAAATCTCCGAGGGAACAAACAACACTGGGAGAGGTTCCTCCCACCGTTATCATTCGGGGGAGTCAGCCTTTCCTTTATCATTTGGACCAATTGTTTTTCTGGGCTCCGAGAAAACAGAACTGTAACTCACAAAGAGAAGAGTGTATGCTTAGCCAAACAAACCCATATATTTTATGGGTTTGTGTACATGAGTAATCCAAAGCATGTATACAGAGTCATGCGTTGCTGAGATTAAAACAAAATATATATAGTTAACGATAGGTTCATGTCATTCTACTTGCATTACGCTAAAACAAGCGCATGTGGGCGTGGTTTTATGACCAGCCTCGAAAAAAGCACACGTATACCATTGTCCAGCATGACCTCATTTTAAATGAAAGCGAAGCAAAAACCTCATTGTAACTCAGGCGTCACTGTCATTAAACAAAACAGTTAATGTTTTTGGCAATTTATCAAAGGATTTATGTCTACGATTCAAGCAGCCTACCTAAGGTTCGAATACATTTTATTAACTCATGAAATAACATTATAGAACAGCATTTTATAACATAGCTTACGTGGTAATACGTCAGTCAACCGGCATTTATAATTGAGCATTAAGCAGTAACAAATCTGAGACCTGACATTCCTTCCTCTTGTCTCGTCGAGACAAAGTATCTCAAGAGACAACGTGCCACATCGGGCTTTATTGAAAGACCATCGTGTAATGCGGGTATCTCCCAAGGGCATACCGTGCGCCCAAAGCGCCTCGCCCGTGCATTTGGCGAACGTGTCGTGTGGTGCGTGCTCGGAGCCTGAGGGCTCAAAACATGAAAGTTCATTAACGTTTCGGATCCACAACGAAGGCGTCTGGTCCAGATGAGGTTCTGCTCCGCCAGAGGGTGCATCACGTCCCCTGCGGAACTGGCTCCCCCCACCCTTTGCAGACGCAGTCCTTGCAGATCTTCGAAGTTAATCAACGGTCATGCCCATGAGGTCCCTCACGTGTTGCTGTTCTGGGGAATACAAAATGTCGTCAGTATCTTGTGTCTCAATTTCCTGGTCAGGGTACAGAGCGTAAAAATCCGAATCCGAATCACTTGAAGCAAAGAGATCCGCAACATGTGGATCAAAGAGATCCGAAACATTTGGATCAAAGAGATCCGAAACATTTGAAGAAAAGAGAGGGACTTCCTTTATGTCAAAGTCTCCCATGGGCGCCTGGTCGGCTTGCGGGTCTAGGACATCCGCGTCGGGTCCCTCAACCGCCAGACCCAGTGTCGCAATCAGATCCATAGTTGGGTCGGAAGGGGGCGTGCAGCTGTCAGCTTGTAATACATAAGCAGCGTTAGCCAGTACACGCAAGGGGTTTATAGCACAAGTATCACAGTCATCACATACACCGTTACAGGCAGCAGCCAGTTCCCACATGGGATCCACACAAGTATCACAGTTGCCACAAAATTCAATGCAATTTTCTGGAGCGCCGGTCGCAACTGCCTTGTTGAAGGACCCGTTCAGGTCGACGGCCTCTGTGGTCAGAGCCATAGTTGTTGTCGGCGGCTTCTTCACTTTCCATCCTGTAAAATACTTTCTCATACAGAGGAGGACTAGAGATTTCATTAGTGCCCCCCAAATTACTACCCCGATTATCACAGCCAGTGCGGTCAATAACCACTTCACTATGGTGCCCGTCCATCCCTGGAACCAGTCAGTGAGCCAGCTAAATGTATAAGAATTTTCGCGCGCGATCCGATCGATCCAATAGTATGTCATGAGCCGTAGCGGTGTCGTTTGCCACCTTTTCTAGGGCCAAAGCCAATTTATCTATCCGGAAACTATCCATGACTGTGCCCGCTCCTGGGAAGAAGAAACCAAACACCTTTTCCCCTAGGCTCCCGTGTAGTTTAGTGGTTCCATCTTCGTTCATGACTGACCTCTTATAACGCCTGTCCAAGGACTTTGGGTCTAGCTCATCCAGTATCTCAACGTCAGGAAGGACTGAACCCAGATAACATGTGCCCCCCCAATTATTTGGTAAATAGGGGTAAGCCTTGTCGCCGCATATAAACATTGTCCCATGGGGTGGGACCAGGTGGGTGGATAAGCACTGGAGTCCCTTTACCACCCCATTAATCCTACTAACCCCCCTAGAGAATGTTATAGCCGTTATGTTGTGGTTGTGTTTATCTTGCAGTACTATTCGTAATGTAATCCCCGAGCTCCCTTGTCCCAGCTTCCCGGGGAGAGTGTAGGCGCATTCTGATTCTCCCATACGCAAGTGGCCGGAACCCTGGAGGCAGACCCTCCCTTTCTGTGGTTTGACCCAGACGGGGGCAGGCCTCTCGGCCACATGGGCAATCATTGACGGGCGATAATTAAATTGTCGATTGCAACTCTTGCCGTTGTCAACCCCTTCTCTTTCCAGCGTGGTGACTAAACATGGGGAATCGATAGGTTGTGAGCAGAGGTCATTGAGGGACGAGGGTAGCACTATCATGTGTATTCCTGTGGTGCCTGCTTGGGGAAAGTGCATGCACGACCAGCAGTGTGTCCTATTTTGAATTGTTGCCACCTCCCTGGCCACTTTCCAATATGTGTTTTCCCCCCTCTTTGGGGCCTTATCCTGGGGTTGTGGCGTGAGTATGTATTCGATGCATGGTATGTAGTTCCTTTCGCCACCGGCCGCGCCAGGGGTCCAGACGCTGCACCGGACCTGCATAGTCATGCCTTTCTCTAGGCGCGTGCGTGTTTGTAGCTTAAAATCAGGGGTTCCCCATTTGTATCCTGGTTGGGCCAAGGTCTCAATGCTAGCTCGCCCGTCTTCCCGGAACTCTCGTTGCTTTTGTAGTATCATGCCAACGCGTCCAGGCCCTGCCGACAGTGCTAGCCAATTTATGTTCACCCAATTTGTGTGCAGGGCTTTCTGTTCGAAACATGGTAGTGATACTCTTTGTCCCCATGTTACGGTGAGGTGTCGGGTTTCGTTTTCGCATCTATTGGAATCGGAGTTTCCCCTAGCTGCTGTCGCTATCAATAGTATTGTACCTATGATTAGGCCCATCCTTACTGTGTTCTGGGGGTGTGGTGTCTGGTGCTTGTATGGCCAACTTACAGTGCGTGGCGTGGATCCACGAAGTCTTGCCCTCGCAAAAGACTGCCGTTGGTGTAGTCAGCAACACCTGGACTGGTCCCTTCCACCTTGGTTCCAAGGCGTTCTTGCAGGTGAAGTGCTCCATGAACACCTGGTCTTTTTCCTCTGGTGGAACACCTGATCCACAAGTCTCCTGGGAGCGCCTGGTCTACAGGTCTCCAATTTCCTAATCCACTTTTTTCCAAGTGGATCCAATTTTATTCAATATTCAATTTTTAAATTCAATCCCATTTAATCCAGTCCAATTCAAATTAAATTCCATCCTTCTCTCAGCATCCCATTACCTGTTTCCAACATCAATAAAAATAAAATTATAAAATTAATAAAAAATCAATCATCTCAACTCTCAAATCGAATCAAAAAATAAAAATAAACGAAAATTACTTCAGTGAGAGTTTCAACTAGAATTAACACAAACAAACCACCATTAACCTCCATTAACACAAACAAACCACCATTAACCTCCATTAACACAAACAAACCACCATTAACCTCCATTAACCTCCCCCTATTATTTATTTATTTTCACGAATAAACAAATAATAGAAATAACCTGGTCTACTTCCAATTTCAATTCTGGTCAGTTCTGGTGTCTGGTCACACACAATGTTTTCCTCACCCACTGTGATTCGCTCAAAATAGATTCTCACTGTTATGTCTGAAATTAAGCTACCCTACTGGGTATTCGTGAAGGGGGTCCATCTTTCCCAACCCCTTCCTTCACACCAGCCACTTCACGTTGTCCACCATACTCACTGAATTGTCATCAATTCTGAAATTCGTCTCATGAAAACCCATTCAAGAGTCCGGTGTGACAGACAGCCAAACACATAGACACGCCGAAGACCCCAGGGTACCCATCAAACTAGCTTGTCCCCAGATCAACAACACAGCGAAACATGTAATTTTACTAAAATAATCACTTACTCATAACTAATACTCATACCACTAATTACTCATAATAGCTCATAATTACTTATGTAATTACTCATACCAATACTTACTTAAAATAATGTAATATCCCAATCTTCACCCTTTATGCAAATCGAAGCACCCCGGACAACCCACAACCAATATCAACCACTGTAGCCGCCTTCCCCTCCAGGCAGCCACACACAGCCTCATACATCTCCACCCACGTCACACAAGACAACAGCCAACCAGTGTGTCCACCACACAGAAACCTTTGGCAATGCAACAACCGAACTCCCAGACAACCAACAACAAAACCCAATCCATCTCCATGGCTCATCAAGCAGTTCCAACTTAATCCAGCTTCACATACCGATTTCCCCAAAAACTCGTGAAACTTCACCCCCATTCTGGAAAAACCCTGGACTAAACCCTGACACCCTAAATAACTTCAGACCCATCTCCAATCTACCCTTTCTGTCAAAAGTTTTGGAACGTGCTGTGGCCACTCAACTCAAATATCACCACTCTGCCAATAACCTGTATGAAACATCCCAATCCGGATTCTGCTCCAGCCACAGTACTGAAACTGCTCTCCTCAAAATCACCAGCGACCTTTTCTCTCCTCTGATGCCGGCAACCTCAACATTTTCATCCTCCTCACCTCAACGCCTCCTTTGACATCATCAATCACGCCATCCTCCTCACCCTGTTTAGACCAGCTTGTGCCTATTAAACCCAAATTAGTTCACCCCCAAGCCTACAAGGACCACCTACAGCACTGCAAAGATGTCCTCTACTCCACCTACTACCCTCAAATTATCCACTCTGGCTCCGGAATCCCAAAAGCACTCTTCTCTACAATAAACAAACTAAATAAACAAACTTTACAACGTGAACAAACTCCTCAGCTCCCTGGATACCACCACCTTGCTCCACACACCTGTTGGTGCACACCTGTGCACTCACACCTGGTGCCACCTGCACCCTCCTTCCTTCCTGGACCATTCATCCAAAGCAAAATTGACAGCATCTACAACAGCTTAATCACCACAATTCACTCCCCCTTAAGGTGTCCCCCAAGGTTCAGTTCTTGGCCCCCTCCTCTTCGTCCTGTACCTATCCCCCCTTGGTCACTTAATCCGTCATGCACCATAGCCAATGCACCATGGTCTCCAATTCCACTGCTTCACCGATGACATCCAGCTTTTTCATCTCCACCAAATCGTGCTCCACCACCACCCACTCTATCCTGACAAACTGCCTAACTGAAATAAAATTCTAGCTTCAGATCAGCTTCCTCGAACTTAACTACGCTAAATCTGAATTAATCTTCATTCCCCCCAACATCGATGGTTTCCCAGTATCCACATCCGGAATCTTGGCATCATCATTGACCAAAACCCTCTCCTTTGAAAAATACACTAAACAGATCATAAAGACCTTAAACCTTAATCATAAAAACTGAAAAATGCTTCGCCATGGAATAGTCCACCACTCATGTAAATAATCATAAGAGTTCTGCGAAACATCTCCATCTTTAAAACTTAGCCAACCAAATTTAAACCACATGTTTTCCCCCCAAAAAACAAGTCACATTCTTTGTATATTGCCAACATTGTTCATCGTTTAAGTATCATCCAGACCTAAATTTTTTATAAACCATCAACTTGTAGATGCATTTATTTATATCCCATTAACCCAAGAACTCTCAATTGCTTGGTTATATTTTAGTAATGTCATATATCCATATTTCTTTTCCAAATTGTTCCTGATATACACATTAATCCCATCTGTCTTCGTTTCCAGATGAACTCAAATCAGGAAATCAACACAACTCCTTATTACCTCCAATCAATTCAAAATTAAATCAAACAATTCAAAACCAGATCGGATCAGCGATCAGAAATCACTTTTCCAATCAACACATTCCAAGCAACAATTCATTCAAAGACCAAGCTTAAAAACACAACTCTCATCTTACTGTGACAAATAAGCAACCAACCTACTTCACACTAAAACAAATAACTTTTCATCACCCCTTTCTTCTCCACCGCCTCTTACACTTAAACAGATCATAATTACTCACTCATACACTGTTGCCCATCACCCAGTTGCCCCAGACCCAAACACAGGTTTGAAATCCCAGTAGGTTGTTCTTCAATCCCAACCATCATGTGATCCCAACATCTCTCCATTTATTTCGTTCCTCATGGGGTTGGTGTTTTATGGCCTTTACCTCTTACCCAATCACACTGCACATTATTCCCCGTCCTTGATGGATAATTTTACATCCAGATGGGCACAGCATCCCATTTTTGGCGACCCAGCCCTAAAACAAGCCCCTGGACTCCTTGCAGGCTGGACCAAAACCCCCGGACGAAGTTGCATCCCCAAACCCGTCCATATAAACTCCGTTGTTGTCCTGTTCATCTCTCTGTGTTACATTTACATTTTGTGACTCACAGCTCCTGCCTCCATGGAACAATGACGCCTGAGCACTCAATTAGCCCTCCCAGTACCAAAGACTTACAATCAGACCGACAGACAGACAAATAACAGAGGCATGTCGCCAGCCCCAGCACAGGACATCCCCTTTCCGGGCAGGCATAATATAATCCACAGCATCGAAATGCCAATTTCTATCCGGGGCCTCGCAAAGCCAAAATCCATGCATGCGTGCTCCATCATGCAACCCGATCTGTACTCGGTGCGCCCGGCGCCCCCTATACTCAGTGAGTTATAATAACCACAATATCTCTGGCACCCAACTCGTGATACCACAATTTAATCCACGTTACTTGCATCTCTTCATCCTCACAAATCGATCGAACACGTCACTGTACTCGACCCGGTTAAATTAAATTCCAAGCGTACTGTACCTGACTGACGCTTCCACAACAACAAAAAACTCGATATTCTCTGTCCACTAATTATGTACATGATTTTGGTTTTACCCACAATATAATGTCCCGATATTCTCTCCAGATTTAGGTTCTATATCCTGTCGTTAAAGCAACACCCTGTAGACTGACTCCGCCTGTCGTTCTTCCAAGGTTAGTGAATTACCTCTGACCTTTCCCTTGCATATCTCGAACAAAGGTCAACTAAACTTTAAAAGGTCAAACTTCGAATTGGGGTAACCAGCGCTTTATTATCCCACAAGTAATGCAAGTCCGGCGACAATGGACAAATGACCATTAATGTGGCTCTACATAGCATAATGCTAACTTCTACGAATCCAACAACCGTCACAATCCGTTCAGGGACTTCCGTACGTGCTCTACAATGCAGCACCTCTCTACCTGGTGCACACCTTTCGCACATCCTTCCTCGTTCGCACAACGCTTCATCAACACACCTCCTCGCGCCCACACCTTGGCACAAGCCACACCACATACCGACAGTTGAAACCTCGACCGTCCTCCTTCCTCGGATCAGCGTTCTGTTGAAAACGTGACATTTCTGCTCAAATTATTGAATTTCCAAATACTCTCCCTGCAGCGCCCGTGAGGCAGCTTGTCCCACATTATCTGCCCTCAGACCCATATGCGTTTTAATAACTTAACCTTATCAGCATCGTTCGCCAGCATACCCTTTGTCCGGCGCATCGATCATCCCAAATGCTTCGATGCATCTTCCAGCCGCCACTCCGCACTGTACCTTACTGTATGAACAAGACTTCCTGTTGGAACTTGACTCCGGAAATTAATTACTCTGTCTTGAAATCGTTTATTTTAGCCATCTTAAATAAATCCATCCATCTATCCATCTTATAAATCCATCTTAAATAACGTATTCGTCCTGTGACATTGCCTGGCATATATGTCGCAGCCGGCCACTATTCCGACATGGCTCATGACTCATGTCTAATTCTGACAAGAAGATGAAGGATGAAGGACATGACATGAAGAAGAAGATTCTGACAAGATACTGACATGTGAACGTCCGACATCCAGCAAAGTCGAAATGACCCACAATGCATTTGGGCACACACTTCCTCTGAGAGTGGGCGAGTTATCGCCGGCACTCTGAGCAACCTCATCGCACCCGACCCCAAAATGCACTATATGACACCAATTTCAAAGGTGAGCTGCCTCAGCGATACATCCCACACATACAATCCACAATATCTGCCATTGAATGAACTCTTCAATTCAAGTAAAACACACATATTGATTCGAATTCTGCAACCATCTCCAAGAAACCGCTTCATATCAACAGTAGATCGACAAGGGCACTCCGGGTGCTTTCCTGACCCGATTTATATCAATTCGCTTCCCAAACAACTCCCAAACAGATGAAAATCCGAACTCAGTTCAGGACCTCGCCTGTTCTCTCGGATAGACGTTAAAATGGACATTCCCGGCCTGAATTTCCCCCAAGTCGAGCAGATCGCTTACAAAGTTTCACACCGAAACCCTCTGCTTTGCACATGACACACAGACAAACACATTGGCCAGACACACACGTCAATTAACATCCCAATATACATTCATTCCTCATTCATGTTACGTCTCTCATTCAAGGAAAAGGATTTTTTTTGGGACGGGTTTGGACGGGGGTTGGTTGAGGTGAAAAAAAGGGAAGGCAGGGCGGGGTGTTGGGGTGTTGCCTAGAGCCCTGGGACTGAGCTCAGGTCTTGGGGGGGGGGTTGGGGGCATGGTGGCTACCTCCCCTTTCGCGGGGTCTTGGTCTGGATTATGGACGAGCGGCATTAGCCGCTGATTTGCTTGCTTAACTACCTCCTTAATTGTTTTGTCCTGAACTTTGCTTCCTGAACTTGCTTCCTTTGGCTCTGAAGCTTCAAATTCCTACAATGCAGCTCCTGCTTCAATTTTCAATATTTCAAAACCTAACCTGTCCTTCTCACCCTGTGGTCACCTGGCCCATTTCCTGTGAGCTTATTTATTTTCTCTTGTCCACCAGATCCTGGCCTGCTTTATCTGGACCTCTTGTCTAGAACTTAGTCTAGAGCTTCCTGGTTTGACCTCGTAGTTGTCACTACCTTCTTGTCAAACCTATGGTACCTGCGCATTTCCCTTTTCCTGGCCATGTCCCTTTGGCCTTCTAAGTTAACCTATGGCCTTTTATCTAAGTTTAGCCACAGCCCTTCGTTCCCTGGCATGCAATGGCATACCCCATCTTGTCTCTGGGCTGTTCCTTCCTGGAAAAATCTTGGCCACCTGGTTTCAACCTATATGGCTGTCCGACCTCATTTTCCCCTCCTGGTGCTAACTGTAACTTTAAGCTTACTGTTAAGTCCTTACTGGTTTATCCTTACTTGTTTATCCTGGCTTTAACAAAGCTACGCCATTCTGAGGCCTAAATGAGCCTCTACTTACAATTTCTGTTCGAGTGCAGACAGCGGGGAAGACAAGGAGACTGAACCCGCTCGAAGGAGGAAGGTACGAATTTGGAATAATAGCCCTCTAATATAAAACAACTCCCACCTTTAATCAAATCAGCGTGCCGGCGCCGGCCTCAGGTCAGCCTTCCTCCTGTCCCTCGGGCTCCGTTTCCCGTCCTCCGCGTCTGTTGACACCCCACTCCTGGTACCATCTGTGAAGAATCAGCTCTTCGTTTGCAAAAGAAGTCCACAATAGCCTGGAATGGCGCAGCTTTATTAATAACCAACTTATACGGATCCGGAGGAGACCGACGTCTACAGCAATCTACAGCAAGAACATGCCACGTCAAGCCTTCCTGAAAACACATTGATTCCCAGTCCATTTATATAGGGACACGTTTTATCAGGAAATCTCCGAGGGAACAAACAACACTGGGAGAGGTTCCTCCCACCGTTATCATTCGGGGGAGTCAGCCTTTCCTTTATCATTTGGACCAATTGTTTTTCTGGGCTCCGAGAAAACAGAACTGTAACTCACAAAGAGAAGAGTGTATGCTTAGCCAAACAAACCCATATATTTTATGGGTTTGTGTACATGAGTAATCCAAAGCATGTATACAGAGTCATGCGTTGCTGAGATTAAAACAAAATATATATAGTTAACGATAGGTTCATGTCATTCTACTTGCATTACGCTAAAACAAGCGCATGTGGGCGTGGTTTTATGACCAGCCTCGAAAAAAGCACACGTATACCATTGTCCAGCATGACCTCATTTTAAATGAAAGCGAAGCAAAAACCTCATTGTAACTCAGGCGTCACTGTCATTAAACAAAACAGTTAATGTTTTTGGCAATTTATCAAAGGATTTATGTCTACGATTCAAGCAGCCTACCTAAGGTTCGAATACATTTTATTAACTCATGAAATAACATTATAGAACAGCATTTTATAACATAGCTTACGTGGTAATACGTCAGTCAACCGGCATTTATAATTGAGCATTAAGCAGTAACAAATCTGAGACCTGACATATATATATATATATATATATATATATATATCTATGTATGTATGTGTGTATATATATATATATATATCTATGTATGTATGTGTATATATATATATATATCTATGTATGTATGTGTATATATATGTATATATATATATATATATATATATATATATATATATATATATATATAATGGTATCTGTAATCTGGTTCTCCAACCTAATGAGCGGACAACATGACGTCATCGCCATGCACGTCCGCCTTGCCTGCAAAGTTCCAGAGGAACCATCTAGCAGTGCGTCATTACGGATTATAAATACAGATACTGTCACAAGTGCATGCAAAACTCACAGTTACCGACCTGGTTTCGCCCTTGTTGGGGCTTCATCAGGGCAACGCAGTGAGGCTTTCCATACACTTGTAACTCTGTGACCCTTTCGGTTTTTATATCAGTCACTATGCGACCTTCATATCATCAGTGGAGAACCGCCAGCAAGGTGTCCCATACAGCTGCTGCTGCACCTTGCTGGGAGCGATAAGCACCGCCTGCCACGTGGTAACGTTATCTCTGGTATCCACTCATCATATGGAGTCGACCTGGTTGCGGTTGGGAGTTACTAATAATGGTATCTGTAATCTGGTTCTCCAACCTAATGAGCGGACAACATGACGTCATCATGTTGTCGACTCCATATGATGAGTGGATACCAGAGATAACGTTACCACGTGGCAGGCGGTGCTTATCGCTCCCAGCAAGGTGCAGCAGCAGCTGTATGGGACACCTTGCTGGCGGTTCTCCACTGATGATATGAAGGTCGCATAGTGACTGATATAAAAACCGAAAGGGTCACAGAGTTACAAGTGTATGGAAAGCCTCACTGCGTTGCCCTGATGAAGCCCCAACAAGGGCGAAACCAGGTCGGTAACTGTGAGTTTTGCATACACTTGTGACAGTATCTGTATTTATAATCCGTAATGACGCACTGCTAGATGGTTCCTCTGGAACTTTGCAGGCAAGGCGGACGTGCATGGCGATGACGTCATGTTGTCCGCTCATTAGGTTGGAGAACCAGATTACAGATACCATTATTAGTAACTCCCAACCGCAACCAGGTCGACTCCATATGATGAGTGGATACCAGAGATAACGTTACCACGTGGCAGGCGGTGCTTATCGCTCCCAGCAAGGTGCAGCAGCAGCTGTATGGGACACCTTGCTGGCGGTTCTCCACTGATGATATGAAGGTCGCATAGTGACTGATATAAAAACCGAAAGGGTCACAGAGTTACAAGTGTATGGAAAGCCTCACTGCGTTGCCCTGATGAAGCCCCAACAAGGGCGAAACCAGGTCGGTAACTGTGAGTTTTGCATGCACTTGTGACAGTATCTGTATTTATAATCCGTAATGACGCACTGCTAGATGGTTCCTCTGGAACTTTGCAGGCAAGGCGGACGTGCATGGCGATGACGTCATGTTGTCCGCTCATTAGGTTGGAGAACCAGATTACAGATACCATTATTAGTAACTCCCAACCGCAACCAGGTCGACTCCATATGATGAGTGGATACCAGAGATAACGTTACCACGTGGCAGGCGGTGCTTATCGCTCCCAGCAAGGTGCAGCAGCAGCTGTATGGGACACCTTGCTGGCGGTTCTCCACTGATGATATGAAGGTCGCATAGTGACTGATATATATATATATATATATATATATATAATATATATATATATATATATATATATATATGAAAATGTATATATATGTATATATATATGTATATATGACGGATCCGTTGACTTAGGACTCAAGACTCATGACTGAGAGAAGGAACAACTGATATATATTTATTGGATTCGTTATACACACAAGCTTGGTGGAGAGCAAAACACGTCGGACAGAAGCTCACAAAAATGACCAACGTTCCAACAAGATGCTCCAAAATAATTCGGTCGAGTTTCACTTTATAAAGGGAATATTGGGGTGTGGTTTTTAGCTCTCAAGACAAAGAGAAAGACGGAGTGGTCTCCAAGGTCACTCATGGGTCAACCATGTTGACGATTCTCTAGAAACCTGTTTTTTGGGGAAAAGTTCAGCAAGTCGTAAAAATGCCAAACATGAAAGTGATCTAACACAGTCTTAAGGGAGGCTGGAAAGATACGGTTTGGTCTTCACCGAGTGATGGATAATATCATCAGGGCCTGGCTTTTACAAGACATATAACTCTTTATAAGGATATATTAAGTTCTAAAGGGATATTTCGACAGTAAGAGACATGCTATAAAAAGTCACACAAAGTATATAATCCTTGACAGACATGACAGGCAAAGTAATGTAACATAAGTCTTTTAAAGGGATTCAAAGGATATGAAGGATATGATATTTTAAGCAAAGCAGACATAATTGGTGAAACAACAATAGAACACGAAAGAAGGGGGGGGGGGGGGTCTCGAGCCCCACATATATATATGTATATATATATATATATGTATATATCTATGTATACATATATATATATGTATATATATATGTATATATATATATAATATATATATATATATATATATATATATATGTATGTATGTATGTATGTATGTATATATATATATATGTATATATATATATATATATATATATATATATATATATATATATATATATATATATATATATATATGTATGTATGTATGTATGTATGTATGTATGTATGTATGTATATATATATATATATATATATATATATATATATATATATACAGTGGGGAGAACAAGTATTTGATACACTGCCGATTTTGCAGGTTTTCCCACTTACAAAGCACGACAAGGTCTGTAATTTTTATCATAGGTACACTTCAACTGTGGAAGACGGAATCTAAAACAAAAATCCTGAAAATCACATTGTATGATTTTTAAGTAATTAATTTGCATTTTATTGCATGAAATAAGTATTTGATACATCAGAAAAACAGAACTTAATATTTGGTACAGAAACCTTTGTTTGCAATTACAGAGATCAGACGTTTCCTGTAGTTCTTAACCAGGTTTGCACACACTGCAGCAGGGATTTTGGCCCACTCCTCCATACAGATCTTCACCAGATCCTTCAGGTTTCGGGGCTGTCGCTGCGCAACACAGACTTTCAGCTCCCTCCAAAGATTTTCTATTGGGTTCAGGTCTGGAGACTGGCTAGGCCACTCCAGGACCTTGAGATGCTTCGTACGGAGCCACTCCTTAGTTGCCCTGGCTGTGTGTTTCGGGTCGTTGTCATGCTGGAAGACCCAGCCACGCCCCATCTTCAATGCTCTTATTGAGGGAAGGAGATTGTTGGCCAAGATCTCGCGATACATGGCCCCATCCATCCTCCCCTCAATACGGTGCAGTCGTCCTGTCCCCTTTGCAGAAAAGCATCCCCAAAGAATGATGTTTCCACCTCCATGCTTCACGGTTGGGATGGTGTTCTTGGGGTTGTACTCATCCTTCTTCTTCCTCCAAACACGGCGAGTGGAGTTTAAACCAAAAAGCTCTATTTTGGTCTCATCAGACCACATGACCTTCTCCCATTCCTCCTCTGGATCATCCAGATGGTCATTGGCAAACTTCAGACGGGCCTGGACATGCGCTGGCTTGAGCAGAGGGACCTTGCGTGCGCTGCAGGATTTTAATCCATGACGGCGTAGTGTGTTACTTATGGTTTTCTTTGATACTGTGGTCCCAGCTCTCTTCAGGTCATTGACCAGGTCCTGCCGTGTAGTTCTGGGCTGATCCCTCACCTTTCTCATGATCGATCATTGAGGCTCCACGAGGTGAGATCTTGCATGGAGCCCCAGAACGAGGGAGATTGACTGTCATCTTGAACTTCTTCCATTTTCTAATAATTGCGCCAACAGTTGTTGCCTTCTCACCAAGCTGCTTGCCTATTGTCCTGTAGCCCATCCCAGCCTTGTGCAAGTCTACAAATTTGTCCCTGATGTCCTTAGACAGCTCTCTGGTCTTGCCCATTGTGGAGAGGTTGGAGTCTGATTGAGTGTGGACAGGTCTGGAGACGGCTTTGCGGTCGGTCTTTGCGGTCTTTGTGGTCGGAGACGGTCTGGAGACGTCTTTTATGCAGATAACGAGTTCAAACAGGTGCAGTTAATACAGGTAATGAGTGGAGAATGGGAGGGCTTCTTAAAGAAAAAACTAACAGGTCTGTGAGAGCCGGAATTCTTACTGGTTGGTAGGTGATCAAATACTTATTTCATGCAATAAAATGCAAATTAATTACTTAAAAATCATACAATGTGATTTTCAGGATTTTTGTTTTAGATTCCGTCTTCCACAGTTGAAGTGTACCTATGATAAAAATTACAGACCTTTACGTGCTTTGTAAGTGGGAAAACCTGCAAAATCGGCAGTGTATCAAATACTTGTTCTCCCCACTGTATATATATATGTATATATATATATATATTATATATATATATATGTATAGATATATATATATATATATATATATATTATACATATATACACACACATACAGTGAAACCTTGACTTACGAGTGCACCAACTTACGGGTTTTCCCGAGATACGAGCCGTCGCTCGGTCGATTTTTTGCTTTGTGATGCGAGCCGAGATCTGAGTTACGAGTGAGCGAGCGAGCTTGGATATAAAACACGTAGTCGTCGAAAAACATGAGCGAGGTGTGCGTGTTGTCGACTTGGCGAGGCAGTACGATCGTAGTACTTCTACGATATGTACGATTTTGAAGCAGAAGGAGTCGATAAAGGCTATAACGCCAGCCAAGGGCGTTAAGATTATTTCAAAGCTCCGGACCTCTGTCCATGAAGAGATGGAGAAGTTGTTGTTTGTGTGGTTGACGGAGAAGCAGCTCGCAGGAGATACCGTGACTGAGAGCATCATCTGTGAGAAGGCACGAGACATTTACGGGGATTTGGTGCAGCAGACGGCGGGAACATCAACGGACGAGGCATCGGAAGAGTCATTCAAAGCCAGTCGGGGATGGTTTGATAATTTTAAGAAGAGGACCGGCATTCACTCCGTCGTCAGGCATGGTGAGGCAGCAAGCTCGGATGTGAAGGCAGCTGAAGATTTTATTGTAACTTTTGCCGAACTGATAGAAGCCGAAGGATACATCCCCCAGCAAATCTTCAACTGTGACGAGACAGGGCTCTTCTGGAAAAAGATGCCGAGGAGGACGTATATAACGGCAGAGGAGAAGAGCATGCCAGGCCACAACATTGTTCAGTGTGCCGGCGATAGCTCGCCTTCTCTTTGTGGAAGACACGGAGAGATCCTTAACATCCAACAACTAATGGGACGCAAACGGGGCGCCCAGTTTAGCGGTACACACATTGATGAATCACCCTGCCTGTGAAACACCGACATGACAGGTTATAGCTGGGTCGGGATTCAAACCCAGGCTGGAGTTTAGAGTCAAGTGTGCGTACCTCCAGTCCAGGCCATCCTGCCAACTTGTATGCTGCATACAGGTGAAATATAAAGCACGAGATATTTATATATATATATTTCAAAAAAAATTGGTGTGGTTTTTGGGGCGCTGGAACGGATTAATAGCATTTCAATGCATTTTAATGGGGAAATTTGATTTGAGAAACGAGCAAATTGAGTTACGAGCTCGGTCACAGAACGAATTAAACTCGTAAGTCAAGGTTTCACTGTATATATATATATATATATATATATATATATATATATATATATATATATATATATATATATATATACATACATACATATATATATATATACTGCATAAAATTAACCATTTACAATCCCCAAAATATGGTTCAAATAAAACCTAGACTGGAGGTTGCTCACGCGGGAAGGCAGAAGGCGGCCAAACGTTTGTTACAAATAATGGTTTATTTAAAATTAATTTGTGAGACAGACTGGGGAGCGGAGTGAGGGAGACAGGAGTGAGAGGGAGCAGAGTGAGAGAGGGAGAGGAGTGAGGGAGACAGGAGTTTGAGAGGGAGCGGAGTGAGGGAGACAGGAGTGAGAGAGGGAGAGGAGTGAGGGAGACAGGAGTTTGAGAGGGAGAGAAGTGGGGGAGGGGTGGGGGTTGTGGTGGAGAAAGGTGAGTGGTGAAGGGACAATGAAGTTGGGGGGGGGGGGGAGTGAGGAGTGGTGGAGAGAGAGGAGGGACAGGGGAGCTGGGAGAGAGAGTGAGGGAGGGAGAGGAATTGTGTTGAAGGGACAAGGGGATAGGGGGGGAGGGGAGTGGGGGAGAGAAAGCAGGGAGAGGGAGAGAAGTGGGGGAGACAGGGGAGTGGCACAGACAGGGCGGAGAGAGGGGAATGGTGTAGAGAGAGATGTGGGGGAGGTAGAGGAGTGGGGGAGACGGCGGAATGGCAGAGACAGGGGGGAGAAGGGAGTCGTGGATAGAGGGGCGTGGTGAAGGGACAGGGGTGTGGGGGGAGAGAGGAGGGACAGGGGAGTGGGGGCGATAGAGGAGTGGGTGGAGAGAGGATGGATAGGGGAGTGGGGGAGGAGGAGTAAGGGGGAGGGGAGAAGTGGAGGGATCAATCAATGCCACTCTGGAACAACTCGAGCCATTCAAATTTAAACCGTACATCAAAACTGTTGCACCACTGAAACCACACCTTGGGGTGTTACATCAAAACAACCGTTAAATCAAACGTTGCATCAAACAAAATGGAGCATATTTCAAATAAATCGATGAAAAATAAACAACATGATTAATTGCTTTACTCTTGAGAAAGGTCACTGGATGCACGTTTGTCCATGTCGCTGATCGAAACGTCGAGCAGTTGTTTGTTTGCTCATTAAAGGTTGGAGAACTAAAAATGGATTCATTTGATTTTAATCCTAACCGCAAGTCATTACTCTATATATATATATATATATATATATATATATGGCGCACAATCAAACCTGTGTTAAATAAAACAAAACACTGCCATTGGCACCAAAATATCGGAATCAAACTAGAAGCAAAAAGGGCAGTTGGGGACTTGAGGTACAATATGGTCTCAGAGCACCACAACGGTATGGTCATGCAGGTGGGACTGGAGGATAACAACAAGGGGATGGTGATGAGTTGATGCCTTTGTAGTCTTTCAATCCATCCGTGTCGACAACCAAGCATACAGAGAGGGAGATTAAAAAGTCTCCTTGCAGCCCAACTTCAGCCCAACCGCTCTCGCTCTATCAACGCGCATGTGCGGTGCCGGCTTCTACGCCCTTAGGACCTGACTTCCGGCACATGGCTGAACCTGCGATTAGCCACCCACGAACCAAGTCTCAAAGTTCAAAACCCTTGTTGGAAAAAGAGAGTCTCGATGAAGCCTCTGAGACCACAGAAGGGAGTGGAGACAGCAGCAGCGTGCTGAAGGACAGTGGGAAGGGGGCAAAGAGTCGACTGCTTAATGTATTAAGCAGCCGTATGATTATGGCGGTCGTATTATCAGTCGTATGATATGATTTTGGATCAGGGGGGGTTCCTCAAAATCAGCAGAGGTCTCAGATATACTCTCAGGAGATGACCATCAGCACATTCGCAGCTATTTCATAAAAATGATTTGAATCTGTGTTTGCAGCAGCATGAGCCCTGGGGACAGATGCGATTGCCCAACAAGTCACCAATGGCGTAAACAAATACATTTTGTCCTTCCTTTCAATAATACTCCTGGTGTTGGGCTAGTGGTGTTGGGCTAGCGGCTAGGGTGCCGGCTTAGGATCCTAGAATCCTGGGTTCGAATCCCGGTCGATCGCTGAATTAACGCTAGGGGGGTTGACTCAGCCTGTCATCCTTCCGAGGTCGGCTGATTGAGTACCAGTTCACTGGTAATTCCCTGCTTGTCGTAAAAGGCGACAAAAAAGGGTTGGCGGCAGGAAGGGCATCCGGCCGTAAAACATTGCTTCAAAAAGGGGACCGAAAAACAACAACAACCACGGTCCCCGAAAAAGGCCAACCCCCGCTTGTGGGGAAAAATGGCCTCTAAAGGTGTTTTTTTTTTTGGTTTTTTTTCAATAATACTCCTATTCCCCAATTTTTAGGGAAATATACTCCTATTTCCCGCTCCTTTTTTCTGGTGGTTTCTTAAAGGTTAGTCTTTAGTTGGTTTTTTTGTTCTTGATTTCTGCACTTAATTTCATCAAATGCTCATCTACTTTCATCTTTGGATGAGGCTTCAACCACCAAATCATTTTATTCCTTTATCTGCAGGTAAACAACCATGGCTACAAGTTGAGGAAAGATCGTGAGAAAAGTCCAATTGAAAGAATCACCAGTGATGACGACCTGGATGCAGAGGTGAAAATATCGGCATTCCATATACAGGAGGAACTTAATGACATCATGAAGGGAGAAGTCAAAGTAGATTCCAGCAAAGCCCCTTTGAGACGTAAATTGGGAGAATTTGAGGAACCAACATCTCGTGCACCAGTTAAGGGTTCCCAGGATGAGGCACATCTTCCTTGTCGCTCGTTTCACAATGCCGGGGATAAATCAGCTCAAATATATTTTCGTTGCAAGATATGTCTCTCTGAACGTGACTCTTGGCACTTCCCTGAATATTTATAATTAGTGGGGTCACCCGTGGGAATCCCACGAGCATGGACGTGTGTGACATTCCGACATTGAGTTAGATGCTGCGCCTGCACATTCAGTCACGGGGGAGAGTGGGTCACACACACACATACACACACACACACATGCACGCACGCACGCACACTCACACATACACACACGCGCACACACACACACAATCACGCACACACAAGCACACATACACGCACATGCACACACACACACACACACACACACACACACACACACACACATCCATACATCCACACACACACACACACACACACACACACACACACACACACACACACACACATGTACACCGACACACATGCATACACATATACACATACACATATACACACACACACATATATATGCACATATATACACACATGTACACCTACACAAATATACACATATATACACACATATACACACGTATACACACACACACACACACACACACACACACACACACACACACACATATGATACACATACAGACATACATACACACATATATATATACACACACATACACGCACACGCACACACACACACACATACATATATATGCACATATATACACATATACACATATATAAACATCCTCACACATCCACACAAACACACATACACACACACGCACACACATATGTACACCCACACACTACAACATTCAATAATAGCCCAATAGCATTGCTTATCCGCACAATGAACAAATTGTAGCGATTGTTAAACTTTGATGAGAATTGTTAAATTTTTTAAAAATTGCTTTTTCTTGATGTCAAAATTGTTTTGTTTTTTAAATAAATTGTTTTTTTACTCTGCCCTGGTGATTTTATTGTATTTTTATTGTATTTCTACAATAAAAACGTTTATTGGTATTTCAGATTTATTTGGGATCTGGTATTTCAACGTTTATTTTATCGTATTTTGCTTTTTACTTTTCATTGCCATTTTTACATTAGTTTTTATTTTATTGTATTTTATATTTTACACTTTATTGCCATTTTTTGCATTAGTTTTTATTTTATTGTATTTTATATTTTACATTTTATTGCCATTTTTTACATTAGTTTTTATTTTATTGTATTTTATATTTTACATTTATTGCCATTTTTTTGCATTAGTTTTTATTTTATTATATTTTATATTTTACATTTTATTGCCATTTTTTGCATTAGTTTTTATTTTATTGTATTTTATATTTTACATTTATTGCCATTTTTTGCATTAATTTTTATTTTCTTGTATTTTATATTTTACATTTTATTGCCATTTTTTGCATTAGTTTTTATTTTATTGTATTTTATATTTTACATTTTATTGCCATTTTTGCATTAGTTTTTATTTTATTGTATTTTACATTTTATTGCCTTTTTTTTTTTTTTTTTTTTACATTTTATTGCCTTTTTGCATTAGTTTTTATTTTATTGTGTTTTATATTATACGTTTTATTGCCATTTTTGTGTTAATTAAGTGTATGAAAACAAAACAAAACAGAGTTATGACTATCTGAACTAAGATCAAAATTATGCTCTGTCGGAGGATTCACCTGAGAGCTTGACAGGCAGAGCGTACGTACATGGCAGTGTCGTCATTACGTGCGCTCATAAAAAGCTGGAGAACTGAAATTATATTTAGATTGGTTGCTCCCGGCTGCATCCAAGCGATTCCATAAAATGAGTGGATACCAGAGATAATGTGCCGTGTGGCAGACGGTACTTATCGCTCCCACTAAGGTACAGCACAGCTGGATGGGATACCTTAATGGCAGTTCACCACTGATGGTACAAAACCAACCTTAGAGGCCATTTTTCCCCGCAGAGCAGGGGTTGGCCTTTTTCGGGCACATTGGTCCCCTTTTTGAAGCAATGTTTTATGGCCGGTTGCCCTTCCTGCCACCAACCCTGTTAGTCGCCTCTTGCGACACACAGGGAATTACCAGCGAGCTGGTACTCAATTTGCCGACCTCGGAAGGATGACAGGCTGAGTCAACCCCCCTGGTGTTAATTCGGCGATCGACCGGGATTCGAACCCAGGATCCTAGGATCCCAAGCCGGCACCCAAACCGCTAAGCCAACACCAGGCTGGTATGAATATGAATGAATGAATGATCGTTTTAAGGCCATTTTCCCCGCTAGAGCGGAGCGGGGGTTAGCCTTGCGGGCCCCATGACAATCATGGTTCCCTGTTTGAGGCAATGTTTTTATGGCCGGATGCCCTTCCTGACACCAGCCCTTAGTCGCCTCTTACGATGTGCAGGGATACAGTGTACCTATTCTAAACCGGGGTACACACCGGGAACATTCATCCCAGCAAGCTGGTACTCAATTTGCCGACCTCGGAAGGATGACAGGCTGAGTCAACCCCCCTTGCGTTAATTCAGCGATCGACCGGGATTCAAACCCAGGACCCTTGGATCCCAAGCCGGCACCCTAACCGCTAAGCCAACACAAGGGTTCAAAGGCTGGTATGAAAATCGCATAATAACTGGTATATACCCGAAAGGTTTTCAGAGTCATTAAGTGTATGCAGGACTCACTGCGTTGCCCTGATGAGCCCCAACAGGGCGAAACCAGGTTGGTAACTGTGAGTTTTTCACATAACATCATATAATATCACTCATATAACATATTCATATAATATCACTTGGTCACTGTCATGTCCAAATATCAGCTTCCTAGCTCAAAAGGTGCCTGAGATATTGCTCAAAATTAAATAACTAATCAATTGGCTAATAGAATACCTAAACCACCACCATTTCATCCGAATCTGTAACTTAAAAAAATTAATTGATTAATTGATTAATCAAAAAACAGAAAAATTGACAAAGTTCTTGCTCACTATTGTGCCCATATTTCAGCTTCCGAGCTCAAAGGATGGCTGAGATATCACCCAGACAAACAAACAAGAAAACAAACAAACAAGAAACCAAGAAACCGGAGTGAAAACTCAGCACTCCCTTTCAGCGCGCATCATTGCCAGGCCTCCGTCGGTGCCCGGCAATGACATCATGCAGCGCCTGGAGATGGCATGGGAAAGGAGCGGTGTACAACAAACAAGAAAAACAAACAAGTACAGATACATTCAAAGTACACCGCCCCCATGCCAAATAATTAAATATCCTCCAGCGCATAGAGATTGCATTGGGTGGAAGAAGTGTACAATAAATGATTTATTTTTTTTATAGTGAATCGAGGCTCGTGAAAGAGCTAACATTTATTTCACAAACAAATCAACCAGACAAACAAAATATATAAAAAGGGAGCGGAAGACAAGATGGGGAGAGAAGGGGAAAGCACACAAACACAACATTTGAGAGCAGGGAGAGGGCTTGGGGGGAGGAGGCGTGGGAAGGGAGGGGGGAGAGGTATAAAAGACAAAAAAAAACAAAAAAAAAAACTTTTTTAGAGGCCATTTTTCCCCGCAAGGCAGGGGTTGGCCTTTTTCGGGCACCTTGGTTGTTGTTGTTTTTGTTGGTTCCCTTTTTGAAGCAATGTTTTACGGCCGGATGCCCTTCCTGCCGCCAACCCTTTTTGTCGCCTTTTATGACAACCAGGGAATTACCAGTGAACTGGTACTCAATTAGCCGACCTCTGAAGGATGAACAGGCTGAGTCGACCCCCCTGGTGTTAATTCAGCAATTAGACCTGGATTTGAACCCAGGATCCTAGGATCCTAAGCTGACACCCTAGCCGCTCGTCCAACACCAGGCTAAGAGGTATAAAAGACAAGGGGACCGAAATTAGCGGGGGTAGAAAAGATCAAGATTTTGGATGGAGGGAGATAAGAGATGGTGGTGAACAGCTGTCTTAAAGACCTGGAGGGTGGAGTGGGATTGAAGAGAGTGAGGGAGTTTGTTCCAGACGTGGGAGAAAAGAGGAATGAAGGAGTGAAGGTGAGCAGAGAGTCTTGATTTTGGCAGTTTAACCATAAGAGGGTTGCAGGCAAATCTTGTGCGACCTGTAGGAATATTTGCGGGACAGAGCCCAGAGAAGCTGGGGGAGCAAGGCCGGAGAGGAGTCGGTAGAAGACGGAAAGATCACCAACCTGCCTGCGGTGAGTGAGTGAAAGGCCCTTGGAGTTAGCTTCATCGCGGGAGATTCCAATGATTCTGAACGCTTTCACGATGAACCAATCTGAATGAAATATTCACCACATTGTAGAATATTTGCTATGTTTACCGTCCACTCACCTTTGAACGACATCTCTATCTCCAAAATATCACTTTTTTCCAATCAAATTCGAGAACAAACTTCCGCTCAACGGATCTTCACAAATATAAAACGAGGCTGTAGATGGGTAATCCCTCGTTCATCGTGCACGGAATGACGGGAAAATTCCCTCCAACAACCAATCAGCAGTCGATAATCGAGGACTCCCATCTGCGCAACCAGCAAAACTGCAGGACCGCTCGCTCTGGCTCTGACCAATATCGCCGCCGCGCATCGCCCACGTGGGTGCGTCCCTACATTGTTTAGTCAGTTGTGAATAAGTGGAAGTTGGGAGGGATGAGTGGAAGTTGGGAGGGATGAGTGGAAGTTGGCATGGATGAGTGGAAGAAGGGATGGATGAGTGGAAGTTGGGATGGATGAGGGGAAGGAGGGATGGATGAGTGGAAGGAGGGATGGATGAGTGGAAGGAAGGATGAATGAGTGAAAGGAGGGATGGAGGAGTGGAAGGAAGGATGGAGGAGTGGAAGGAGGGATGGATGATGAGTGGAAGTTGGGATGGATGAGGGGAAGGAGGGATGGATGATGAGTGGAAGTTGGGATGGATGAGGGGAAAGAGGGATGGATGATGAGTGGAAGGAGGGATGGATGAGGGGAAGGAAGGATGGATGAGTGGAAGGAGGGATGAATGTGGGGAAGGAGGGATGGATGAGGGGAAGGAGGGATGGATGAGTGGAAGTTGGGATGGATGAGTGGAAGTTGGGATGGATGACTGGATGGGTGGAAGGAAGGATGGATGAGTGGAAGGAAGGAGGGATGGAGGAGTGGAAGGAAGGATGGATGATGAGTGGAAGGAGGGATGGAGGAGTGGAAGGAAGGATGGATGATGAGTGGAAGGAGGGATGGATGAGTGGAAGGAGGGATGGATGAGTGGAAGGATGGATGAGTGAAAGGAGGGATGGAGGAGTGGAAGGAAGGATGGATGAGTGGAAGGAAGGAAGGATGAGTGGAAGGAAGGATGGGTGAGTGGAACGAGGGATGGATGAGTGGAAGGAAGGATGAATGAGTGAAAGGAGGGATGGAGGAGTGGAAGTTGGGATGGATGAGGGGAAGGAGGGATGGATGATTGGATGGGTGGAAGGATGGATGAGTGGAAGGAGGGATGGATGTGGGGAAGGAGGGATGGATGAGGGGAAGGAGGGATGGAGGAGTGGAAGGAGGGATGGATGGGTGGAAAGAAGGATGAATGAGTGAAAGGAGGGATGGAGGAGTGGAAGGAGGGATGGAGGAGTGGAAGGAGGGATGGATGATGAGTGGAAGTTGGGATGGATGAGGGGAAGGAGGGATGGATGATTTGATGGGTGGAAGGAAGGATGGATGAGTGGAAGGAGGGATGGATGTGGGGAAGGAGGGATGGATGAGGGGAAGGAGGGATGGATGAGTGGAAGTTGGGATGGATGAGTGGAAGTTGGGATGGATGATTGGATGGGTGGAAGGAGGGATGGAGGAGTGGAAGGATGGATGATGAGTGGAAGGAGGGATGGAGGAGTGGAAGGAAGGATGAATGAGTGAAAGGAGGGATGGAGGAGTGGAAGTTGGGATGGATGAGGGGAAGGAGGGATGGATGAGTGGAAGGAAGGATGAATGAGTGAAAGGAGGGATGGATGAGTGGAAGGAAGGATGAATGAGTGAAAGGAGGGATGGAGGAGTGGAAGGAGGGATGGATGAGTGGAAGGAAGGATGAATGAGTGAAAGGAGGGATGGAGGAGTGGAAGGAGGGATGGATGATGAGTGGAAGTTGGGATGGATGAGGGGAAGGAGGGATGGATGAGTGGAAGGAGGGATGGATGAGTGGAAGGAGGGATGGAGGAGTGGAAGGAGGGATGGAGGAGTGGAAGGAGGGATGGATGATGAGTGGAAGTTGGGATGGATGAGGGGAAGGAGGGATGGATGATTGGATGGGTGGAAGGAAGGATGGATGAGTGGAAGGAGGGATGGATGTGGGGAAGGAGGGATGGATGAGGGGAAGGAGGGATGGATGAGTGGAAGTTGGGATGGATGAGTGGAAGTTGGGATGGATGATTGGATGGGTGGAAGGAAGGATGGATGAGTGGAAGGAGGGATGGAGGAGTGGAAGGATGGATGATGAGTGGAAGGAGGGATGGAGGAGTGGAAGGAAGGATGGATGATGAGTGGAAGGAGGGATGGATGAGTGGAAGGAGGGATGGATGAGTGGAAGGATGGATGAGTGAAAGGAGGGATGGAGTGGAAGGAAGGATGGATGAGTAGAAGGAAGGAAGGATGAGTGGAAGGAAGGATGGATGAGTGGAAGGAAGGATGAATGAGTGAAAGGAGGGATGGAGGAGTGGAAGTTGGGATGGATGAGGGGAAGGAGGGATGGATGAGTGGAAGGAAGGATGAATGAGTGAAAGGAGGGATGGAGGAGTGGAAGGAGGGATGGATGAGTGGAAGGAAGGATGAATGAGTGAAAGGAGGGATGGAGGAGTGGAAGGAGGGATGGATGATGAGTGGAAGTTGGGATGGATGAGGGGAAGGAGGGATGGATGATGGGAAGGAGGGTTGGATGAGGGGAAGGAGGGATGGATGAGTGGAAGTTGGGATGGATGAGTGGAAGTTGGGATGGATGATTGGATGGGTGGAAGGAAGGATGGATGAGTGGAAGGAGGGATGGATGAGTGGAAGGAGGGATGGAGGAGTGGAAGGAAGGATGGATGATGAGGAGAAGGAGGGATGGATGAGTGGAAGTTGGGATGGATGAGTGGAAGTTGGGATGGATGATTGGATGGGTGGAAGGAAGGATGGATGAGTGGACGGAGGGATGGAGGAGTGGAAGGAAGGATGGATGATGAGTGGAAGGAGGGATGGATGAGTGGAAGGAGGGATGGATGAGTGAAAGGAGGGATGGAGGAGTGGAAGGATGGATGAGTGGAAGGAGGGATGGAGGAGTGGAAGGAAGGATGGATGATGAGTGGAAGGAGGGATGGAGGAGTGGAAGGAAGGATGGATGATGAGTGGAAGGAGGGATGGATGAGTGAAAGGAGGGATGGATGAGTGGAAGGATGGAGGAGTGAAAGGAGGGATGGATGAGTCGAAGGATGGATGAGTGAAAGGAGGGATGGAGGAGTGGGAGGAAGGATGGATGAGTGAAAGGAGGGATGGATGAGTGGAAGGAGGGATGGATGAGTGGAAGGATGGAGGAGTGAAAGGAGGGATGGATGAGTCGAAGGATGGATGAGTGAAAGGAGGGATGGAGGAGTGGAAGGAAGGATGGAGGAGTGAAAGGAGGGATGGATGAGTCGAAGGATGGATGAGTGAAAGGAGGGATGGAGGAGTGGAAGGAAGGATGGATGAGGCGAAGGAAGGATGGATGAGTGGAAGGAGCTCTTCCACGCTCTTGGCTCTTGCACGAGCCTCGATCTTGTACACACACAAAAAAAAAATAGAGGGATGAAGGAGTGGAAGGAGGGATGGATGAGTGGAAGGGGGGATGGATGAGTGGAAGGGGGGATGGATGAGTGGAAGGAAGGATGGATGAGTGGAAGGGGGAATGGATGAGTGGAAGGGGGGATGGATGAGTGGAAGGAAGGATGGATGAGTGGAAGGAAGGATGAATGAGTGAAAGGAGGGATGGAGGAGTGGAAGGAAGGATGGAGGAGTGGAAGGAGGGATGGATGAGTGGAAGAATAGATGAGTGGAAGGGGGGATGGATGAGTGGAAGGAGGGATGGATGAGTGGAAGGATGGATGAGTGGAAGGATGGATGGATGAGTGGAAGGAAGGAGGGATGGATGATGAGTGGAAGGAAGGATGGATGAGTGGAAGTTGGGATGGATGAGTGCAAGGAAGGATGGATGAGTGCAAGGAAGGATGGATGAGTGCAAGGAAGGATGGATGAGTGGAAAGAAGGATGGATGATGAGTGGAAGGAGGGATGGAGGAGTGGAAGGAAGGATGGATGAGTGGAAGGAAGGATGGATGAGTGGAAGGAGGGATGGAGGAGTGGAAGGAGGGATGGATGATGAGTGGAAGTTGGGATGGATGAGGGGAAGGAGGGATGGATGATTGGATGGGTGGAAGGAAGGACGGATGAGTGGAAGGAGGGATGGATGAGTGGAAGTTGGGATGGATGAGGGGAAGGAGGGATGGATGAGGGGAACAAGGGATGGATGAGTGGCAGTTGGGATGGATGTGGGGAAGGAGGGATGGCTGAGGGGAAGGAGGGATGGATGAGTGGAAGTTGGGATGGATAAGTGGAAGGAAGGAAGGATGGGTGGAAGGAAGGATGGATGAGTGGAAGGAGGATTGGAGGAGTGGAAGGAGGGATGGATGATGAGTGGAAGTTGGGATGGATGAGGGGAAGGAGGGATGGATGATTGGATGGGTGGAAGGAAGGATGAGTGGAAGGAGGGCTGGATGAGTGGAAGTTGGGATGGATGAGGGGAAGGAGGGATGGATGAGGGGAAGGAGGGATGGATGAGTGGAAGTTGGGATGGATGTGGGGAAGGAGGGATGGATGAGTGGAAGTTGGGATGGATTAGTGGAAGTTGGGATGGATGATTGGATGGGTGGAAGGAAGGATGGATGAGTGGAAGGAGGGATGGAGGAGTGGAAGGAAGGATGGATGATGAGTGGAAGGAGGGATGGAGGAGTGGAAGGAAGGATGGATGATGAGTGGAAGGAAGGATGGATGAGTGGAAGGAGGGATGGATGAGTGGAAGGATGGATGAGTGAAAGGAAGGATGGATGGGTGGAAGGAGGGATGGATGAGGTGAAGGAGGGATGGATGAGTGGAAGGAAGGATGGATGAGTGGAAGGAGCTCTTACACGCTCTTGGCTCTTGCACGAGCCTCGATCTTGTACACAAAAAAGAAAAGAAAATGGAGGGATGAAGGAGTGGAAGGAGGGATGGATGAGTGGAAGGGGGGATGGATGAGTGGAAGGGGGGATGGATGAGTGGAAGGGGGGATCGATGAGTGGAAGGAAGGATGGATGAGTGGAAGGGGGGATGGATGAGTGGAAGGGGGGATGGATGAGTGGAAGGGGGAAGGGGGGATGGATGAGTGGAAGGAGGGATGGATGAGTGGAAGGAGGGATGGATGAGTGGAAGAATGGATGAGTGGAAGGGGGGATGGATGAGTGGAAGGGGGGATGGAGGAGTGGAAGGAAGGATGGATGAGTGGAAGGAGGGATGGATGAGTGGAAGAATGGATGAGTGGAAGGGAGGATGGATGAGTGGAAGGAAGGATGGATGAGTGGAAGGAGGGATGGATGAGTGGAAGGATGGATGAGTGGAAGGATGGATGGATGAGTGGAAGGAAGGAGGGATGGATGATGAGTGCAAGGAAGGATGGATGAGTGGAAGGAGGGATGGAGGAGTGGAAGGAGGGATGGATGAGTGCAAGGAAGGATGGATGATTGGAAGGAAGGATGGATGAGGGGAAGGAGGGATGATGAGTGGAAGGAAGGATGGATGAGTGGAAGGAGGGATGGAGGAGTGGAAGGAGGGATGGATGAGTGCAAGGAAGGATGGATGATTGGATGGAAGGATGGATGAGGGGAAGGAGGGATGATGAGTGGAAGGAGGGATGGAGGAGTGGAAGGAGGGATGGATCAGTGGAAGGGGGGTTGGATGAGTGGAAGGGGGGATGGATGAGTGGAAGGAAGGATGGATGGGTGGAAGGAGGGATGGATGAGTGGAAGGATGGATGAGTGGAAGGGGGGATGGATGAGTGGAAGGAAGGCTGGATGAGTGGAAGGAAGGATGGATGAGTGGAAGGAGGGATGGATGAGTGGAAGGATGGATGAGTGGAAGGATGGATGATGAGTGGAAGGATGGATGAATGAGTGAAAGGAGGGATGGAGGAGTGGAAGGAGGGATGGATGATGAGTGGAAGTTGGGATGGATGAGGGGAAGGAGGGATGGATGGGTGGAAGGAGGGATGGATGAGTGGAAGGATGGATGAGTGGAAGGGGGGATGGATGAGTGGAAGGAAGGCTGGATGAGTGGAAGGAAGGATGGATGAGTGGAAGGAGGGATGGATGAGTGGAAGGATGGATGAGTGGAAGGATGGATGATGAGTGGAAGGATGGATGAATGAGTGAAAGGAGGGATGGAGGAGTGGAAGGAGGGATGGATGATGAGTGGAAGTTGGGATGGATGAGGGGAAGGAGGGATGGATGAGTGGAAGGAGGGATGGATGAGTGGAAGGAGGGATGGAGGAGTGGAAGGAGGGATGGATGATGAGTGGAAGTTGGGATGGATGAGGGGAAGGAGGGATGGATGATTGGATGGGTGGAAGGATGGATGAGTGGAAGGAGGGATGGATGTGGGGAAGGAGGGATGGATGAGGGGAAGGAGGGATGGATGAGTGGAAGTTGGGATGGATGAGTGGAAGTTGGGATGGATGATTGGATGGGTGGAAGGAAGGATGGATGAGTGGAAGGAGGGATGGAGGAGTGGAAGGATGGATGATGAGTGGAAGGAGGGATGGAGGAGTGGAAGGAAGGATGGATGATGAGTGGAAGGAGGGATGGATGAGTGGAAGGAGGGATGGATGAGTGGAAGGATGGATGAGTGAAAGGAGGGATGGAGTGGAAGGAAGGATGGATGAGTAGAAGGAAGGAAGGATGAGTGGAAGGAAGGATGGATGAGTGGAAGGAAGGATGAATGAGTGAAAGGAGGGATGGAGGAGTGGAAGTTGGGATGGATGAGGGGAAGGAGGGATGGATGAGTGGAAGGAAGGATGAATGAGTGAAAGGAGGGATGGAGGAGTGGAAGGAGGGATGGATGAGTGGAAGGAAGGATGAATGAGTGAAAGGAGGGATGGAGGAGTGGAAGGAGGGATGGATGATGAGTGGAAGTTGGGATGGATGAGGGGAAGGAGGGATGGATGATGGGAAGGAGGGTTGGATGAGGGGAAGGAGGGATGGATGAGTGGAAGTTGGGATGGATGAGTGGAAGTTGGGATGGATGATTGGATGGGTGGAAGGAAGGATGGATGAGTGGAAGGAGGGATGGATGAGTGGAAGGAGGGATGGAGGAGTGGAAGGAAGGATGGATGATGAGGAGAAGGAGGGATGGATGAGTGGAAGTTGGGATGGATGAGTGGAAGTTGGGATGGATGATTGGATGGGTGGAAGGAAGGATGGATGAGTGGACGGAGGGATGGAGGAGTGGAAGGAAGGATGGATGATGAGTGGAAGGAGGGATGGATGAGTGGAAGGAGGGATGGATGAGTGAAAGGAGGGATGGAGGAGTGGAAGGATGGATGAGTGGAAGGAGGGATGGAGGAGTGGAAGGAAGGATGGATGATGAGTGGAAGGAGGGATGGAGGAGTGGAAGGAAGGATGGATGATGAGTGGAAGGAGGGATGGATGAGTGAAAGGAGGGATGGATGAGTGGAAGGATGGAGGAGTGAAAGGAGGGATGGATGAGTCGAAGGATGGATGAGTGAAAGGAGGGATGGAGGAGTGGGAGGAAGGATGGATGAGTGAAAGGAGGGATGGATGAGTGGAAGGAGGGATGGATGAGTGGAAGGATGGAGGAGTGAAAGGAGGGATGGATGAGTCGAAGGATGGATGAGTGAAAGGAGGGATGGAGGAGTGGAAGGAAGGATGGAGGAGTGAAAGGAGGGATGGATGAGTCGAAGGATGGATGAGTGAAAGGAGGGATGGAGGAGTGGAAGGAAGGATGGATGAGGCGAAGGAAGGATGGATGAGTGGAAGGAGCTCTTCCACGCTCTTGGCTCTTGCACGAGCCTCGATCTTGTACACACACAAAAAAAAAATAGAGGGATGAAGGAGTGGAAGGAGGGATGGATGAGTGGAAGGGGGGATGGATGAGTGGAAGGGGGGATGGATGAGTGGAAGGAAGGATGAATGAGTGAAAGGAGGGATGGAGGAGTGGAAGGAAGGATGGAGGAGTGGAAGGAGGGATGGATGAGTGGAAGAATAGATGAGTGGAAGGGGGGATGGATGAGTGGAAGGAGGGATGGATGAGTGGAAGGATGGATGAGTGGAAGGATGGATGGATGAGTGGAAGGAAGGAGGGATGGATGATGAGTGGAAGGAAGGATGGATGAGTGGAAGTTGGGATGGATGAGTGCAAGGAAGGATGGATGAGTGCAAGGAAGGATGGATGAGTGGAAAGAAGGATGGATGATGAGTGGAAGGAGGGATGGAGGAGTGGAAGGAAGGATGGATGAGTGGAAGGAAGGATGGATGAGTGGAAGGAGGGATGGAGGAGTGGAAGGAGGGATGGATGATGAGTGGAAGTTGGGATGGATGAGGGGAAGGAGGGATGGATGATTGGATGGGTGGAAGGAAGGACGGATGAGTGGAAGGAGGGATGGATGAGTGGAAGTTGGGATGGATGAGGGGAAGGAGGGATGGATGAGGGGAACAAGGGATGGATGAGTGGCAGTTGGGATGGATGTGGGGAAGGAGGGATGGATGAGGGGAAGGAGGGATGGATGAGTGGAAGTTGGGATGGATAAGTGGAAGGAAGGAAGGATGGGTGGAAGGAAGGATGGATGAGTGGAAGGAGGATTGGAGGAGTGGAAGGAGGGATGGATGATGAGTGGAAGTTGGGATGGATGAGGGGAAGGAGGGATGGATGATTGGATGGGTGGAAGGAAGGATGAGTGGAAGGAGGGATGGATGAAGTTGGGATGGATGAGGGGAAGGAGGGATGGATGAGGGGAAGGAGGGATGGATGAGTGGAAGTTGGGATGGATGTGGGGAAGGAGGGATGGATGAGTGGAAGTTGGGATGGATGAGTGGAAGTTGGGATGGATGATTGGATGGGTGGAAGGAAGGATGGATGAGTGGAAGGAGGGATGGAGGAGTGGAAGGAAGGATGGATGATGAGTGGAAGGAGGGATGGAGGAGTGGAAGAAGGATGGATGATGAGTGGAAGGAAGGATGGATGAGTGGAAGGAGGGATGGATGAGTGGAAGGATGGATGAGTGAAAGGAAGGATGGATGGGTGGAAGGAGGGATGGATGAGGTGAAGGAGGGATGGATGAGTGGAAGGAAGGATGGATGAGTGGAAGGAGCTCTTACACGCTCTTGGCTCTTGCACGAGCCTCGATCTTGTACACAAAAAAGAAAGGAAAATGGAGGGATGAAGGAGTGGAAGGAGGGATGGATGAGTGGAAGGGGGGATGGATGAGTGGAAGGGGGGATGGATGAGTGGAAGGGGGGATCGATGAGTGGAAGGAAGGATGGATGAGTGGAAGGGGGGATGGATGAGTGGAAGGGGGGATGGATGAGTGGAAGGGGGAAGGGGGGATGGATGAGTGGAAGGAGGGATGGATGAGTGGAAGGAGGGATGGATGAGTGGAAGAATGGATGAGTGGAAGGGGGGATGGATGAGTGGAAGGGGGGATGGAGGAGTGGAAGGAAGGATGGATGAGTGGAAGGAGGGATGGATGAGTGGAAGAATGGATGAGTGGAAGGGAGGATGGATGAGTGGAAGGAAGGATGGATGAGTGGAAGGAGGGATGGATGAGTGGAAGGATGGATGAGTGGAAGGATGGATGGATGAGTGGAAGGAAGGAGGGATGGATGATGAGTGCAAGGAAGGATGGATGAGTGGAAGGAGGGATGGAGGAGTGGAAGGAGGGATGGATGAGTGCAAGGAAGGATGGATGATTGGAAGGAAGGATGGATGAGGGGAAGGAGGGATGATGAGTGGAAGGAAGGATGGATGAGTGGAAGGAGGGATGGAGGAGTGGAAGGAGGGATGGATGAGTGCAAGGAAGGATGGATGATTGGATGGAAGGATGGATGAGGGGAAGGAGGGATGATGAGTGGAAGGAGGGATGGAGGAGTGGAAGGAGGGATGGATCAGTGGAAGGGGGGTTGGATGAGTGGAAGGGGGGATGGATGAGTGGAAGGAAGGATGGATGAGTGGAAGGGGGGATGGAGGAGTGGAAGGGAGGATGGATGGGTGGAAGGAGGGATGGATGAGTGGAAGGATGGATGAGTGGAAGGGGGGATGGATGAGTGGAAGGAAGGCTGGATGAGTGGAAGGAAGGATGGATGAGTGGAAGGAGGGATGGATGAGTGGAAGGATGGATGAGTGGAAGGATGGATGATGAGTGGAAGGATGGATGAGTGGAAGAAGGATGGATGAGTGGAAGTTGGGATGGATGAGTGGAACTTTGGATGGATGAGTGGAAGTAAGGATGGATGAGTGGAAGATCAATCACTCATCCATCCTTCCTTCCACTCATCCATCCTTCCTTCCACTCATCCATCCGTCCTTCCACTCAACCATCTCCACTTCCACTCATCCATCCCAACTTCCACTCATCCATCCCTCCTTCCACTCAACCATCTCCACTTCCACTCATCCATCCCAACTTCCACTCATCCATCCGTCCTTCCACTCAACCATCTCCACTTCCACTCATCCATCCCAACTTCCACTCATCCATCCCTCCTTCCACTCAACCATCTCCACTTCCACTCATCCATCCCAACTTCCACTCATCCATCCCAACTTCCACTCATCTATCCCTCCTTCCACTCATCCATCCCAACTTCCACTCATCCATCCCTCCTTCCACTCATCCATCCCAACTTCCACTCATCCATCCCTCCTTCCACTGATCCATCCCTCCTTCCACTCATCCATCCCAACTTCCACTAAGCGAATGCATGCAATGCGATGCGCGTTCTGCTAGTTACGGAGGTTGGGTAACAACATGGCGCCTGTGAATCACATGACAGCGCTTAACCAATCATAGGGCAGACCAGTTGAAACCGGGTTGACCGAACTCTCGCTATCTACGGCTCTGGCACCTTAGAATGACAAGGCGAGAAATACACATTGCCTCCCTGAACATTAATGGGGGATGTGCCCCCTTACGAAAAATTCAAGCAATCCAGGCAATGGAGAGAGTAAATGCAGATGTCATTCTATTGCAAGAGACCCATGCCACAAACAATTTGGCAGCTGAATGGTGTAAACTTTTATCAGGCAATGGTGGCTGAGTGGGGTTGCCATCGCTTTAAGTCCCAGGTTTCCCACTCAGTGTTATTTATAGGGAGGTCTATAAGGCACATTTGATAGCGGTGGAGTTCTACTGCAATACACAAAAGCTTATTATAGTAAATGTGTATGCACCAAGTGAACCTATAGAAAGAAGAATATTCTTTTCCACATTGCGGGACTTTGTAGAGGGACTGGATCCAGCTGCTCTCACCTGTATCGCAGGGGACTTTAACTGTACAATTGATCCTTCAGTTGACAGGAATGGACATGAACCCCAGGGCGCTTCTGCGAAGGTGTTAGAGAGCCTCATCAAGAACTATTGTTTTGAGGATGTGTGGAGGTTGCAGCATCCAACTTCACGGGCCTACACATGGTGCGGATGTCACGATGGCGTCATATCAAGGGCAAGGCTGGACAGGATCTATATCAACAAGCATTCTGAGTATTGCGCTGCAATACATGTCCCCTACCGGCAGTCTGTCGTCCGGAAAACTGTTGGGGAAATTACCAAAGTTCAAAGTGCCCTAACTTTGTCAAAAATGATCGAAACGTCGTGAAGTTCGAACTTGATCTGTAACTTATCATGAGGAAACCATGTGCCAAGTTTGAAATCATTAGCATTAAGAGTTTAGAGAAAAAAAGTCCGGAAAACTGTTCTTTGCGTGACGGACTGACGGACGGACAGACTGAGGGACGGAGTGCAAACCTATAGTCCCCTCCGGTGTAAACCGGTAGGGGACTAATAAGCCAATGCTGAATGTGGTGTCCACTAGCCAAATACTCCCAACAGGGTTTTCAGATCATAATTTAGTCTCAATGTCCTTTAAATTACCCCCTGACATCAGGAGGTAGCGCGTACTGGTCACTCAATACTCGTCTGTTAAGTGATAAGAAATTTAAAGATGCCTTCCGAACCGTGTGGGGGAAAACCCGGTCCTCTAAGCTTGAGCATGCCAACCTTCGCATATGGTGGGACCTTGCAAAGTGTCAAGTCAAATCGTTTTGTCAACAGTATAGTCTGTTTACTACTAAATGCAAAGTCTCTCAATTGACTCATTAAAGGCCGAAATTGCAGAATTGGAACAGAATCTTAATGGGGCTGGAAAAGACTTTGGATGTGTTCGGTTACTATGGACAAAAAGGTCGTCACTGACCGAAATGGTGAGGCAGCGGGCAATGGGTACCTTGGTGCGTATGAGGATGAGTTACTTGACTTTGGATATGCCAAATAAGGACTTCTTCAGCTTGGAGAATTCGGTGAAAAACTCTCAGCAAATTCATAAGCTCTGTACTGCTAATGGGTCAACGGTTGCCTCCCAACCGGAGATTAAAGCGGCCTTGAAAGTGTTTCACTCTGACCTGTACTCTGCCCAGAGTATCAACAGTGAGGCGATACAGGAGCTGATTGCTGGGCTCCCAGAAGTCGAGGACAAGCAACACACACTGGAATCGTTAATTTCACCTGATGAACTTGAAGCAGCCATGCGAGGCTTGAAAGACGGGAAAGCCTCGGGGATTGACGGGCTGCCTGGAGAGTTTTATAAGACGTTCTGGAATCTTGTGGGACCCGATCTGCTTGAAGTCCTTGACGAAAGCCTTCGTGTTGGAGAACTTCCTCTGTCCTGTAGAAGGGCGGTCGTATGCCTTTTACCGAAGGCTGGGAACATTCAACTCATTGAGAACTGGTGACCTGTTTCCTTACTGTGTACTGACTACAAAATCTTGTCTAAACTTTTAGCAAACCGACTGAAAGAGGTGATCAGCTCTGTCATACAGCCGGATCAGACCTACTGTGTTCTTGGACGGTCCATGCATGATAATCTGTTTCTGGTAAGAGATATTATTTCCTGCAGAAAGTATGTGCCTGCCAGTTTTGGGTTATTAGTCCCCTACCGGTGTACACCGGAGGGGACTATAGGTTTGCACGCCGTCCCTCCGTCTGTCAGTCCGTCAGTCCGTCAGTCCGTCAGTCCGTCAGTCCGTCAGTCTGTCAGTCCGTCAGTCCGTCACGCAAAGAACAGTTTTCCGGACCTTTTTTCTAAACGCTTAATGCTAATGATTTCAAACTTGGTACATGGTTTCCTCATGAAAGGTTACAGGTCAAGTTCGAACTTCACGACGTTTCGATCATTTTTAACAGAGTTATGGCACTTTGAACTTTGGTAATTCTGATGATCCTTAACTCAGTGCCATTTTAAGTTTTAATTTCCTTTAAAAACAAATTTCTCTGCAATAATAGGACCGATTGAGATAAAAATTTTAACCATATGATGGACTCGGTCTGTAGAATATTTTAATGGTAATTATGATGTCACAGGTCACGTGGTTCGGTCGCCATATTGTTTTTCGTGAAAACACGAAAACCCCTTTTTCTCTGCACGACTGAACAGATCGAGACCAAACTTTGCAGGCAGAATCGCATACCCATGACGAACAAAAAAGTCAGCGAGCATGACGTCATGTGTCACATGGTTTCAGAGTTATGACGTTTTTAAGCATGAACCTTTAAAACTGAGCTCCTCCCTCATTTTTTGATCCAATCGAGGGGAAACTTCACAGATCTGTTCAGCATGTCAGTCTACTAAAATGTCCTTTTGAAATTTGCGATAGGGCACGTGGTTTGGCAGATATCGTTAATTAAAGGAAAATATTTTTAAAAATGGATATCTCTTGTTTATTCTCGAGTTCTCCTCAAGCCGCACTGCGCGTTCTCAGCCTCGTCTCGCGAACGTCAACAGCGCGACACAGCGCGCGCTTTCCGGAGGGGCGGAGCTAAGCCGAGCAACATATATATACACATCGATCATTGATCGTGAACCGAAAAATATGACAAATTACTGATGGTTTCAGAGTTATGACGTTTTTAAGCATTAACCTTTAAAACCGAGCTCCTCCCTCATTTTTGATCCAATCGAGGGGAAACTTCTCAGATCTGTTCAGCATGTCAGTCTACTAAAATGTCCTTTTGGAATTTGCGATAGGGCATGTGGTTTGGCAGATATCGTTAATTAAACAAAAATATTTTTAAAATGGATATCTCTTGAATCGCTAGTACCTCAGACCGTGAGTTGGTAATTATATAATTCACACAGTGCAATACATGCAGGCCACTCCACGGAGCGACCTTGCGGGCTTATCAACGAGGCGAGGCGTGACACACGTGTCTCAGCATACCTCAGATCAAGTTTGAAAACCAGCATCAACCGTGCATAAATTTGCATATTCGATCATTTTTGACAAAGTTATGGCACTTTGAACTTTGGTAGGGGACATGTATTGCAGCGCAATACTCAGAATGCTTGTTGTTTCTGGATCAAACAAAGGCTTTTGATCGTGTTGATCATACATACTTGTTTTCGGTTCTTAAGGGGATGGGTTTTGGTGAAACCTTCATATCTTATGTTCAACTTTTATATACAAACACTTTCTGAATGATGAAAGTAAATAACAACTTATGTTCCCCCTTTCCCTTTCGACGGGGTATCCGCCAAGGCTGTCTTCTCTCGGGACTGTTATATGCAATTGCCCTTGAACCACTTTTGGCATCTTTCAGGAAACGATTGCCTTAGGATATGGTGGTAGGGGGTCAAAATTTGTCATAACAGCTTATGCTGATGACGTTTGTGTCTTTATTAAAGGCCTGAGCAGCGTGGCTGCAGTACAGCAGTGATAAAAAGACTTCTCTGCAGCTTCTTCTGGTGAAGTAAACTGGAGTAAAAGTGTAGCCTTGTGGTGTAGTTCAGGTAACCCTTCATTCACATCGCCACCATCACTCCCACAAAATCTGGTATGAAAAACAGACGGCATCAAATATCTTGGAGTTTATCTAGGAAACCATGAAATGGAAATGAGGAATTAGGAAGGAGGTGTGGAACAAATTGCATACCGTTTAAAATCATGGAAAGGACTACTGCGGTCTCTTTCATACAGAGGCCGCGCTCTTGTTATCAATAACCTGATTGCAGCAAGATTGTGGCCTACAGTAGAGTCATTACCTTGCAGCCACCCAAGGAGCTGATCCCTGCCATCAGGAGGAAGTTGATAGACTTCTTTTGGAGTGGCTACCACTGGCTGCGGCCCAGTATACTGTACCACCCTCGAAAGGAGGGGGGTCATGGAGTCATTGATGTCTCTGGTCGGCTTATGGCTTTTCGCCTTCAGTCTGTACAGAGACTACTCTATGCGGAGGAGCTGCCCTGGCACCCATTTGTACATTTTTATTGCAACAGGCTGGTGAACTGAACTATGATCGGCACCTTTTCCTGGTGGACCTTGATTGTTATCAGCAATGCTTCACTTCCAGGTTTTTAGCAGAGTTTGCTGGATGCATGGAAAGGCCTTGAGGTTAAACGTTGTCTTGAGGCATATAATTGTCGTAATTTCCTCCAAGAACCCCTCTTCTTTAACAGCTATTTCCCATGTATTCCTCGTAGCCATGCCTTAATTCAAAAATTCATTCAAGGAGGCGTAAGAAAGGTGAGCGACCTAAGGGATGCATCTGGAACCAAGTGGAGGTCTGCTGGAGTGGTGGCGACAAGTGTATGTGCAGCGTCTGTACGAGTTGTTCATCAAATCATACATGTAGTCATGAAAAAAATTCAGGCAGCTAAATATTGGCTGGGAAGGCGCCGGAATTGTTGAAGATTTTCGGCTATCCTTCCCCGAAATCAAGGTGCTGCCCTCTGTCCAGACAAATGATGATGGGTTTCCCTCTCCCTTTCACTTAGTAACCAAGGCTGGTGTCCTTAAACTCGTGAGGGGGAAAGAAGTCTCATCCCTGTCTGGAGCGACGCGTGTGGCCTTGTGGTCAGAACGTTTAGGGCCGGGGTCTCCTTCTACTCCACTGTGGCATAATATTGTTGCAGATCCAGGGTTTGTCGACGTATTAAGGGGGGTTTAGGCCCTGCTCCCCCTCGAACTCCAGGTCCACGAGGCCGCCAACCACAACTGCTGTATTCGTGGTGGACGGGTCGCGAAGCAACTCCAGCCGCCGAGCCCGCAGCTGCGCATGGAAGGGTTAACGGTCACAACCCGAATACCTTCGGACACACGCAGTCGTGAGAACGGGGGCTGAACCCCACACGAGTCACGCGGATTCTTGACGCCGAGCGGTTGTGCGTCGCGTGACTCGTGCCGTTAACACTATCGAACCCGATCGAGCGGTTTTAATTCGGGCGATGCTAAGTCAAAATGGGAAAGGACAATGAAGGCCAGGTTGGAAACCAAACACAGTATTTATTCACAGGGTACAGAACAAAGCGAAGACAAAGCGAAGAATCTTAACGGCCCTACCTATGTCCCCAGACAAGGGCCCTCATTCGTTTGGGGAAGGGGGGGAAGAGGGTAATGAGCAAGAAGCACGGCCGCCTCGTGCAGCTCGCCGGGATGGGCTCGGTCGTGCGGATCGTGCGGATCGTGCGAATGGGCTTGGTGGACGAGAGCCCAGGGCACCAACAGCCGGAGATGATCGCGGCAGGGACGGCGATCGATGACGCACACGTACCAGGAACCAGAGGAGCATGCAATATGCAGGAGCCAAGCGAGAGAGTATAGCAGGAGCCCAGCGCGCGTGAGAGAGAGTATAGCAGGAACCCAGCAAGAGAGACAGAGGGGAGTCTGTCCTGGGCCGGGTTTTATAACCCCCCGAAACCCTACCCGAATGTTCCATGGGTCACAATTGGCCGCTGGGGTTCACATGACGTGACAGCCCCTCATTGGTCATCCTCGGCCACTCCCTTTAGCTCCCATTGGTTGCAGCTCTCATTGGCCACTCCCTCGGCCACTCCCTTTAGCTCCCATTGGTGACAGCTCTCATTGGCCACTCCCTTTAGCTCCCATTGGTTGCTCACTGCTCCTCCTTCGGGCCTGCAGGGCCTGGCCTAGTCCCATGACGAGGCACTTTAGGCTTCAACGAGGCCTACTATCATCCTGCCTGCCTCAATGCATACTAACACTGGAAAGGTCTATGCTTTACATTTAATAAGAAATAACTAACTATAGGATGCTACATGTTGTGGTGTAACTAACTATAGGGGGGTTGCCTTTATTCACAAAACCGCAACACTACCCCCCTCTCCGACCAGACTCGTCCCGAGTCGACCTTAGGCGGAGCGACCGGTAGAGTCGGCATTCAAAGTTTACCTTTACCATTAGTGTGACACATAGATGTAATCCCCCTAACATTCAACTCTAACCCCATGTGTGCAACATCATTTACACCAGATATGTCCCTCCTAATGCGTTGAGCAGCTAACTAACAGACTCACACCCACAACTGTTCACGTATTTCCGGAATTTTTGAAACTAAACACATAGCTGGTGGGCAACATTCTTACATTTACATTTACAAAACTTTAACCTTTATTTACAAACACTATAACCCAGGACCTGGACTCAAGGGAAGAAATGGAGAAAGGAAATGGAGGCACTTGCTGCTTGCCTTATCTTGCGGCTTCTTGTCTTGAGAGGTTTCCTAACAAAAACCAGCTGGCCCTGCCTGGCATATAGGCCATTTGAAGATCAGGGCCATCTAAATCTTCACCTCCTCAAAATTGAGCCATTTATCTGGTGAACAGGGTCACTGACACATGGTCCAAAGGTGGGTTTCAATGCCACCCAACAGGTTGTCCGAAGGTTGGCCTGAATGCCACCCAACAAGTGGTCCATGGTTGGCCAGAATGTCACCCAACAGGTGGTCCATGGTTGGCCAGAATGCCACCCAACAGGTGGTCCAAAGGTGCAAAATGATGGGGCAGCCAAAAGCTACCACAGCAGAGGTGCGGGGCCACCAGGCTCGTGGTCCATAAGGTGATGGATTGGCAGCAAGATGCTGCGACAGGTGAGTTTCCATAATGGTCCTGGGCGGGGAGGAAGACAAGGCGCAACAAGCACAAGGAAAAGCAACAGTGGCACACGCAAAAACAAGGTGACCAGGTACCACCATACCTGGTGCGGTGAGAGGAATGCGGCAGAGTGAGTGGAGTAAGCTCGTCCCTAACCGTACGTACCCCCACCGTTGACTACACTACCCTAGCCCTCCTTGTATTTACAATTCGTCTCTACGTCTTGTCTCCCATGTCCCCCTCTAATGCCAAATTAGTCCCCAAATCCCTCCCAGGTTCTCCCAGGAAGGAAGGGACGGAATAAAACAATGTTCCACTCATGTCGTGATGCATCTCACTTTCCAAACACCTTACAGAGCCTCTCGATGTAAAGTTTGTCCTCCGTGGTGGATGGTTGTGGATGGTGCGAAGGGGTCGCACATCCTAACTACACTAACAACATTACTCATTAAACCTCCCCGGGGTTGTACCCTGCCAGTAGGCCTCTTTAAACTATGTGGTTCTAAGAACCCAAATTCCCATTGCCTACACTGTGGTGCCCTCCTGAATTTGGGTCTCACCCCACAAATTTTCTACCTGTGCCTTCGCACAATTTCGGGGCTGGGTCATGTGGCTCTACCAGCAGGTCTACCTACCTGCGCCCCTCTGTTCACTGGAGCCGCCTCCCGAGCTTGCCTGCTCCTCACACTAATCTATCTGGGGAAGGCCCTCCTTGTCGCTTTCCCCCTCAATGCCCACCTTGGCATTGGGCAACCCGGGTCCTTCCTCTGGATCCTCGGGCCCCACTCACTAACTCACTAACGGATTCGTCACTTCCGTTGTTGTGGTTCTCATCCACTGTAAACATTTTTGGTTCCATGTACTATTATTGTTATCGTTTAAGTGAAATAGAGATTACTGTTTTCAAAAGGTAAAAAAGGGTAATGTTTTAAAAGGAACCGGAAACCGGATCGGGAACCAGACGAAGAAGAAGAAGAGGAAAAGGAGGCGGAGCAAGTGAGTCAGACAAGAAAGCCGTGCTGCTTTGAGGTCTGGAGGAAACGCTGGCGAACGGGGGTCACGAGTGAACTTTGGGTTTCCCGGGAAAGGGATTCCTGCGACAGAGTTGTTATCGCTGTGACAGATAAACCTGCGTGTCAGGTTTTGCGGTTGATTCCGAAGAGATTCGTTGTTTGAGGGCAGTTACGCCTCGAGAACGGGCCCGTTGGCCGTTTTGCCTCGCGCCCGATTTCGCATCGCTCTGGGCTCTTCGCCTCGCTTCAACCATTTCACCGCATCCAGACGTTAACCTGGTGTGTGTGTGCAACGTGGATTTTGAGTGGGAATTTGCGGTTTGCCATAAAGGGCGCCTTTGAACGTCCATACCCGAAGGTGTGATTTCCCAGTCGCCTCTTGAGGGTATTTTTGCCCATCGTTAGCAGTGTGACTGTCAACCGAACGGGATTCTGGTCTTGATACGACATCGTTCTGACGAGCACTGGAGCGTGGATCGACTTTGGCTTGAAGCTGGGACAGAGACATTGGGAATGTTATTTTCGCTCACTTGGAGCACAGTGAGTTATATTATACGAAACTGATGGTACCATCATAGGAAAGCTATATTTGTTATACAATTGATTACTATTGTTTTTGTGCTGTTATTCTTGTGTGACCTTGATACAATACTTGTTTGTTGGTAACAATTGGTGTGGTTTCACCATTGATCTTTGACACACAGAATAACACATCTTTCTGCCGTGACTCCTCCAGGGGCTCGGAGGTACACCGTGACCGGGGTTTGGGGAGGAGCACGTAACAGAAATTGGGGGCCTCGTCCTGGATTGAATTCTCCAACATTCCCAAAATTCCCAAATTTGGAATTTTCTAACATTCCCAAATTTTTCAAAAAATTTGTATTTTTTTTTTGTGTGAAGGTTAACAGGTGCTAACTAATAGTCACCATGGTGTTTGACGCATAAAAGTTTGCAGCATCTCCTAATGAGGCACAGTTCCAAGCATTAAAAAGATCGGAACTCATGATATTGGAATGAGCCAAATGCTGCCTCGAGCGGCACATTGACACGGACCGAGCCAAACGCGACCTCGAGTGGCACATCACCACTCATAGCTGGCCGAGAAGCATAGCTGGCTGATTCTCGGGGCAACACGCCAAATTTTTATGGCTTCCCAAGGGCTATGGCTACGCACTCGAGGGGAATGTCGGCTGAAGCTTGTGATTAATGGCCGAATGTTTCCGGATGTACACTTAATGGTCTTACCAGTGTTATGTGCAGAAGTGTTGCTGGGGCACGATTTTCTCCATCGGCATGGTCGCTTGGAAATGGAATTTGGTGGTGATGATACTCTTGCTGTGTGTGTTCTTGCAGGGATGGAAATTGAACCAGTGTCGCTGTTTCCCAATGTGACTCCTGACTGTACACCGGTTGCCGTTAAATCGCGACGCTATTCACGGGCTGACATGCAATTCATTGCTGAGGAGACTGCACGGCTATTAAAGGAGGGCATAATCGAACCTAGTCGATCGCCTTGGAGAGCCCAAGTTTTGGTGGTTCAGACCGACACTCACCGCAAATGCATGGTAATCGACTATTCGCAGACGATTAATCGGTTTAACCAATTGGACGCCTACCCACTCCCGGGATTGGATTCTCTGGTCCGACAGGTGGCACAGTATTCGGTATATAGTGCTTTCGATCTCCGCAGCGCGTATCATCAGATTCCAATCTCTGAGGCAGATCGCATCTACACCGGGTTTGAATCCGGACAGAGGTTGTACCAGTTCACCCGTCTGCCTTTTGGGGTCACAAATGGGGTTCCTGCTTCCAAAGGGCCATGGATGACATCATTGCTAAGGAGAGCTCAACCGATGCCTTAGTTTACTTGGATAATCTCACGGTTTGTGGGTACGATCAAGCTCATCATGATACTAATCTGAAGCGCCTCCTCGAGGTTGCGCACAAGTACCGCCTGACTATGAACGAGGCCAAATGTCGCTATTCCACTCGAACGATAGATCTCCTGGGGTACACCGTGACCCACGGCACTATCACCTCAGACAAGGAGCGACTGCAACCCTTGCTCGACATGGCCCCACCACGTGATCGTGCATCTTTGAAGCGAGTTCTCGGGCTTTTTGCTCATTATTCAAAGTGGGTTCAAAATTTTTCTGAGAAGCTTCGTCCACTTGTGGATTGCAAAGAGTTCCCCATGAGTCACGCCGCTAAGACCGCTTTCCATGGCCTGAAGTCAGACATAGCTGGTGCCGCCGTGTCGTCTATTGATGAAAACAAGTCCTTTCTTTTGGAAAGTGATGCGTCAGACCACGCGATAGCTGCCACACTCTCTCAAGGGGGGTGACCTGTGGCCTTCTTTTCACGGACTCTCTCCTCTGCAGAAAAACGACACTTGTCTGTTGAAAGGAGGCGTACGCCATCGTTGAGTCTATCAGGCCCTGGCAGCCATATTTGCTTGGCAAATGTTTTGAGATCATTACCGATCAACAAAGTGTCGCTTTTATGTATGACACGCGCCATGCTCAGCGCATTAAGAATGAGAAAATCACTCGCTGGAGAATTGAGTTGGCCGATTTTTGTTACATTATCAGATATCGCCCTGGACGGGACAATCTCGCAGCGGATGCATTATCACGGCCTGTGGTGTGTGCAAGTCTCACCTCCTTTGAGGACCTGTGCGTTCTTCATGACACATTGTGCCATCCCGGCGTGACGCGTTTAGCTCATTATGTGCGCAGTCGCAATTTGCCCTACTCCACTGAGGACATTCGTCAGCTATGTCGCAATTGTTCCGTTTGTGCTGAACTCAAACCTCGCTTCTACAACCCTCGGATGGGTACGCTGGTCCCGGCTACCCGGCTGTGGGAGCGATTGGCAATGGACTTCAAAGGACCCCTGCCGCCTTCGTGTCTACCGCCTTGTCCGGGAATACCGGCTTCGGACAGTTCTCGTTATCTTCTCACGATAGTTGATGAGTTCTCCAGATTCCCTTTTGCTTTCCCATGTGGCAATATGTCCGCTACCACGGTTATCCGGTGTCTGCAGGACTTGTTTCCTATGTTTAGGAATCTGGCCTATGTGCACACAGATTGTGGAGTGGTGTTCTTGTCCCAGGATGTGAGAACCTTCTTGCTCCAGCGTAATATCGCTTCTAGCTACACTACCCCGTATAGGCCACAGGCGAACGGACAGGTGGAACGATTTAATGGCATCATATGGAAAACCATTACTCTGAGCCTTAAGTCCCGTGGACTAGGACTGGACCGATGGACCTGGGCGGTACCCGGGGCGCTAACCTCGATCAGGACTTTATTGTTCACCACTACTAATCAAACTCCCCACGACCGTATGTTTCGTTTTTCGCGTTGTTCTGGCGGTATCCGTCCTTTGCCCGGCTGGCTTGCTGAACCCGGACCGGCTTTCCTCAAATGCGCGGTTCGCTCAAGTAAATATGACCCCCTCTTTGACAAGGTTAGTTACCTCCAAGTCAACCCTGAGCACGCTCGAGTGCTGCTGCCAAATGGACGTGAGTCTACAGTCTCGGTGCACCATCTTGCCCCATGCGGGGATGCTGTTGGGCCGGACTTCGGCCCGGTTAATCCGATGATAGAGAATCCACCGTCAACCCCACCACCACACGCGCCTGATCCAGATGGCTTTGTGGAGGCACTGCCGTCACCTGAGTTAGGCGGTTATTCCGACGCGTGGGAATTCAGTCCCGTGGTTGAAGCTCCTGACGCCTATCGGACGCGTGCCGGAAGAGCAATTCGCTGTCCTAATCGCTACGGCTGGGACTCACATGGACTGCTGCGAACTGATGTTTCTATGCTGCTATAGCTCGCTAGCTTGTTCTCTGCCCCTAGGGGTAGTGTAGTTTTAACGCCGAGGAGAATGTAATGAAATTGTGTCTAAGTTTGAACCCAGGTGTTATGCGGCTTCTGTCCACTGCGCGACAGTTATAAGAACTCAGACAGACAGCGCTGCGATCATTCCTGTGACATTTCTCATGTGTAATGTTGTGCATACTTAGATGGTGCATGTTACTCCTTTGTTCCAGGCTTGCTTGTGCTAGTTGCAAATCCATTACTGATTCCTATGAATGCTGAATATTGATATGTTGCTTGTTGGTTTTCTTACAGGTATTGCTGGAGATCGATTCAGAATTAAACTCACAAATCTGAGACAATGTTGTAACTCTGGTTTTTACAACAGCTGCCTCGAGTGGCACATCGACATGGACCGAGCCAAACGCTCCCTCGAGTGGCACATCTACACGGACAGAGCCAAACGCTGCCTCGAGTGGCACATCTACACGGACAGAGCCAAACGCTGCCTCGAGTGGCACATCTACACGGACCGAGCCAAACACTGCCTGGAGTGACACATCGACACGGACAGAGCCAAACGCTGCCTCGAGTGGCACATCTACACGGACAGAGCCAAACGCTGCCTCGAGTGGCACATCTACACGGACAGATCCAAACACTGCCTTGAGTGGCACATCTCTACGGAATAAGCCAAATGCTGCCTCGAGAGGCACATCTACACGGACAGAGCCAAATGCTGCCTCGAGTGGCACATCTACACAGACAGAGCCAAATGCTGCCTCGAGTGGCACATCTACATGGACAGAGCCAAATGCTGCCTCGAGTGGCACATCTACACGGACAGAGCCAAACGCTGCCTCGAGTGGCACATCTACACGGACCGAGCCAAATGCTGCCTCGAGTGGCACATCTACACGGACAGAGCCAAATGCTGCCTCGAGTGGCACATCGACACGGACCGAGCCAAACGCGGCCTCGAGTGGCACATCGACACGGACCGAGCCAAACTCTGCCTCGAGTGGCACACCTACACGGACAGAGCCAAACGCTGCCTCGAGTAGCACATCCAGGACGCTGGATCAGCCTTCACTTTTGAGGCTGGACACTGAGGAACCCTCTGCGGAAGATGGGGTCTTCATCACTGTGACCTCCAAGAAGAGGAAAAAACGTGGTGGGGTTGGTAAGGATGTGCAATTGAGCCATCCAAAAAAGATGGCGCCGGCAAAGGAGCATAACGTTCCTGTTTCAGAAACGGATTCGTCCACGGCTGGTTTTGCTTTGCAAAACAGATTCAGTGTTTTAGGCGAAGAAGAAGAAGAAGACGTTTCCGTACCTGATTGTTGCGAGCCGCGCACAACGGCCCCAGAACCCATCGTAAACACCTCCATGGCTACTGGCAAGGTAACCTCTAATGAGGTGCCTGATGCACCCCCACTCCCTGTTCAGTGTGAAATGGCTGAAACAATGGAGGCGGAAAATGTAACGACCTCTTCTCCCCTGGTAGAGTGCGAAGCCTCCGTTGCAGAAACTTCAGTTTCTCACGTGGTATTTAAAACCCCCATTACGGAAACACCGGTCCTACCTCGGTGAAGGGAGAATTTTCCGCTGTGGAAACACTCACTTCAGAGTGTGTTAATGTTAATAAAAACTACTATGATGATGACTCAGACGGTGCCGCGTCACTTGCCTCCGCGTGCTAGTATTGAAGCCTGGAATGATCCAGGTTTGGTTCAAGGTTCACCAAGGGAGGCGCTGAAGTTTCACCCACCAAGATCTTAAAGTTTCTTCAAAGTTGGCCATCCACCGTTTGCCCTTCACGTGACTCGTGGTGGTCCCTCTCGGCTCTCCCCCCGTTGGTATTTTTGTGCACACAAGATTGTTCACGGTTCTGTTTAAATATTATTTAAATATGTATAACCTTTCCCCTTCAGTGTTTTACTCAGTGGTATTTTACAACACGCTGTTTTTCTTCCTATTTAAAAGGCTTTTCTCAATTTCCTCTCCAACTCATTCCACCTCAAAAAAAAGAAATTCAATATCTTATACGTCTCCCTCACTACATGGTCTAAATTCACATTCATTCCATCCCTCCTCCATCATTCTGAACCGGATTGCTAACTTGAAAATCACAACAAACCCAATTTGTTTTCAATGTTCGTCTTTCATTAATCATCCACTTTCTAAACTCCCCTCTTGCCCCTCCCATCCAAATCCCTCCCCTTGCACCTACACTCCTAAACTCCCCCCTTGCCCCGCCACTCTTAAACTCCCCCCCTACCCCTCCACTCCTGAACTCCCCCCTTGCCCTTCCACTCCTGAACTCCCCCCTTGCCCTTCCCCTCCTAAACTCCCCCCTCACTCCTCCCCTTCAAAACTCCCCCCCAACCCCTCCCATTCAAATCTCCCCCCATACCATTCCTCTCCAATTCTCCCTCCTCCCCCCTCCTCCTCCTCAAAGCTGCCTCCTCCCCACTTCGTCTCCCTTCTATCTCATACCTCCACCCCCCCCAACCTTCTTCTTTCCTCTGCCCCCCCTCAAACAACCCCTCTCTGTGCCTCATCCCTTCACCTTCAAACCTTTCATCCTCCTCATCCTTCCCTTTCTTGGAACTCTTCTGCAATCGCTGACACACTAACAACTGCTCTCCCTACCTCCCCCTCTCATCCTTCATCTTACCCTACTCCTCCCCTCCCCTGTCCTGTACCCGATGCTCCCCCTCTCTCTTCATCAACGGTATGGACCTCAAACATCCGGGGCCTTCGCTCAAACCTGACTGATCTCTCCATACAGGTTGCTTCTGACAATCCAGACTTGATCTGCTTAACAGAGACTTTCCTCCTTCAAGATGTCTCTGATTCCTTAATATCTCTTCCTGGTTACTCCCTCCTCCGGTATGATAGACCTGAGCCTCGGCCTGGTGGTGGGGTGGCTATCTTTATCAAAAACTCTCTTCCTCACTCTCCTTGCACTGCCCTCTCTCCTCCTCACCCCCAGGAGTACCTCTGGCTACGGCTTCCTCTCCGCTCCCACCTTTTGTTCATATGTGTTCTGTACCGTCCCCCAAACAGTGATGACTCCATCTACATTTCACTGTCTGACAACATGGACCAACTTCTATCCACTCATCCCAACTCACTCTTCCTCATATGTGGTGACTTCAATTGTCATCATGCCACCTGGTTGGGTGTGGGTTCCTCTCTCACCAGTCATGGCACCTCAGCAAAGGACTTCTGTGACTCACTGGGATTGACACAATCTGTCAATTTCCCGACCCGGATCTCAGCCAATGGAGTATCTTCTCTTCTAGACTTGATTATGACTAACTTCCCTGCTAATGTCTGCTGCTCTTCTTCTGCTCCAATCGGTTCTTCTGATCATGTGCTTGTCAAAGTGGACATCTCTCTGGCCATTCTCAGAGAGCCTCCTCAGCGTCGACGAGTCTGGCATTTCACTCAGGCCGACTGGGACGGTCTTCAAGCAGCCATCAATCGTCTGGATTGGTCTCCCATCTCCACTGCCTCTGACATCAATTCTTCCTGGGAATTCTTCCAAAGCAAACTGATCTCTCTCATGCACAGATTTATCCCATCTCGCCTTCAGTTGTCTTACCCTTCCTCCCGTCCATGGTACACTGAATCTTGTGGTGAGGCAGTTGCCCTGAAACAACTTGCCTTTGCCTCTTGGAAGGCTAATCCAACTGAAGGCAATCTCAGTTCCTTCCACCAAGCTCGGAACAAGTGTGTGTCTACCCTCAGGAGTGCCAGGAAGCACTATCTCTCCTCACTCAAGAATGAACTCTCAAACCTGTCTCCTTCCTCCAAATCCTGGTGGCGTCTGGTCAAATCCGTTTCTGGTGTTTGTTCCCCCTCCATCCCCTCCCTTACCTCAAATGGCCACACAGTTGACATCGCACATGACAAAGCCGAATGCCTCAACTCTGTGTTTGCCTCAAAATCCTTAGTCCCAAACCCATCTCTCTCTGTTCCCACCTTTCCCAGTCGAACCAAACTGCTCCTGGACTCTGTGACCTTCTCTCCTGACAAGGTGGAGGGGTTTTTGTCAAACCTCGACTCTGATTCTGCAACTGGACCTGATGGCATGAGCCCACGGGTCCTAAAATCCTGCTCTGCCGCTCTATCTCACCCTCTCTCTGTTCTTTTCACCCTATCCTTTGCTCAAGGTCATCTGCCAGCATCCTGGAAATCAGCAAACATTACCGCTTTACACAAAAAAGGTGCAAAAACAGATCCTTGCAACTACAGACCAATCAGCCTGCTCCCAATTATCAGCAAAGTCATGGAATCCATCATTGCTTCGGATATTAAATCTTTCCTCTTCTCCAATGGCTTGATCTCTGATCATCAATTTGGTTTCAGACCAGGTCACTCTACTCTGGACATGCTGCTTCTGCTGTCTCAACAATGGATGGAGGTCCTCAATGCCAAACAGGAAATCAGAGCTGTCTCCCTTGACATATCACGTGCCTTCGATACGGTCTGGCACCCAGCTCTGCTCACCAAACTCTCCTCCTATGGTATCCATGGAAATCTCCATGCATGGCTTGCGGACTTCCTCTCTGGTCGTAGTCAACGTGTGGCCCTGAATGGATTTCTCTCATCTCCCCTTCCCGTTCAGGCTGGAGTTCTCCAAGGCAGTGTGCTGGGCCCTGTGCTTTTTCTGGTCTTTATCAATGATCTCTCCGACTCTCTGGAAAATACTCTGTATCTCTTTGCTGATGACTCCACTCTCTGCCGCTCCATTCCTCTTCCCTCAGATCAGCAGTCTGCAGCCTCCTCACTCTCTGAAGACCTGGACAAAATCACAGACTGGTCGAACATGTGGAACATGTCTTTCAATCCTGACAAATCTCACACTCTTACTATGTCTCTCCGAAAAGATCGACTGGACAACCCTCCCATCTACTTTCTCAACAATCCTCTCCAAGAAGTTCTGTCGCTCAAGCTTTTGGGTCTCACCATGTGCCATGATCTTTCTTGGGAAAACCACATTTCCAAGCTGGCCTCCAAAGCCAGTCGCCGACTGGGCATCCTCCGTCGTGCGAAGTCCTTCCTAGGCACACCTGAGCTCCTCACCACATACAAGGCTTTCATCCACAGCTCAATGGAATACTGTTCTCCCCTATGGGCTGGTGCTCCTGCCTCACACCTGGCTCGGCTTCACGCTGTTGAATCCAAAGCTTTCAGAATCATTGGAATCTCCCGCGATGAAGCTATCTCTGAGGGCCTTTCACTCACTCACCGCAGGCAGGTAGGTGGTCTTTCTGTCTTCTACCGACTCCTCTCCGGCCTTGCTCCCCCAGCTCTCTCTGTGCTCTGTCCCCCAAATATTCGTACAGGTCGCACAAGATCTGCCAGCCACCCTCTGATGGTTAAACTGCCGAAATCTCGGCTCTCTGCTCACCTTCACTCTTTCATTCCTCTTTTCTTCCGCCTCTGGAACAAACTCCCACACTCACTTCAATCACACTCCTCCCTCCAGGTCTTCAAAACAGCTGTTCACCACCATCTCTTATCTTCCCCCATCCAAAACCTTGATCTTCTCTACCCCCACTAATTCACCCCAGATCCACCTTGTTTGAAATTCCAACTTCTTTCCTGGAAGTCTTGGCAGTGTCCATATGTTTTATACCTCTCCCACCCCCCCCCCCCCTTCCCATGCCTCCCCCCCAAAGCCCTCTTCCTCCCACAGTTCTCTCGATGTCTCCATGTCTCTCGGTACCTGCTCTCAAATGTTGTGTTTGTGTCCTTCCCCCTCTCTCCCCATCTTGTCTACCGCTCCCGATGTTATTTGTTTTGTGTGTCTGTTTGTCTTTCTGTGTGATTAATGTTCGCTCTTTCACGAGCCTCGATCTTGTATACAAAAAGAAAAAGAAAAAGAAAAAAAGACACTTTTCGAGAGAAACAAATCAAAATCAATAACTTCTTTCCAGATTTGTCTGCTTTCATAACTTCCTCCAAACATCTCCTCCTCAAGGCAGAACAGCTTGGTGTGACAGAGTCACAAGTGTTTCGCCTTAGGAAATGTGTGCTCAAAGCCAGGAAGGAGCTGCAGCCACAGTCTGACTTCCTCCCCACCTAATTATTTTTCCTTAAATTTACAAGGTGACTTTTTCTATTGTAACCTTAATTATTAATGGAGGGGGGGGGGTAAGGGGAAGGGGAAGGGGTGTTCCCCCCTGCATAAGGCCCAGGTAAAGTCGCTCGTCCAGCATAAACGTTTTGATATTGTTATTTTGCAAGAGACGAGGTGTAGCCCTTCTTGCGTTAGCGAATGGAACAGAATGATGAGAGGACAGTGGTTCTTTAGCAGCTTGGCCTGCTCTCGTGCTGGGGTTGCTGTCTATTTGCATCATTCTTTCTGTGCACAGGGTGTCGCTTTTAAAGAAATTATTAAAGGGCATTTAGTCTCAGTGCATTTCTTTTTTAATGGTTATAAGCACACGATCCTAAATGTATATTCACCTAGTAATAGCACAGAAAGATTTGATTTTTTTTACACAGTTGGATTTTACTCTCACGCACCTTGACTTTGATGGTATTTTACTCTCACTCTGGCCCGGAATCGTGGTGCTGCTTACTGGACTTTCGACGTGAGCCTCTTGCAAAATGAAGCGTTCCTTGATGCTTTCCGGCCTTTTGGGAAGTTATAAAGTTGCGAAAGTCTTGCTTCTCTTGCCTCGGGCAATGGTGGGATAACGCAAAGGCCCAGATTAGGTCACTTTGCCAACAATATAACTCCTTTTGTACGAAGAACGAAACAGCGCTACAAACTCTCATCGCCAAAGAGATCTTGTGTCTGCAATCAAACCTTCCGGCCCAGAGCGCTGAAAGGACTTGTTCTTTAATTGTGAAAAGGAAAGCCCTCCTTCCTGAGCTCTGCGCAAAGCGGGCTCGAGGGGCTCTAATACGATTACGAAGGGAGAACCTGCATTTCATTGATACCTCTTCAAAGTTCTTCTTCGGTTTGGAACTGCGAGCGAAGAGAAACCAGCAAATAATTTCACTGTGCACGCAAGGAGGTCGAACGACTCAGGACCAAAACGAGATCAGAACTTTGGTCGAATAATATTTTTCAGATTTGTATTGTGCCAGGGACACAAAAAATGATGTGATTCTTTCCTTGACTGCTTCTCTGCCAACCCTGTCTGAGTCTGCACGGCAGCACCTGGACGAGGAAGTTACCCTCGAGGAACTCTTTGCCGCTTTGCAAACTTTGCCCACGGGCAAGGCTTCGGGGCTGGATGGAATCCCTGCGGAGGTCTATAAGGCCTTCTGGGACCAACTGGGACCCGAACTGCATGGTCCTCTTAATTGAGGGCCTGCGTTCAGGCTTATTACCACTCAGTTGCTGTAGGGCTGTACTTGCCCTTATACCCAAGAAGGGAGACCTTCAACAACTTTGGAATTGGCGTCCAATTTCCCTCCATTGCATGGACTATAAAATTATCTCAAAAACTCTTGCAAACCGCCTCAAGCCTGTCATCGGGGATATTGTACACCCCGATCAATCCGATTGTATCCCGAAAAGAACAATACATGATTGCATTTTTATTGTGCGTAACGTGATCGACATTTGTACCGCGGAACAAAGAAATGTTGGTCTCGTGTTTTTAGATCAAGAAAAGGCTTTTGATCCCGTCGATCATTTTTACCTCTTTGCTGTTTTACGGGGGTTTGATTTTGGGGAAACCTTCATCGGTCACGTCAAATTATTGTATAATAATATTTTTAGCCTGCTTAAGGTGAATAATATTTTAAGTCAGCCTTTCTCTGTGACTCGGGGTATTCGCCAAGGGTGCCCTTTGTCCGGCCTTCTTTATTCCCTCTCCGTTGAGCCTCTTCTGAATCGGGTGCGCACACGGCTTCGTGGTTATTGTCCTCTGCCATCGGCCAATCCGGTAAAGACCATCACTTATGCGGATGACCTATGCACATTTGTTATTTCTGATGAAGATATCTGTGCCCTGGTCGAGTCCACCAATGAGTTTACCTTGGCTAGCTCCGTAAAGGTCAACTGGCAGAAGACCAAAGCTCTTTACTTAGGCCCACGGAATGGTACCCCCCCCCCCCCCCCTCCGACCCTGCCAATGCAGCTTGAGGGGGCACATGATGGGATACGCTACTTCGGGGTCTTTCTCGGCACTCAGGATTTCATTTCTAAAAACTGGGAATCGCTGATTACTAAGACTGCGCAGCGGCTGCAAAAATGGAGGGGACTATTGAGACAGCTTTCCTATCGGGGTCGTACTCTGGTCATCAATAACCTCGCGGCATCGATGCTGTGGCATAGTTTTATGGCACTACAGGCCCCAGGTTCTATTCTTAAAAAGCTCCAAAGTATTTTTGTCAATTTATTTTGGGATGGGAAGCCTGGCGTAATAAGTCTGCCCATTGCTGAAGGTGGACAGGGATTGATAGACATAACAAGTAAAGTGATGGCTTTTCGTCTCCTTGCAATCCGAAGGCTGTTGTATTCCGATGTACCATGGAAAGCCTTTACTCACTGCTTGCTCAGGCAAGCAGGGAGACTTGGCTTCGGTGACGAACTCTTTCTTCTTGATGCAGCGAGGGTGGACATAACATTGATCCCCTTGTTTTACAGAAGTATACTGGAAGCATGGCGGACAGTCGCTGTTTGCCGTGACACCAGTGCCTATACGCTCCAAATGTTTTTAAATGAACCAATTTTTTTAAATCCCATTTTTTAAAGGGGTCTGTAGTGACCGTTCTTTTGTGCAAAAGTTCATTGATGTCAACTTTACCTAGGGTCAAGCACCTTAGAAATCCCTAGACATATCGATGGAAGATGGCTGCCAATGTCGCCGTGGCCACTGGTGTGAGATCCATCAGAGTTATTGGAAGGATTTTCTCTGTGATTTCACGAGCTTTTACACTAACCGGGCTAAAGTGGGATCCAGAGATTGAGGCTGCCCTCCCTCTGTCCCAATGTCCTTTTCCTCGTCTTTTAATTTCATTTCGGGGTTTATCTCCTTTAACTCGATGGAGAAATCCTCGGTGTATAGTCTAAGTGTTAACACTCTCATTCCTGACAGACCTGCGGAGCCACGAGCTCATTGGAAGGCGCTGCTCCAAGCTGGCCATTCCGCAACAATCAAATGGCACGTGATGTATAAGGAGCCAATCGTCAAGCGCTCTGGGAATACGCAATGGTGGCTGGCGCACTACATCTTGCCTTGCAATATTCTGTCGCATCGCATGTGTTCTGAAAATTCAGAATTGTGCCCCTTTTGCGGTGCCCCTGAAACCATTTTTCATGCCTTTATTGAGTGCTCGAGACTGTCCTCCCTTTTAAAAATGTTATTAAGTGTGACTCAGGGGCTCGGTTTGATTTTCACACATTGTGTTTTTATACTATTTGATTCACTACTAGTGCGCGTCTGCAAATTCGGCTATCAGATGATCACGAACCTGTGATTGTATATGGTTTTAATATTTCTCACCGATGTAAAAATGAATGTTTTTTTAGGGAACTTCTTGTGCTCCGAAGCAAAGCTTGCCATTTATTTATCAGGAAAACGGAAATTGCAGAACATTGATATTTTAGCTGATGACGTTTTAAAGATTTTTAAAGCGTCGGTTACATCTCGTGTCCATTTTGAGTTTGGAATCCACGATTCTGCTGTCTTCGAAAAACGATGGTTTGCCAAACAATCTTTATGTAGCTTGGTCAATGGTGTTCTTGTAATTAATTTATAATCTGGAATCTTTGCTTCTATGTTACCCCATCCACCATGCTCTTTCTCTACATGTGTTGCATGTATTTTTTATTTTGAAGTAAGCCATAATAACCCTTTTGTTTGGACATAATTGTCTAGAATCATATTGAATAAAATTGAATGATTCCTTTCAATAAAGGAGCAAAAATCAAAATCTCTCTCGCGCGCTCCCTGCTGGCCGTTTGTGGTTTGGGCGTGGCAGGATGGCGGCTGTGCATGTGTGGTGAGGTGCGAGCTGCTCCAACTTTCGATCTTTCTACCGCCCCCTGCCCCCCCCCCCCCCTTTTGTGGTCGTTGTTCTCACCTTCTCCTTTTCATTTTTGTTTATTTTCACATTGTGTATTCTCTGTCTTCCACCACCACTCCATTTTCATCAAACCCGGAACCAAAACCCTCGTCCTCCCTTCCCATTTTTCCTCCCCCCCCCCCCTTTTCCCCCAACCTCCCAGTTCCATGCCCGTTCCCCCCGCTTGGTCTTCCCTTCCTCTGACCGTTCCCCTCACCCACTTGTTCCCCTCACCCTCCCCCTCCACACCTCTATTGCATTCCTCGCTTGTGTTGCTATCTCTATTTTTATTTTTTCCACTTTCGTTTCTTCCCCTGAGATACAGAGAGAGAAAGCCCACGCCTTTCGGTGAGATCGAGGGGTGAGTCCATCGGCACTGACGGGTTGTCGTGATTTCTCGTCCTTTTCCTCATTGAGAGGTGTGTTTTCTCGTGATAGTTTTGCTCGTGCTGGTGTATGCTGAGTAGCGTGTTAAAAGTTCAAGGAGGCAGAAATGAACATCTGAGAGTATCCAAACAACACAGTGACCGAACACGCAAGCCTAAGGCTGCAGGCCATCATCAAGCAACTGACTCCGCCTACGCGGAAACGGAAACAGGTTTACCTAATACGTCATGTGTAATACCAAAGGGTTTTGCAGTATCCAACATCTCCCCTTCCCTTCAAACCGACGACATATGGACGTGGTTTCCAAGAGGTGACAATCCCCCAAATCAATCAGCATGAGTAGATACTACCATCCCTGCCCATAACCATACGTGTGGTAACAAGAACACAAAGCAATATAGAGCAACAGTTCATGCATAACAATTTACAAATCGAGTCGCGTAGGTGCCCGGCGATTGCGTGGGATGCGACGGAGTGGAAAGTCAAATCTCACTCGCTTCAGTGGGTAGGAAGCTGGTCACCTGTGAAAGAAATAGATGCATGGCCACCCAGAGAGTCGGTCGACGTAGACCAGATACGATTTTCCCGCGTGGGAAAACAAATCAGCAGATACCTCCTCGAACACACGCCGTGGTAGTGTATCGCTCATTAATGGTTCCTTCTGAAGGCTGGCCATTCTCTCCTGACACAGGACACAAGCGAGTCACGTTGGCAATATCGTTGTTGATATTTCCCCAATGATATTGGCCGGCGAGGTTACGTTTTTTCGCAGCTGTCCACGCTCTCCACGCTATCGAAGTTAAGTAATTGTTCCCATTTGTATTTTGGTCAAAACTGTATTTATTTCATGGTGTGTGTGCCTACAGTGGGTCCCCAGGACAATTATCGGTGTAAATCTTTCATACCTGTACAGAAAATCGTGTTAATTTGTGTCGTGTCTTTTGAGGCCTTGTACCGTGTCCTACCTTGAGGCTTTGTTTTTCTCCCAGCGGTCCGTCTATTGTGCTCCAATAACTTTCGTTCTATGTTTTTCCCAGTCTTTTCACCCCATAGACTACTTCCTTGTTTAAAATCTCAACTCAAAAGAAACAAAACAAAAAAAAAACATTTCCTTCTCTGTTCTTATTCGTTGTTCTTATTCGTTTATTCGTTGTTCTTATTCGTTCGTTCGTTCTTCGACCACGTGTTTCTCCCCCATTTCCCCAGATAGTTTTCACTGTTAAACTTTTAAATGTTTAAACTTTCCCCTGAAGTACTGTATTCTGTCGTATATTATAACACCTTTTTCTTCTTCTTCTTTAAAAGGTTGCTTTCGACTTGCTCACCAAATCTATTCATCCCAAAAAAAAATTCCATCTCTTACAGTGCCGCTTTCATACATTCCCTAAACTCACCTGCACTCCACCCCCCCCCCCCCCCTCCAGCGTCCTTAAACGTATTTTTAACTCGAAGGTCACAAGAAACTCATTTTGCAATAAATGTTCGATTCCCATTAATCGTACACTTTCCAAAATCCAATCTCACCCCTCCCCTCCAAATCTTCCCCATCACCCCTCCCCTCCAAATCTTCCCCATCACCCATCCCTTTCAAATCTCCCCCCTTGCCCCTTCCCTCCTAAACTCCCCCTACACCCCTCCCCTCCTAGACTCCCCCTCACCCCTCCCCTCCGAGACTCCCCCCTCACCTCCAAATCTCCCCCATCCCTTTCAAATCCCTCCCCTTGTCCCTTCCCTCCAAAACTCCCCCCTAACCCCTCCCCTCATAAACTCCCCCCTCGCCCCTCCCCTTCAAATCTCCCCACCCTCATTTCTTCTCCATTTCCCCCCTCTCACCCCTCTTCCTCAAAGCATCCTCCCCGTTTCTTCCCCCTTCCAACTCTCACCTCCATCTCCCCCAACCTTCTGCCTCGCTATTCCGCCTCCTCAAATAACACCTCATTGTGCCTCACACAATCACCATCAAACCTTTTGTCCGCCCCATCCTTCCCTTTCTCCGAGCTATTCTGAAATCTCTGACACCTTCAACAGCTCTCCCTACCTCTTCCATATCTTACCCTACCCCACCCCACCCCCCTGTTCTGTATCCGATGCTCCCCCTTCCTCTTCATTAACGGTATGGACCTCAAACATCCGGGGCCTTCGTTAAAACTTAACTGATCTCTCCATACAGGTTGCTTTTGACAAACCAGACGTGATCTGCTTAACAGAAACTTTCCTCCTTCATGATGTCTCTGATTCCTTAGTATCTCTCCCGGGTTACTCCCTCCTCCGGTATGATAGACCTGAGCCTCATCCTGGAGGTGGGGTTGCTATCTTTATCAAAAACTCTCTTTCTCACTCGCCCTGCAATGCCCTCTCTCCACCTCACCCCCAGGAATACCTCTGGATAGAGCTTCCCCTTCGCTCTCACCTTTTGTTCATATGTGTGTTGTACCGTCCACCAAACAGGGATGACTCCATCTACATCTTGCTGTCTGATAATATGGACCAACTTCTATCTACTCATCCCAACTCTCTCTTCCTCATATGTGGTGACTTCATTTGTCACCATGCCAGTTGGCTGGGTGTGGGTACCTCTCTCACCAGCCATGGCTCCTCAGCAAAGGACTTCTGCGACTCACTGGGACTGACACAATGTATCAATTTCCCGACCCGGATCTTGGTCAACGGAGCATCTTCTCTTCTGGACTTGGTTATGACTAACTTCCCTGAAAATGTCTGCTGCTCTTCTTCTGCTCCAATCGGCTCATCTGATCATGTGCTTGTTAAAGTGGACATCTCTCTGACCATTCTCAGGGAGCCTCCTCAGCGTCGACGATTCTGGCATTTCACTCAGGCCAACTGGCACGGTCTTCAAGCAGCCATCAATCATCTCGACTGGTCTCCCATCTCTACCATCAACTCATCCTGGGAATTCTTCCAAAGTAAATTGCTCTCTCTCATGCACAGATTTATCCCATCTCGTCTTCAGTTGTCATACCCTTCCTCCCGTCCATGGTACACGGAATCTTGTGGTGAGGCTGTTGCCCAGAAACAACTTGCCTTCGTCTCCTGGAAAGCAAATCCAACGGAAGGAAATCTCATTTCCTTTCACAAAGCCCGAAACAAGTGTGTGTCCACCCTCAGGAGAGCCAGGAAACAATATCTCTCCATTCTCAAGACCGAACTCTCTTATCTGTCTCCCTCTTCCAAATCCTGGTGGCGTCTCGTCAAATCTGTTTCTGGTGTTTGTTCCCCCTCCATCCCCTGCCTTACCTCAAACGGCTACACAGCTGACTCCACACGTGAAAAAGCTGAATGCCTCAACTCTGTGTTTGCCTCTAAATCTTGTGTCCTAAACCCATCCCTCTCTGTACCCACCGTACCCAGTCGTACCCAGCTGCTCCTGGACTCTGTGTCCTTTCCTCCTGACAAGGTGGAAAAGTTTCTGTCAACCCTCGACTCTGATTCTGCAACTGGACCTGACGGCATCAGCCCACGGGTCCTAAAATCCTGTTCTTCCGCTCTTTCACTCCCTCTCTCTGTTCTCTTCACCCTCTCTTTTGCTCAAGGTCATCTGCCATCTGCCATCTGCTTGGAAATCAGCCAACATCACCGCTTTGCACAAAAAAGGTGCAAAAACAGATCCTAGCAACTACAGACCAATCAGCCTTCTCCCAATTATCAGCAAAGTCATGGAATCCATCATTGCTTCGGATATGAAATCTTTCCTCTTCTCCAATGGCTTGATCTCTGATCATCAATTTGGTTTCAGACCAGGTCACTCTACTCTGGACATGCTGCTTCTGCTGTCTCAACAATGGATGGAGGTCCTCAATGCCAAACAGGAAATTAGACCTGTCTCCCTCGACATATCACGTGCCTTCGATACGGTCTGGCACCCCGCTCTGCTCACCAAACTCTCCTCCTTTGGTATCCATGGAAATCTCCACGCATGGCTGGAGGAATTCCTCTCTAGTCATAGTCAACGTGTGGCCCTGAATGGGTTTCTCTCATCTCCCCTTCCTGTTCAGGCTGGAGTTCCCCAAGGCAGTGTTCTGGGCCCTGTGCTTTTTCTGGTCTTCATCAATGATCTCTATGACTCTCTGGAAAATCCTCTCTATCTCTTTGCTGATGACTCCACTCTCTGCCGCTCCATTCCTCATCCCTCAGATCGGCAGTCTGCAGCCTCCTCACTCTCTGCAGACCTGGACAAAATCACAGAATGGGCAAACAAGTGGAACATGTCTTTCAATCCTGACAAATCTCACACTCTTACGATGTCTCTCCGGAAAGACCGACTGGACAACCCTCCCATCCACTTTCTAAATAATCCTCTCCAAGAAGGTCTGTCACTCAAGCTTTTGGGTCTCACTATCTGCCATGATCTTTCCTGGGAAAACCACATTTCAAATCTGGCCTCCAAAGCCAGTCGCCGACTGGGCATCCTCCGTCGTGCGAAGTCCTTCCTTGGCACACCTGAGCTCCTCACCACATACAAGGCTTTCATCTGCAGCTCAATGGAATACTGCTCTCCCCTCTGGGCTGGTGCTCCTGCCTCACACCTAGCTCGTCTTCACGCTGTTGAAACCAAAGCGTTCAGAATCATTGGAATCTCCCGGGATGAAGCTACCTCCGAGGGCCTTTCACTTACTCACCGCAGGCAGGTTGGTGGTCTTTCTGTCTTCTACTGACTCCTCTCCGGCCTTGCTCCCCCAGCTCTCTCTGTGCTCTGTCCCCCAAATATTCCTCCAGGTTGCACAAGATCTGCCTGCAACCCTCTTATGGTTAAACTGCCAAAATCAAGACTCTCTGCTCACCTTCACTCCTTCATTCCTCTTTTCTCCCGCCTCTGGAACAAACTTCCTCACTCTCTTCAATCCCACTCCTTCCTCCAGGTCTTTAAAACAGCTGTTCACCACCATCTCTTATCTTCCCCCATCCAAAACCCTGATATTTTTTACCCCTGCTAATTTCACCCCAAATCCACTTTTTTGAAATACCAACTTCTTTCCTGGAAGGACTTGGTGTCCTTGTGAGTAGATGATTAATGTTGTTCCTGGGACACCCCCAAATCTCCATTCACTTATATGTAAATTTTCCTCTCACCCTCACTTTTCTTCATTTCCCCTTAACACCCTCATTACTGCTACCCCTACTCCCTTATGAACCTCCTAACATTTACCCTTATGAACCTATGATCCTTCTAGCCTTATGGACCTACGATCCTTCTGGCTCTTCTACTATTGACACTGAGCACAGGTCCTTATACACTATTGCTTCTTCCATATCATCTGGCAGATCATCTTTGGCCCACTCAAACAATGATCCTTCAAATATTTGTTCATGCGTTGGAAATAATTTAATTCTCCTCCAACTTCCATCACCATCTAATAAATTAACAAAGTATATATTTGAGTTTGGTTCTTTATCAAGATATTTTAACTGAGCTAAGATAAAATGTTAAACCTCCCTCAATGTTCTTGTTTGAGCACCTCCAGTGCCACACACCATTTTAAAATTAAAGTATATATTTTCCTGAAAACCATCAAAGTTTTCCGTCCACTCAAAAATATCTCCATCCTTTTTCACCCAACTCACCGGTATTTAAATTAATTATCTTATTTGTTTTGTGAACTTTTTTACCAGTTGTCTTTTCAATAAGACTTTTTTGATATTTTTCACATTCATTATGTTTTCCATTTATATACCAAGGTTGATTACACCTCCACTCTTTCGTCTGGTTAATACTTGGTTCTATCATTTATATAATCGTAAAAAAGGCGGCGGTAGCCCGTTAAAATCCCTAACCCCCCTTTTTAACTTATCACTTATATATATTTTAGCACATAAATCCATATGGAACACTATCAATTCCATTTTCTAAAATAAACCTCTTATATATCATCAAAAGCTCCTAATGCTTTCTTATTTATCTCTTCTGTATATAATTGGTGTTTATAACTTCTTATTCCATTAATCTTTATAAACTCTTCTTTCTTTGTTGTTAAACAGTTATAATAATCCTTAAAGTTTATTGTTTCTTTAATAACATTTTTCTTTACACCTTTTAACTTCTTATCAGTCTTTTCAACGTTATTCACAATGTATTTATAAGCATAAGCCTTTGACCTCAATCCCACAAATTCACTCATAACACTTCCTCCCAATTCATCCTTAAACTTTCCAATCACCTTTTTATTTTTAGAAGAGAACAACTCACTCTCTGGACTATAATTATTAGTATCATAGATATTAATGTCTTTTTTCATGTCTGAATAAACATCATCAGTATTAATTTTCAAAAGAAAACTATCTGTATCCATATAAAGTAGATTAACATCATTTTGATATTTCTTCCTCAAGTTATTATAAAAGTAATCATACATTAATGACTTTGATAAATCAGGAATTGATGTTCCAATATAAATAGGTTTGTCCATTTCAATACTCTCTTTAATCAAATGGATCGCACAAAAGTTCTCAGTAAAGACCTCAGCTCTAGTAAAACTCGGTCTATTAACTAATTTTGATGCTTGTTCCCAAGATGTTGCTCGTCTGATATTTTGTCTTTTCCTCACGTTCTCCATGGTCTTACCAAAGACCGCATTATTCATCAATTTATAAAAGTCTTTCTCAAAATCTGTTTTTGACTCTGTTCTTCTTTGTGTATTAAAATCAATGTACTCCTTTAGCCAATGACTTTGATTGAACGTTAGAACCCTATGGATCTTCTCTACTCTTAGACCTTTTGATAAATATTGTCACAAATTTCTTTGGTGTAGAACATAATTTTTCTTGTTATATAATGTAGTAAGTAATTTTTCTGTTGATTCACCTATATCAAACGATCGTTGATAAATCACTCAACCATTCTTTCTTTGGACTTTCTTTCTCACAAGCAAATGGAAGATCTTTATGTTTGATATGAAGTTCTTCAGGATATTTTAAATCGACCTCAAAATAATAACCAACCTTTGAATCATCCAATTCTTTTTGTGTAGAGATACATACATCTTGCAAAACCTTTTTGTAGTCTTTTTCCTTTACCCATCTAAGTTTTCCATAAGGAAGAGCCTGAGACATTGCCCAGCCATACAGGTTGTTCGTGTCATAGTACATCAAGTAAGAACTCTTTTTCGTTGAATCATAATTTGGAAGATATTTGTTATTTGCTTTTGCGTATCTACTCGAGCAGACTTGTGAAATTCCACCTCTTTTTGCCTTTTCAATCATCAAAAGCATATCAACATCGGTTATCAAATCCAAAGCTTGTTTTGTCATTTTCAACATCGCGCTCCAAGCCAATTCAGGTGCTGTGTAGTAGTGAGCAGGATCCAATCCATATCCAGTGCGACAAACAGATCTAAAGGCTTCAAATACATCGGCCAATAAAAGCACATCAGTTTTGAGATACAAATCGTGATACTCGCCAAGATTCTTGATGTTATATTTTCCCCAAACATTTTGTGCATGTACATAATCTTTATCAGATATATGACTGTTGTTTAATTTGTTATAGAAATTTTCTTTTGAAGGAAGTTGTGTTTCATTGAATCTCTCAAATGAGTCCATATAGTCATAGGGATAAATTCCCTTTTGTGTTAGTAAATCTTTATCTGAAAAATACTCTGAAAGGCATGAAAACTCTTTCAGATTTTGAACCAAGTTAGCCAATGGACTTGCCATGAATTTAAATGTATCAAGAAATCTGATATGAGTAATAGGAGATGTGTGAATTGTTTTTGTGAATGAAATGTATTTCTGATCCGTGTTAGGAATTGCTGAAATGTGTCCAGATGTCTTTGAAAGTTCATTAATAAATAGATGAGTATCATAATGAGCGTTGTTATGAAGAAAGGTTTCTGGTTTTTGGTTTCAGACCAGGTCACTCTACTCTGGACATGCTGCTTCTGCTGTCTCAACAATGGATGGAGGTCCTCAATGCCAAACAGGAAATCAGAGCTGTCTCCCTTGACATATCACGTGCCTTCGATACGGTCTGGCACCCAGCTCTGCTCACCAAACTCTCCTCCTATGGTATCCATGGAAATCTCCATGCATGGCTTGCGGACTTCCTCTCTGGTCGTAGTCAACGTGTGGCCCTGAATGGATTTCTCTCATCTCCCCTTCCTGTTCAGGCTGGAGTTCCCCAAGGCAGTGTGCTGGGCCCTGTGCTTTTTCTGGTCTTTATCAATGATCTCTCCGACTCTCTGGAAAATCCTCTCTATCTCTTTGCTGATGACTCCACTCTCTGCCGCTCCATTCCTCTTCCCTCAGATCGGCAGTCTGCAGCCTCCTCACTCTCTGAAGGCCTGGACAAAATCACAGACTGGTCAAACAAGTGGAACATGTCTTTCAATCCTGACAAATCTCACTCTCTTACTATGTCTCTCCGAAAAGATCGACTGGACAACCCTCCCATCTACTTTCTCAACAATCCTCTCCAAGAAGTTCTGTCGCTCAAGCATTTGGGTCTCACTATCTGCCATGATCTTTCTTGGGAAAACCACATTTCCAAGCTGGCCTCCAAAGCCAGTCGCCGACTGGGCATCCTCCGTCGTGCGAAGTCCTTCCTAGGCACACCTGAGCTCCTCACCACATACAAGGCTTTCATCCGCAGCTCAATGGAATACTGTTCTCCCCCATGGGCTGGTGCTCCTGCCTCTCACCTGGCTCGGCTTCACGCTGTTGAATCCAAAGCTTTCAAAATCATTGGAATCTCCCGCGATGAAGCTATCTCTGAGGGCCTTTCACTCACTCACCGCAGGCAGGTAGGTGGTCTTTCTGTCTTCTACCGACTCCTCTCCGGCCTTGCTCCCCCAGCTCTCTCTGTGCTCTGTCCCCCAAATATTCCTACAGGTCGCACAAGATCTGCCAGCAACCCTCTGATGGTTAAACTGCCGAAATCTCGGCTCTCTGCTCACCTTCACTCTTTCATTCCTCTTTTCTCCCGCCTCTGGAACAAACTCCCACACTCCCTTCAATCCCACTCCTCCCTCCAGGTCTTTAAAACAGCTGTTCACCAACATCTCTTATCTTCCCCCATCCAAAACCTTGATCTTTTCTACCCCCACTAATTCACCCCAGATCCACCTTGTTTGAAATTCCAACTTCTTTCCTGGAAGTCCTGGCGGTGTCCATATGTTTATACCTCTCCCACACCCCCTCCCCCACCCCCTGCTGGAAGGCAATCAATACCCCACACCCTCGCCCCCCCCCCGACCCCCTGCTGGAAGGCAATCGATACATCAATCCCCCACACCCCACCCCCCACCCACCCCCTGCTGGAAGGCAATCGATACATCAATCCCCCACCCCCCCCCCCCCCCTGCTGGAAGGCAATCAACACCCCACACCCTCGCCCCGCCCCCCGACCCCCTGCTGGAAGGCAATCAACACCCCACACCCTCGCCCCCCCCTCCGACCCCCTGCTGGAAGGCAATCGATACATCAATCCCCCACACCCCACACCCCCCACCCCCTGCTGAAAGGCAACCAATAAAGCAATCCCCCCACCCCCTGCTGGAAGGCATCCAAAAAATCAAGCCCCTACCCCCCCACCCCCCATTGAAAAATGTCAAAATTCAGTCATCACCCTCCTCCCCCGTCCCCATTCCCAAAAATTCAAGCCCGTACGCGTACTCCTCCCCTTCACCTTTCCCCCATCATTCCATCACAATCTTCGCTGATCGGACCGCAGAACAAAACCAAGCACACTGTCAGTTTCAGTGTTACATGAATAAAATAAACAGATAATGAAGTGAAATAAAAAAATTAACAAACATTCTGACGAACAGAAACAACAACCTTCAGAAATGCTACAAAAGCCGCTATTTTGTACCTTAAACAACCATCTCAAGCACAGATTATTGTACTTTAAAAAGAACCCGCAATGACATCGCAAATCATTCGAGGAAGAGATTTATCAAACAGGAAGAATAAATAATGAAAAGGACATCAGTTCGTCCAAACATATCCGGATACCTCAAGCTGCGGCGCCCACCGAGCGCCCACTTCAGGCAATGGAGGGAAAGTGCGGAAAGTGCTGTATTAATTCATGAAAGCGCAGAGAGCTGTTTCCATGGTTTATCCCATGTTGATTACCCGTCAGCATTTGTTAAATTTACCCAGAGGTTTTGTTTCGGAACCATTTTTATAAAGAGAACAGCCGTTGCACTGAATAGAAGGGAAGAAAATATTTCGTTTTGCAGCCACGGAGGTATATAATATGGAGAGCCAATTGGCCACCTCGCAGCATTAGCCGCCGTGAAGCCACCGGAAATAGTCTGGCGGCCATATTGGGAAGCCGATCGTTTTGTAAACAAAGCCTGTCAAAGCAAAGGCGTGGCGTACTGATGATGCAGCTGGAGCGAATTTTAGGACCGCCGACTATTTAATTAATATAGAATACTAATATTTGAACTGATATTCTGGCTCAGAATCCCGTTCTTTAAGGAAATGGTGTTCATTAAGTTTGAAGTTGATTCTAGACGCATTTTTACTGGGGAATCCAATGGTTTAGAGCTTGTTTAAAAAAAAAAGTGCCCAAAATTACCGCTCGGTGTTCTTTATCGTTCTTCTCATGACCCAATCACCCACTAGTAGGAATAAGAATCCTGACATGTTACACCCCTGTTTAACTCCCGTCTTCACCTTGAACCATTCTGTTGTTTCACCTTGGTCGACGACCGCACATTGAAAGTCTTGGTAAAGGGCTTTTACAAGGTTCACTAATTTTCCAGGTATGCTGTATTTCTTCATTATGACCCAGACTTTCTCTGGGCAAGGAGTCGAAAGCTTTCTAGAAATCTATAAAATTGAGGTACATCGTCGTTTGCCATTCTTTGGCTTGTTCAATAATATTCCTCAATATAAAGATCTGATGTGTTGTCATGTTATATGATGTTACTTAATTCAGTCATTATATTGTAACTAAGATGTGTATGTTTCTATTACCGAGATGTTAGAAACCACGCAGATATAATGATAACCAGAGTTTATTCTACACTGACATGGGTCAGCAACACATCAACAGTGAGTCAGTCACATAAATGACATGAAACGCTGTCATGTAGTTAACCCACAAGCCTCACTGGTGAGCAAACAGGACCAGTTTGCAATATTTTTTCCTGATGCGCTCTTCCTTTATGTCATCATCGAGTGTTCTCACAACATGATGGAAACGTACCTCTCCACTCCACTCCTCTCCTCCTCTCACCTCTCACCCTTCCCACCTCACCCCTCCCACTCTCTCGTCCTCTCCACCTCACCTCACCCACTCTTCCTCTCCACCTCTCACCCTCTCCATCTCACCTCCTCATCCTCTCCACCTCACCTCACCCTCTCAGCCTCTCCACCTCACCCCATCCTCTCTTCCTCTCCACCTCACGCCACCTCTCACCCTCTCCATCTCACCTCCTCATCCTCTCCACCTCACCTCACCCTCTCCACCTCACCCCATCCTCTCATCATCTATACCTCACCCAACCGTCTCATCATTTCCACCTCACCCCACTCACCCTCTCTTCCTCTCCACCTCACCCCATCCTCATCTATACCTCACCGAGCCGTCTCATCATCTCCACCTCACCCCACTCACCCTCTCCACCTCACCCCATCCTCTCATCATCTATACCTCACCGAGCCGTCTCATCATCTCCACCTCACCCCACTCACCCTCTCCACCTCACCCCATCCTCATCATCTATACCTCACCGAGCCAGCTCATCATCTCCACCTCACCCCACTCACCCTCTCCACCTCACCCCATCCTCTCATCATCTATACCTCACCGAGCCGTCTCATCATCTCCACCTCACCCCACTCACCTTCTCCACCTCACCCCATCCTCATCATCTATACCTCACCGAGCCAGCTCATCATCTCCACCTCACCCCACTCACCCTCTCCACCTCACCCCATCCTCTCATCATCTATACCTCATCCAACCATCTCATCCTCTCCACCTCACCCCACTCACCCTCTCTACCTCTCCACCTCACCTTCTCTTCCTCTCCACTTTACATCACCTTCTCTACCTCTCCACCTCACCTCACCTCTCATAACCGTCTCCTCCTCTCATAACCGCCTCCTCTCATAACCCTCTCATAACCCACTCCTCTCATAACCCACTCCTCTCATAACCCACTCCTCTCATAACCCACTCCTCTCATAACCCACTCCTCTCATAACCCTCTCATAACTCAATCATCTCATAATCCACTCCTCTCATAACCCACTCCTCATAACTCACTCCTCACATAACTCACTTCACAAATAAGACTCCTTACAGTCGGTAAGCATCCAAAATGAATCAGCTTCCCAATATGGCCGCCAAGCAACTTCCGCTAGCTTCAGCCGACAGCCGTCATTGGCTCTCCATATTATATACCTCCGTGTTTGCAGCATTGAGGAACTCGGAAAACCCACGGAGGTATATAATATGGAGAGCCAATTGGCCACCTCGCAGCATTAGCCGCCGTGAAGCCACCGGAAATAGTCTGGCGGCCATATTGGGAAGCCGATCGTTTTGTAAACAAAGCCTGTCAAAGCAAAGGCGTGGCGTACTGATGATGCAGCTGGAGCGAATTTTAGGACCGCCGACTATTTAATTAATATAGAATACTAATATTTGAACTGATATTCTGGCTCAGAATCCCGTTCTTTAAGGAAATGGTGTTCATTAAGTTTGAAGTTGATTCTAGACGCATTTTTCCTGGGGAATCCAATGGTTTAGAGCTTGTTTGAAAAAAAAGTGCCCAAAATTACCGCTCGGTGTTCTTTATCGTTCTTCTCATGACCCAATCACCCACTAGTAGGAATAAGAATCCTGACATGTTACACCCCTGTTTAACTCCCGTCTTCACCTTGAACCATTCTGTTGTTTCACCTTGGTCGACGACCGCACATTGAAAGTCTTGGTAAAGGGCTTTTACAAGGTTCACTAATTTTCCAGGTATGCTGTATTTCTTCATTATGACCCAGACTTTCTCTGGGCAAGGAGTCGAAAGCTTTCTAGAAATCTATAAAATTGAGGTACATCGTCGTTTGCCATTCTTTGGCTTGTTCAATAATATTCCTCAATATAAAGATCTGATGTGTTGTCATGTTATATGATGTTACTTAATTCAGTCATTATATTGTAACTAAGATGTGTATGTTTCTATTACCGAGATGTTAGAAACCACGCAGATATAATGATAACCAGAGTTTATTCTACACTGACATGGGTCAGCAACACATCAACAGTGAGTCAGTCACATAAATGACATGAAACGCTGTCATGTAGTTAACCCACAAGCCTCACTGGTGAGCAAACAGGACCAGTTTGCAATATTTTTTCCTGATGCGCTCTTCCTTTATGTCATCATCGAGTGTTCTCACAACATGATGGAAACGTACCTCTCCACTCCACTCCTCTCCTCCTCTCACCTCTCACCCTTCCCACCTCACCCCTCCCACTCTCTCGTCCTCTCCACCTCACCTCACCCACTCTTCCTCTCCACCTCTCACCCTCTCCATCTCACCTCCTCATCCTCTCCACCTCACCTCACCCTCTCAGCCTCTCCACCTCACCCCATCCTCTCTTCCTCTCCACCTCACGCCACCTCTCACCCTCTCCATCTCACCTCCTCATCCTCTCCACCTCACCTCACCCTCTCCACCTCACCCCATCCTCTCATCATCTATACCTCACCCAACCGTCTCATCATTTCCACCTCACCCCACTCACCCTCTCTTCCTCTCCACCTCACCCCATCCTCATCTATACCTCACCGAGCCGTCTCATCATCTCCACCTCACCCCACTCACCCTCTCCACCTCACCCCATCCTCTCATCATCTATACCTCACCGAGCCGTCTCATCATCTCCACCTCACCCCACTCACCCTCTCCACCTCACCCCATCCTCATCATCTATACCTCACCGAGCCAGCTCATCATCTCCACCTCACCCCACTCACCCTCTCCACCTCACCCCATCCTCTCATCATCTATACCTCACCGAGCCGTCTCATCATCTCCACCTCACCCCACTCACCTTCTCCACCTCACCCCATCCTCATCATCTATACCTCACCGAGCCAGCTCATCATCTCCACCTCACCCCACTCACCCTCTCCACCTCACCCCATCCTCTCATCATCTATACCTCATCCAACCATCTCATCCTCTCCACCTCACCCCACTCACCCTCTCTACCTCTCCACCTCACCTTCTCTTCCTCTCCACTTTACATCACCTTCTCTACCTCTCCACCTCACCTCACCTCTCATAACCGTCTCCTCCTCTCATAACCGCCTCCTCTCATAACCCTCTCATAACCCACTCCTCTCATAACCCACTCCTCTCATAACCCACTCCTCTCATAACCCACTCCTCTCATAACCCACTCCTCTCATAACCCTCTCATAACTCAATCATCTCATAATCCACTCCTCTCATAACCCACTCCTCATAACTCACTCCTCACATAACTCACTTCACAAATAAGACTCCTTACAGTCGGTAAGCATCCAAAATGAATCAGCTTCCCAATATGGCCGCCAAGCAACTTCCGCTAGCTTCAGCCGACAGCCGTCATTGGCTCTCCATATTATATACCTCCGTGGGAAAACCGCCCAGCCGCAAATCCTTTCAAAAAAAACAAAACAAATTGAGTAAATACAAATTCACAAATTCATTGAGTAAATTTACAACATTGGGTTTCACTAACATGTGATTATACGTGCGTGAGAATAGAGGATAAATATATTCGGGAAACCGAGCTTGAGGCGATTCTAATTATACACCGCCTAATTCCAATTCACCACAGCAACAATTTGGAAGGGTCAAGAAAAATAATAATCCGCCACCGACTTTGGGAGAATGTCCTATAATATTATTCTTATTGAAAGGAGGTTCATCCTTATCGGAATATAAACATCAATATGTGTGGTCGATGATTTACACTTACACCAGTTACATTTACAGGGTGAGTCGTAAGTCCCAAGACACGGTTTTAGTTCTCAGGACACGTGCACAACATTGGTTTATGGTATACCATGTACAGTATTTATACTGTTTTCTTTTTTTATGTCTCCGCCCCCGAAGGTTACCGGATGCACTATGTTTTCGGGTTGTCTGTCCGTCTGTCCATCCGCCCCTACGGGCTAAACCTCGTTTTTCTCAGCAACCACATGTCCGATTGAGACGAAACTTTCAGAGTAGGAGTGACACCTATGCAGAATGTTTTTATGATAATTGTGACGTCATAAGTCAAGTGGTATGGCAGCCATCTTGAATTAAACGCAAATAATTAAAAAATGATTTCTCGGAAACTGCTGAATGGAAAAATTGAAACTTAGCACATAAATGTATGTATCCGGCCACGCCCGCCCTCGACTTGCCAGGCCGCGGCCAGGACGCCCGGCCACGCCCCCTCTCGCCTTTCCCGGGCAAACGCTCCGGGATAACGTGTGTATATATATTGCTGCCCGATAAACGGGCTTTTCAGAGTACCCGAGTTGTTTTGTGACAATAAAGAAACTCGGACGAATTCCAGCTTTTTGTCGCGTCCATTCTTCCGATTACGTGGGAGCACAGCTCCTTCACCGATCTAGTTATCCGTTGGCTTCTCTGTCTCCATGGTTACAGTTGCTCTCGGTATATATATTTGAACGCACAATCGCTGTTCCTCCCATTGTTCGAGAGAAGCGAAACATGAAGGTTGTGTCGTGTCTCATCGTGCTCTTTTTCCTCGTACTATCTACAATTACCATCTTTCACCCCATTTACCACCATGGACGGGGTGACATCTTCAAAGAGGTGAGTTTTAAACGGACGGTTTCTTCATGCGTTTCCTCCGACATTTATCGACCGAGTTCTCAGTCCAATGTTGTAGATTAAATTAACTAGCAACGGTACCCGCCCTATGGGCGGGGCTTCAATTGGGAGGCCCAAATGAAAAGGTAAAATATCAGAAATTGAAGGTTTTTTAAATTTTAAACGATTTATATAAACATCCGTTGAATCATATCACACGCGAATCATCAAAATCTAAACAGTATCTTTAGAATTTCAATAAAAGCCACATCACTGTTTATATCGGTAAATATTATTCCATCGTGTTTCAAATCGTGATCGATACACCATGATCGTGGTGATCGTGATCGATAATAGTGTTCACAATCGCTGTGTCGTATGTACTCCCGATACGTGTACCAAATTCCCGATACGTGTAACTGTACCAAATCAACAGTTAAAAGGATTTTGAGCCGACAGCTGTTACGTCATTGGCAAGATCGATGGAGACAGCGATCTGTTAGCGATCGATGGAGACATGTTGCTTTCCCGTGTGCAGCCGTTTGTGCGTCGTCACAATGAGAACAATGAACGTCATGCGAACGCGAATGTTATGCGGGAGTCCAAACCTGAGAATGCTGGAGACCAAAGCTGAAATTGGGAAAACTATTTGGCCTATTTTACTCCTGGGGATCACAGGATTATCCACCCAAAATATCTTTGCGATCTGTTCAGCAGTTTTTACGGTACCTTCGAACAGACAGACAGATGGACGGACGGACATTTGGTGAATTATTGTGGATATTTCACGGATATAATATCACATTATATTGTAATTATTATTATCACATTATATTTCACGGATTACACGGATATAATATTATATTGTGCATATAATATCACATATTGTGTTGATAAATATTGCAGGATATTTCAAAAAGTTGTGGATGGATTTGGACGAAACTTGTTGGACAGGTTGTGTGTGTGACAAGGAAGAATCGATTCAATTTTGGTGAAGATCCGGGTCCGGATCCGGATCCAGATAGTGGAATTTTAAAAGTGATTCTTCACCATTGAGTAACGTGGCCAACCAGGCGGAGGTGTGCTTTCGACTGAGTGCCGTTCTAGTTTGAATTTAAATCACTTTGACGAGTGTTGGTGAGTTGGGGTTGAAATCACATTGACTGGGATTGGTGAGTTGGGGTTGAAATCACTTTGTTGAGTATTGGTTCGTTTGGGCTAAATCACTTTGATGAGTATTGGTTAGTTTGGGTTGATATCACTGATGAGTATTGGTTAGTTTGGGTTGAAATCACTTTGATGAGTATTGGTTAATTTAGGGTGAAATCACTTTGACGAGTATTGGTTAGTTTGTGTTGAAATCACTTCAACAAGTTTTGGTTCGTTTGTGTTGAAATCACTTTGGCGAGTATTGGTTAGTTTGGGTTGAAATCATTTTGAAGATTATTAGTTAGTTTGGGTTAAAATCACTTTGATGAGTTTTGGTTAGTTTGGGTTGAAATCATTTTGATGAGTATTGGTTAATTTAGGTTGAAATCACTTCAACAAGTTTTGGTTCGTTTGTGTTGAAATCACTTTGGTGAGCATTGGTTCGTTGACGTTTTCGGCCGTCGCAGTACGACATGGGATCGAGCACCACATACCAACCACGGGCCCGCCGGTCTACGCCAGAGCCCGCCGCCTCGACCCAGCCAAGCTCGCCGTGGCCAAAGCCGAGTTCGACGCTTTGGAACACCTCGGCATCGTGCGGTGCTCCGATAGCGCGTGGGCTTCGCCACTACACATCGTCCCAAAACCAGGGGGCGGCTGGCGCCCATGTGGCGACTACCGCCGCCTTAACGACGCTACCACCCCCGACAGGTATCCGATCCCGCACATCCAAGACTTCTCCGCCTGTCTGGCAGGACGGGTCATTTTTTCAAAAATCGATCTCATACGGGGATATCACCAGATACCTGTCAGGGTGGCCGACGTCCCTAAAACGACCGTCATCACGCTGTTCGGCTTATTCGAATTCCTACGGATGCCGTTTGGCCTCAAGAACGCGGCTCAGGCATTCCAGCGCTTGATGGACGGCGTGCTGCGTGACCTGCCGTTCCTCTTCGTTTACCTGGACGACATCCTCGTCGCCAGCACGTCCCAGGCCGAGCACCTCCTCCACCTCCGAACACTGTTCGGGTGCCTCAGCGAGCACGGCCTCATCGTCAACCCGGCCAAATGCCACTTCGGCACGACGGCCGTTGATTTTTTGGGCCACCACATCACCAAGAACGGGGCCGTGCCGCTGCCAACCAAGGTCGAGGCCATCACCACGTTTCCGCGTCCCCGCTCCATAAAGGCCCTGCAGGAATTCCTGGGAATGGTGAATTTCTATCACCGCTTCGTGCCCCGCGCTGCTCAACTCATGCGGCCCCTCTACGAAGCCCTCCGGGGCAAGCCGGCCAAGCACGACGTCGTCTGGTCCGCAGCAATGGACGCGGCCTTCCAAAGCTCAAAGCGGGCGCTCGCCGACGCAACACTGCTCGCTCACCCGGTGCTCAACGCTCCCATCGCCCTCACCACGGATGCCTCCGACTACGCGGTGGGCGCCGTACATGAGCAATGGGTGAACGGGGTTTGGCAGCCACTCGCTTTTTTCAGCTGGCAGCTCCGGCCGAACGAGCTCAAATATAGCACGTTTGACCGTGAGCTCCTCGGTCTACACCTGGCCGTTCGCCATTTCCGCCACCTCCTGGAGGGCCGACCCTTCACGGCGTTCGTCGACCACAAGCCGTTGGTTTACGCAATGGCCAAGGTCACGGAGCCGTGGTCGGCCCGCCAACAGCGCCACCTCTCCGCCGTGTCGGAGTTTACCACGGACATCCGGCACGTCGCCGGCAAAAACAACGCTTGGCCGACTGCCTTTCTCGGGCCAGCGCGAACGCGGTCCACCTCGGCGTGGACTTCGCGCTTATGGCGGCGGACCAAACCACCGACACCACGGTGCAAGCCCTCCGGGCGGTGGACACGGGCCTCCGCCTGGCCGACATCCCCTTCGCGGACACTGTCCTGCTCTGCGACGTCTCCCAAGGCCAGCCTCGCCCCATCGTGCCCGTTACCTGGCAACGCCGCATCTTCGCCTCCCTCCACGGCCTTTCCCACCCGGGCCGGAAAGCTTCCCAGAAGCTGGTGTCGGCGCGATTCGTCTGGCACGGCCTTCGACGGGACGTCCGCGATTGGACCAGCACCTGTACAGCCTGCCAACAGGCCAAGGTCCACCGACACACCCAGGCCCCGCTGGCACCTTTCACCGTGCCCGAACGACGTTTTGACCAAGTCAACGTGGATCTGGTGGGCCCCCTCCCCCCATCACGGGGGTTCACACACCTGCTCACCATGGTGGACAGGACCACCAGGTGGCCGGAGGCCGTTCCCCTCGTCTCCACCACCACCGCCGACGTGGCGCAGGCTTTCATCGCCACCTGGGTCGCCCGCTTCGGCGCACCGGCGGACATCTCGTCGGACCGCGGACCGCAGTTCACCTCCGAGCTGTGGGGTGCGGTCGCCCACAACCTGGGGGTCAAGCTCCACCGTACTACGGCCTACCACCCCCAAGCCAACGGGTTGTGCGAGTGATTCCACCACTCCATGAAGGCCGCGCTCATGGCCGGCGTTCAAGACGGCGGTTGGGCCGACCGGCTGCCGTGGGTCCTTTTGGGCCTCCGCACGGCCCCCAAGGAGGACCTCCAGGCATCCACCGCCGAGCTTGTCTATGGCCAGGCGCTACGCGTCCCGGGCGAATTCGTGCCCGACGCTACCAGTCCCTGGTCCGCAGCTCACCAGCGCTCGGACCTCCAGGAGGCCGCCCGACGGTTTGCCCCCGTGCCAACATCCCACCATGGTGACCCCCAGTCCTACGTCCCCCCAGCGCTTCGCACAGCGGAGTACGTTTTTGTGCGTCATGACACACATCGGGGGCCACTCCGGCCGCCGTATGACGGGCCCTTCCGGGTCCTGCGACGGGACGACAAGTCGTTCGTCATCGACATCGGCGGCAGGTCGGACCGGATTGCGGTGGACCGCCTCAAGCCGGCGCACGTGGACATCGACCAACCGCCACGGTTGGCCCTTCCGCCGCGGCGAGGCCGCCCCCCGTCCACGATGACCCCCACTCGACCACCCACCACCACACCGGACCCCCCCCCCCCCCACGACCCGCCAGGGGTCGCTTCGGCCGGGTCATCAGGACCCCCCTCAAATTGACCCTGCCGGTGCAAGTCGATTCTGGGGGGACGTGTGTAGCGGCTACCGCTGGGTTTACACAATCGCCTTGCACCTATCAAGGACGCGGAGCGATCACTATGCCGGGCTCGTCCAGGACGCCCGGGCAGGCCCGCGCTCAACTTGCCAGGCCTCGGCCGGGACGCCCGGGCATGCCCAGGCACGCCCGGCCATGCCCGCCCTCGACTTGCCAGGCCGCGGCCAGGACGCCCGGCCACGCCCCCTCTCGCCTTTCCCGGGCAAACGCTCCGGGATAACGTGTGTATATATATTGCTGCCCGATAAACGGGCTTTTCAGAGTACCCGAGTTGTTTTGTGACAATAAAGAAACTCGGACGAATTCCAGCTTTTTGTCGCGTCCATTCTTCCGATTACGTGGGAGCACAGCTCCTTCACCGATCTAGTTATCCGTTGGCTTCTCTGTCTCCATGGTTACAGTTGCTCTCGGTATATATATATTTGAACGCACAATCGCTGTTCCTCCCATTGTTCGAGAGAAGCGAAACATGAAGGTTGTGTCGTGTCTCATCGTGCTCTTTTTCCTCGTACTATCTACAATTACCATCTTTCACCCCATTTACCACCATGGACGGGGTGACATCTTCAAAGAGGTGAGTTTTAAACGGACGGTTTCTTCATGCGTTTCCTCCGACATTTATCGACCGAGTTCTCAGTCCAATGTTGTAGATTAAATTAACTAGCAACGGTACCCGCCCTATGGGCGGGGCTTCAATTGGGAGGCCCAAATGAAAAGGCAAAATATCAGAAATTGAAGGTTTTTTAAATTTTAAACGATTTATATAAACATCCGTTGAATCATATCACACGCGAATCATCAAAATCTAAACAGTATCTTTAGAATTTCAATAAAAGCCACATCACTGTTTATATCGGTAAATATTATTCCATCGTGTTTCAAATCGTGATCGATACACCATGATCGTGGTGATCGTGATCGATAATAGTCTTCACAATCGCTGTGTCGTATGTACTCCCGATACGTGTACCAAATTCCCGATACGTGTAACTGTACCAAATCAACAGTTAAAAGGATTTTGAGCCGACAGCTGTTACGTCATTGGCAAGATCGATGGAGACAGCGATCTGTTAGCGATCGATGGAGACATGTTGCTTTCCCGTGTGCAGCCGTTTGTGCGTCGTCACAATGAGAACAATGAACGTCATGCGACCGCGAATGTTATGCGGGAGTCCAAACCTGAGAATGCTGGAGACCAAAGCTGAAATTGGGAAAACTATATGGCCTATTTTACTCCTGGGGATCCCAGGATTATCCACCCAAAATATCTTTGCGATCTGTTCAGCAGTTTTTACGGTACCTTCGAACAGACAGACAGACAGATGGACGGACGGACATTTAGTGAATTATTGTGGATATTTCACGGATATAATATCACATTATATTGTAATTATTATTATCACATTATATAATATCACATTATATTTCACGCATTACACGGATATAATATCACATATTGTGGATATAATATCACATATTGTGTTGATAAATATTGCAGGATATTTCAAAAAGTTGTGGATGGATTTGGACGAAACTTGTTGGACAGGTTGTGTGTGTGACAAGGAAGAATCGATTCAATTTTGGTGGATCCGGATCCAGATAGTGGAATTTTAAAAGTGATTCTTCACCATTGAGTGACGTGCCCAACCAGGCGGAGGTGTGCTTTCGACTGAGTGCCGTTCTAGTTTGAATTTAAATCACTTTGACGAGTGTTGGTGAGTTGGGGTTGAAATCACATTGACTGGGATTGGTGAGTTGGGGTTGAAATCACTTTGTTGAGTATTGGTTCGTTTGGGTAGAATCACTTTGATGAGTATTGGTTAGTTTGGGCTAAATCACTTTGATGAGTATTGGTTAGTTTGGGTTGAAATCACTTTGATGAGTATTGGTTAGTTTGGGTTGAAATCACTTTGATGAGTATTGGTTAATTTAGGGTGAAATCACTTTGACGAGTATTGGTTAGTTTGTGTTGAAATCACTTCAACAAGTTTTGGTTCGATTGTGTTGAAATCACTTTGGCGAGTATTGGTTAGTTTGGGTTGAAATCATTTTGAAGATTATTAGTTAGTTTGGGTTAAAATCACGTTGATAAGTATTGGTTAGTTTGGGATGAAATCACTTTGATGAGTATTGGTTAATTTAGGTTGAAATCACTTTGACGAGTATTGGTTAGTTTGTGTTGAAATCACTTCAACAAGTTTTGGTTCGTTTGTGTTGAAATCACTTTGGTGAGCATTGGTTCGTTGACGTTTTCGGCCGTCGCAGTACGACATGGGATCGAGCACCACATACCAACCACGGGCCCGCCGGTCTACGCCAGAGCCCGCCGCCTCGACCCAGCCAAGCTCGCCGTGGCCAAAGCCGAGTTCGACGCTTTGGAACACCTCGGCATCGTGCGGCGCTCCGATAGCGCGTGGGCTTCGCCACTACACATCGTCCCAAAACCAGGGGGCGGCTGGCGCCCATGTGGCGACTACCGCCGCCTTAACGACGCTACCACCCCCGACAGGTATCCGATCCCGCACATCCAAGACTTCTCCGCCCGTCTGGCAGGACGGGTCATTTTTTCAAAAATCGATCTCATACGGGGATATCACCAGGTACCTGTCAGGGCGGCCGACGTCCCTAAAACGACCGTCATCACGCCGTTCGGCTTATTCGAATTCCTACGGATGCCGTTTGGCCTCAAGAACGCGGCTCAGGCGTTCCAGCGCTTGATGGACGGCGTGCTGCGTGACCTGCCGTTCCTCTTCGTTTACCTGGACGACATCCTCGTCGCCAGCACGTCCCGGGCTGAGCACCTCCTCCACCTCCGAACACTGTTCGGGCGCCTCAGCGAGCACGGCCTCATCGTCAACCCGGCCAAATGCCACTTCGGCACGACGGCCGTTGATTTTTTGGGCCACACATCACCAAGAACGGGGCCGTGCCGCTGCCAACCAAGGTCGAGGCCATCACCACGTTTTCGCGTCCCCGCTCCATAAAGGCCCTGCAGGAATTCCTGGGAATGGTGAATTTCTATCACCGCTTCGTGCCCCGCGCTGCTCAACTCATGCGGCCCCTCTACGAAGCCCTCCGGGGCAAGCCGGCCAAGCACGACGTCGTCTGGTCCGCAGCAATGGACGCGGCCTTCCAAAGCTCAAAGCGGGCCCTCGCCGACGCAACACTGCTTGCTCACCCGGTGCTCAACGCTCCCATCGCCCTCACCACGGATGCCTCCGACTACGCGGTGGGCGCCGTACATGAGCAATGGGTGAACGGGGTTTGGCAGCCACTCGCTTTTTTCAGCCGGCAGCTCCGGCCGAACGAGCTCAAATATAGCACGTTTGACCGTGAGCTCCTCGGCCTACACCTGGCCGTTCGCCATTTCCGCCACCTCCTGGAGGGCCGACCCTTCACGGCGTTCGTCGACCACAAGCCGTTGGTTTACGCAATGGCCAAGGTCACGGAGCCGTGGTCGGCCCGCCAACAGCGCCACCTCTCCGCCGTGTCGGAGTTTACCACGGACATCCGGCACGTCGCCGGCAAAAACAACGCCGTGGCCGACTGCCTTTCTCGGGCCAGCGCGAACGCGGTCCACCTCGGCGTGGACTTCGCGCTTATGGCGGCGGACCAAACCACCGACACCACGGTGCAAGCCCTCCGGGCGGCGGACACGGGCCTCCGCCTGGCCGACATCCCCTTCACGGACACTGTCCTGCTCTGCGACGTCTCCCAAGGCCAGCCTCGCCCCATCGTGCCCGTTACCTGGCAACGCCGCATCTTCGCCTCCCTCCACGGCCTTTCCCACCCGGGCCGGAAAGCTTCCCAGAAGCTGGTGTCGGCGCGATTCGTCTGGCACGGCCTTCGACGGGACGTCCGCGATTGGACCAGCACCTGCACAGCCTGCCAACAGGCCAAGGTCCACCGACACACCCAGGCCCCGCTGGCACCTTTCACCGTGCCCGAACGACGTTTCGACCATGTCAACGTGGATCTGGTGGGCCCCCTCCCCCCATCACGGGGGTTCACACACCTGCTCACCATGGTGGACAGGACCACCAGGTGGCCGGAGGCCGTTCCCCTCGTCTCCGCCACCACCGCCGACGTGGCGCAGGCTTTCATCGCCACCTGGGTCGCCCGCTTCGGCGCACCGGCGGACATCTCGTCGGCCCTCGGACCGCAGTTCACCTCCGAGCTGTGGGGCGCGGTCGCCCGCAACCTGGGGGTCAAGCTCCACCGTACTACGGCCTACCACCCCCAAGCCAACGGGTTGTGCGAGTGATTCCACCGCTCCATGAAGGCCGCGCTCATGGCCGGCCTTCAGGACGGCGGTTGGGCCGACCGGCTGCCGTGGGTCCTTTTGGGCCTCCGCAGGGCCCCCAAGGAGGACCTCCGGGCATCCACCGCCGAGCTTGTATACGGCCAGGCGCTACGCGTCCCGGGCGAATTCGTGCCCGACGCTACCAGTCCCTGGTCCGCAGCTCACCAGCGCTCGGACCTCCAGGAGGCCGCCCGACGGTTTGCCCCCGTGCCAACATCCCACCACGGTGACCCCCAGTCCTACGCCCCCCCAGCGCTTCGCACAGCGGAGTACGTTTTTGTGCATCATGACGCACATCGGGGGCCACTCCGGCCGCCGTACGACGGGCCCTTCCGGGTCCTGTGACGGGACGACAAGTCGTTCGTCATCGACATCGGCGGCAGGTCGGACCGGATTGCGGTGGACCGCCTCAAGCCGGCGCACGTGGACATCGACCAACCGCCACGGTTGGCCCTTCCGCCGCGGCGAGGCCGCCCCCCGTCCACGGTGTCCCCCACTCGACCGCCCACCACCACGCCGGACCTCCCCCCCCCCCCCCCCCCCACGACCCGCCAGGGGTCGCTTCGGCCGGGTCATCAGGAACCCCCTCAAATTGACCCTGCCGGTGCAAGTCGATTCTGGGGGGACGTGTGTAGCGGCTACCGCTGGGTTTACACAATCGCCTTGCACCTACCAAGGACGCGGAGCGATCACCATGCGGGGCTCGTCCAGGACGCCCGGGCAGGCCCGCGCTCAACTTGCCAGGCCTCGGCCGGGACGCCCGGGCATGCCCGGGCACGCCCGGCCATGCCCGCCCTCGACTTGCCAGGCCGCGGCCGGGACGCCCGGCCACGCCCCCTCTCGCCTTTCCCGGGCAAACGCTCCGGGATAACGTGTGCATATATATTGCTGCCCGATAAACGGGCCTTTCAGAGTACCCGAGTTGTTTTGTGAAAATAAAGAAACTCGGACGAATTCCAGCTTTTTGTCGCGTCCATTCTTCCGATTACGTGGGAGCACAGCTCCTTCACCGATCTAGTTATCCGTTGGCTTCTCTGTCTCCATGGTTACAGTTGCGCTCGGTATATATATTTGAACGCACAATCGCTGTTCCTCCCATTGTTCGAGAGAAGCGAAACATGAAGGTTGTGTCGTGTCTCATCGTGCTCTTTTTCCTCGTACTATCTACAATTACCATCTTTCACCCCATTTACCACCATGGACGGGGTGACATCTTCAAAGAGGTGAGTTTTAAACGGACGGTTTCTTCATGCGTTTCCTCCGACATTTATCGACCGAGTTCTCAGTCCAATGTTGTAGATTAAATTAACTAGCAACGGTACCCGCCCTATGGGCGGGGCTTCAATTGGGAGGCCCAAATGAAAAGGCAAAATATCAGAAATTGAAGATTTTTTTAAATTTTAAACGATTTATATAAACATCCGTTGAATCATATCACACGCGAATCATCAAAATCTAAACAGTATCTTTAGAATTTCAATAAAAGCCACATTGTAGCGGCTGCCGCTGGGTTTTCACAATCGCCTTGCACCTATCAAGGACGCGGAGCGATCACCATGCCGGGCTCGTCCAGGACGCCCGGGCAGGCCCGCGCTCAACTTGCCAGGCCTCGGTCGGGACGCCCGGGCATGCCCGGGCATGCCCGGGCAGGCTCGCCCTCAACTTGCCAGGCCGCAGCCAGGACGCTGGGCCACGCCCCCTGGCGCCGGGCCTGGGCAAACGCTCCGGGATAATTGGTATATATATTGCTGCCCGATAAACGGGTTTTCAGTGTGCCTGAGTGTTTGATTTCATTAAAGCAACTCGGATGAATTCTAGCTTTTTGTCGCGTCCATTCTTCCAATCGACGTGGGAGCCCCAGCTCCTTCATTGGTGACCTATCGACATGGACACGGCAGTCGCCCTTAAACTGCCTACCTTCTGGGAGGCTCACGCGGCGGTTTGGTTCGCGCAGGCGGAGTCCCTGTTCGCCCTGCTAGGCGTCACGGCCGACGACACCCGCTTCCACCATGTGGTAGCTGCGCTCGGGTCGGCTACCGCGGCCCGCGCCCTGAGCCTCCTCGAGAGCCCGCCAGCCGCTGACAAATACGGCGCGATTAAGAAGCTGCTCCTCGATGCTTTCGCCCTCCCATCGGCGGAACGCGCACGGCGCCTGCTCGAACTGCCTGAGCTCGGCGACACGCGCCCTTCCGAGCGAATGGACTACATGCTTTCACTGCTCGGCGAGCACTCTCCGGCATTCCTGTTCCGGGAGCTGTTCCTCCGTCAGCTGCCTAACACGGTACGCCTCGCCCTGGCAAGCACGACGATCACAGATCCCCGGGCCCTTGCCAGAGAAGCCGACAAGATCTCCGCCGCAGGACAGCGCATCGCAGCGGCGACGTGGGACCCACCGCCGTCCGACGCAACACCCATGGCGCCCGAGCACCCGGCACGGTCGACGGCCGAACTGCCGACGCAATTGGCGGCCGCTCTACCGAGCCGACCACCTCCAGCACGACGACCGAGGCCTCCACCTGACCAAGCGTGGTGTTGCTATCATGCCAGGTTCGGACAGAAGGCCCGGACATGCCGACCCCCGTGCACCTTCGGCAGGCCGGGAAACGGCCGGGCCGGCGTTCATTACCAGCCATGAGCGCCGGCCACACGGGCAACTTACTGTTCATCACGGATAAAGCGTCCGGACGGCGCTTCCTGTGCGACACCGGCGCCCAACTGAGCGTCATACCCGCCTCCGACCAGGACAGGCAATCCGCGGTTTGCGGCCCCTCCTTGGTTGCGGCCAACGGATCGACTATCCGCACCTTCGGCCCGCGCAACGTCACCCTCTGCTTCGGCGGCCAACGCTTTGCTTGGACGTTTGTAACCGCCAACGTGCCCATGGCTCTGCTAGGCGCCGACTTCCTCTGCGCACACGGACTGCTGGTGGACGTCCAACGGCGTCGTTTAATCAACGCTGAAACCTTCAGCTCCCTGGTATGCACATTGAGCAGCTCCGCGCCGACCGAGCTGGCATGCACCGTCCCGGCGGCGAACGAGTTTGCTCGCCTGCTCACGGAGTTCCCGGCCCTCACGCGGCCGACGTTTTCGGCCGTCGCAGTATGGCATGGGATCGAGCACCACATACCAACCACGGGCCCGCCGGTCTACGCCAGGGCCCGCCGCCTCGACCCAACCAAGCTCGCCGTAGCGAAGGCCGAATTCGACGCGTTGGAGCACCTCGGCATCGTGCGGCGCTCCGATAGCGCGTGGGCCTCGCCACTGCACATCATGCCAAAGCCGGGGGGTGGATGGCGCCCGTGTGGCGACTACCGCCGCTCAATGACGCTACCACCCCCGACAGGTACCCGATCCCGCATATCCAAGACTTCTCCGCCCGTCTGGCGGGACGGGTCATTTTTTCGAAAATTGATCTCATACGGGGATATCACCAGGTACCTGTCAGGGCGGCCGACGTCCCTAAAACGGCAGTCATCACGCCGTTCGGCTTATTCGAATTCTTGCGGCTGCCGTTTGGTCTCAAGAACGCGGCTCAGGCGTTCCAGCGCTTGATGGACGGCGTGCTGCGTGACCTGCCGTTCCTTTTCGTTTACCTGGACGACATCCTCGTCGCCAGCACGTCCCGGGCCGAGCACCTCCTCCACCTCCGAACACTGTTCGGGTGCCTCAGCGAGCACGGCCTCATCGTCAACCCGGCCAAATGCCACTTCGGCACGACGGCCGTTGATTTTTTGGGCCACCACATCACCAAGAACGGGGCCGTGCCGCTGCCAACCAAGGTCGAGGCCATCACCACGTTCCCGCGTCCCCGCACCATAAAGGCCCTGCAGGAATTCCTGGGAATGGTGAATTTTTATCACCGCTTCGTGCCCCGCGCTGCTCAACTCATGCGGCCCCTCTACGAAGCCCTCCGGGGCAAGCCGGCCAAGCACGACATCGCCTGGTCCGCAGCAATGGATGCGGCCTTCCAACGCTCAAAGCGGGCCCTCGCCGACGCAACACTGCTCGCTCACCCGGTGCTCAACGCTCCCATCGCCCTCACCACGGATGCCTCCGACTACGCGGTGGGCGCCGTACATGAGCAATGGGTGAACGGGGTTTGGCAGCCACTCGCTTTTTTCAGCCGGCAGCTCCGGCCGAACGAGCTCAAATACAGCACGTTTGACCGGGAGCTCCTCGGTCTACACCTGGCCGTCCGCCATTTCCGCCACCTCCTGGAGGGCCGACCTTTCACGGCGTTCGTCGACCACAAGCCGTTGGTTTACGCCATGGCCAAGGTCATGGAGCCATGGTCGGCCCGCCAACAGCGCCACCTCTCCGCCGTGTCGGAGTTTACCACGGACATCCGGCACGTCGCCGGCAAAAACAACGCCGTGGCCGACTGTCTTTCCCGGGCCAGCGCGAACGCGGTCCACCTGGGCGTGGATTTTGCGCTTATGGCGGCGGACCAAACCACCGACACCACGGTGCAAGCCCTCCGGGCGGCGGACACGGGCCTCCGCCTGGCCGACATCCCCTGCGCGGACACTGTCCTGCTCTGCGACGTCTCCCAATGCCAGCCTCGCCCCATCGTGCCCATCACCTGGCAACGCCGCATCTTCGCCTCCCTCCACGGCCTTTCCCACCCGGGCCGGAAAGCTTCCCAGAAGCTGGTGTCGGCGCGTTTCGTCTGGCACGGCCTTCGTCGGGACGTCCGCGATTGGACCAGCACCTGCACGGCCTGCCAACGGGCCAAGGTCCACCGACACACCCAGGCCCCGCTGGCACCTTTCACCGTGCCCGAACGACGTTTCGACCACGTCAACGTGGATCTGGTGGGCCCCCTCCCCCCGTCACGGGGGTTCACACACCTGCTCACCATGGTGGACAGGACCACCAGGTGGCCGGAGGCCGTTCCCCTCGTCTCCACCACCACCGCCGACGTGGCGCAGGCTTTCATCGCCACCTGGGTCGCCCGCTTCGGCGCACCGGCGGACATCTCGTCAGACCGCGGACCACAGTTCACCTCCGAGCTGTGGGGCGCGGTCGCCCGCAACCTGGGGGTCAAGCTCCACCGTACTACGGCCTACCACCCCCAAGCAAACGGGTTGTGCGAGCGATTCCACCGCTCCATGAAGGCCGCGCTCATGGCCGGCCTTCAAGACGGCTGTTGGGCCGACCGGCTGCCGTGGGTCCTTTTGGGCCTTCGCACGGCCCCCAAGGAGGACCTCCAGGCATCCACCGCCGAGCTTGTCTATGGCCAGGCGCTACGCGTCCCGGGCGAATTCGTGCCCGACGCTACCAGTCCCTGGTCCGCAGCTCACCAGCGCTCGGACCTCCAGGAGGCCGCCCGACGGTTTGCCCCCGTGCCAACATCCCGCCACGGTGACCCCCAGTCCTACATCCCCCCAGCACTCCGCACAGCGGAGTATGTTTTTGTGCGTCACGACGCACATCGGTGGCCACTCCAGCCGCCGTACGACGGGCCCTTCCGGGTGCTGCGACGGGACGACAAGTCGTTCGTCATCGACATCGGCGGCAGGTCGGACCGGATTGCGGTGGACCGCCTCAAGCCGGCGCACGTGGACGTCGACCACCCACCACGGGTGGCCCTTCCGCCGCGGCGAGGCCGCCCCCCATCCACGGTGCCCCCCACTCGACCGCCCACCACCTCACCGGACCCCCTCCCACGACCCGCCAGGGGTCGCTTCGGCCGGGTCATCAGGACCCCCCTCAAATTGACCCTGCCGGTGCAAGTCGATTCTGGGGGGACGTGTGTAGCGGCTGCCGCTGGGTTTTCACAATCGCCTTGCACCTATCAAGGACGCGGAGCGATCACCATGCCGGGCTCGTCCAGGACGCCCGGGCAGGCTCGCCCTCAACTTGCCAGGCCGCAGCCAGGACGCTGGGCCACGCCCCCTGGCGCCGGGCCTGGGCAAACGCTCCGGGATAATTGGTATATATATTGCTGCCCGATAAACGGGTTTTCAGTGTGCCTGAGTGTTTGATTTCATTAAAGCAACTCGGATGAATTCTAGCTTTTTGTAGCGTCCATTCTTCCGATCGACGTGGGAGCCCCAGCTCCTTCAACATCACTGTTTATATCAGTAAATATTATTCCATCGTGTTTCAAATCGTGATCGATACACCATGATCGTGGTGATCGTGATCGATAATAGTCTTCACAATCGCTGTGTCGTATACATACTCCCGATACGTGTACCAAATTCCCGATACGTGTAACTGTACCAAATCAACAGTTAAAAGGATTTTGAGCCGACAGCTGTTACGTCATTGGCAAGATCGATGGAGACAGCGATCTGTTAGCGATCGATGGAGACATGTTGCTTTCCCGTGTGCAGCCGTTTGTGCGTCGTCACAATGAGAACAATGAACGTCATGCGAACGCGAATGTTATGCGGGAGTCCAAACCTGAGAATGCTGGAGACCAAAGCTGAAATTGGGAAAACTAAATGGCCTATTTTACTCCTGGGGATCCCAGGATTATCCACCCAAAATATCTTTGCGATCGGTTCAGCAGTTTTTACGGTACCTTCGAACAGACAGACAGACAGATGGACGGACGGACATTTGGTGAATTATTGTGGATATTTCACGGATATAATATCACATTATATTGTAATTATTATTATCACATTATATAATATCACATTATATTACACGGATATAATATTATATTGTGGCGGACACAAAAGCCCACTGGCGTGGTGACATCATTCCACGCACCGAGTGGGCGGTGGCCACGCCCGAGGGGTAGGCGTGGCCTCATGATATACCCCGGGCGACCAGCCCGGAGGAGTTGAGTGTTACAGTGTAGTCTTACAATAAAGACGTTTATATGTTACCGCTTGTCCGCTTCCTCCTTGCTCACAAGCAGCGCGCGTAACGCCGCGCTTTACTGGTGACCCTCGACGTTGGATCTGCCGGAGCGATCCTTCCACACGCGACGCCATCGCCATGGCCGCCTTCGTCAAACTTCCGGAATTTTGGGAGGCTCAGGCCGAAGTCTGGTTCGTCCAGGCCGAAGCCCAATTTCAGCTTCGGCACCTCACCGGCGATGACACGCGCTACTGCCACGTCGTCGCCTCCCTCGGGCCCGGCACGGCCGCTCGAGTTGTGTCCATCCTTCGCCACCCACCGGACGGCCACAAGTACGAGGCACTCAAGCGGCTACTCCTAGCCACGTTCAGCCTCACGGACGACGCACGGGCCGACCGCCTCCTGGATCTCCCCGAGCTCGGTGAGACGCGCCCGTCGGTCCGAATGGACCATATGCTGTCACTGTTGGGCGACGAAGCCCCCGGTTCGCTATTCCGGGCGCTTTTCCGTCGCCAACTTCCAGCGCAGGTTCGCCTCGCGTTGGCCGGGACCGGGCTAACGGAACCCCGAGCATTGGCGGCCGAGGCGGACAAGTACTTCGCCGCTTCGGACACGCGGGCGAGCGTTGGCGTGGCCGTCACGGCCTTCGACGCTGATGTTCCACAGCATCATCTTCTACAGCACGCTGATGTTCCACAGCATCATCTTCTACAGCACGCTGATGTTCCACAGCATCATCTTCTACAGCACGCTGATGTTCCACAGCATCATCTTCTACAGCACGCTGTGGTTCAGCAGCATGCTGATACGCACCTCGTGAACGCCGCCACGCCCCGCCCACCGCCGCGGCGAAAACCGCCACCGCGGGGAAACCCGTCGACTCCACCGGCCTGGCGGAGCCAGCCGCACTCCTCCAGCTCCACCACCTGGTGCTGGTTCCACGCCAAGTTCGGCCACGAAGCTCGGCGGTGTCATCCGCCGTGCTCCTTCAACGGGTCGGGAAACGCCCGGGCCGGCGCTCAATTGTGGCGATGAGCGCCGGCCGTTCGAGCAGCCTGCTGTTCATAACGGACACCTTCTCCGGGCGCCGTTACCTGTGCGACACGGGAGCACAGGTGAGTGTCATTCCCGCCGGCACGTCAGACAAGCACGCCACGGGTGGGGGCCCCGCGCTGCTTGCCGCGAACGGGACGCCCATCCGTACGTACGGAAAACGCTGCCTCTCTCTGCGGTTTGGAGGGCAGGTTTTCCGATGGACGTTCGTCACCGCCGACGTGCCCATGGCACTGCTTGGCGCGGACTTCCTGTGCGCTAATGGGCTCCTGGTCGACGTCAAGCGCAGACGGCTTGTCCAGGCCGAGACGTTCAGCTCGCTCGCATGTGCGTTGCCCAGCTCAACGAGCGGCTTGCCAAGCGGCTTGCCGAACGATTCGGTTCCGGCCACGTTGGTCTGTACGCTTCCGGCAACGGACGCATTCACCCGCCTCCTCGCCGGCTTCCCGGCCCTCACGCGGCCCACCTTCTCGGCGGGGGCCGTCAAGCACGGGGTGGCCCATCACATCCCCACCGTCGGGCCACCGGTCTACGCCCGGGCACGCCGCCTCGAGCCGACGAAGCTGGCGGTGGCAAAAGCGGAGTTCGCTACCCTGGAGCGACTCGGCATCGTTCGGCGCTCAGAGAGCGCTTGGGCGTCACCGCTGCACATCGTGCCGAAGCCCGGCGGGGGATGGCGACCGTGCGGGGACTATCGCCGTCTCAATGACGCCACGACTCCCGACCGCTACCCCGTCCCCCACATTCAGGACTTTTCCGCCCGTTTGGCGGGCAGGTCCTTCTTCTCGAAGGTGGACCTCATACGCGGCTACCATCAGGTCCCCGTCAGGCCGGAGGACGTCCCGAAGACGGCGGTCATCACGCCATTCGGACTCTTCGAGTTCCTGCGCATGCCCTTCGGTCTGAAGAATGCGGCTCAGGCGTTCCAGCGACTGATGGACAGCGTCCTGCGCGACTTGGATTTTGTCTACGTCTACCTGGACGATATCCTCGTCGCCAGCGCGTCCCGGGCCGAGCACCTCCTCCACCTCAGAACACTGTTCGGGCGCCTCAGCGAGCACGGCCTCATCGTCAACCCGGCCAAATGCCACTTCGGCACGACGGCCGTTGATTTTTTGGGCCACCACATCACCAAGAACGGGGCCGTGCCGCTGCCAACCAAGGTCGAGGCCATCACCACGTTTTCGCGGCCCCGCTCCATAAAGGCCCTGCAGGAATTCCTGGGAATGGTGAATTTCTATCACCGCTTCGTGCCCCGCGCTGCTCAACTCATGCGGCCCCTCTACGAAGCCCTCCGGGGCAAGCCGGCCAAGCACGACGTCGTCTGGTCCGCAGCAATGGACGCGGCCTTCCAAAGCTCAAAGCGGGCCCTCGCCGACGCAACACTGCTCGCTCACCCGGTGCTCAACGCTCCCATCGCCCTCACCACGGATGCCTCCGACTACGCGGTGGGCGCCGTACATGAGCAATGGGTGAACGGGGTTTGGCAGCCACTCGCTTTTTTCAGCCGGCAGCTCCGGCCGAACGAGTTCAAATATAGCACGTTTGACCGTGAGCTCCTCGTTCTACACCTGGCCGTTCGCCATTTCCGCCACCTCCTGGAGGGCCGACCCTTCACGGCGTTCGTCGACCACAAGCCGTTGGTTTACGCAATGGCCAAGGTCACGGAGCCGTGGTCGGCCCGCCAACAGCGCCACCTCTCCGCCGTGTCGGAGTTTACCACGGACATCCGGCACGTCGCCGGCAAAAACAACGCCATGGCCGACTGCCTTTCTCGGGCCAGCGCGAACGCGGTCCACCTCGGCGTGGACTTCACGCTTATGGCGGCGGACCAAACCACCGACACCACGGTGCAAGCCCTCCGGGCGGCGGACACGGGCCTCCGCCTGGCCGACATCCCCTTCGCGGACACTGTCCTGCTCTGCGACGTCTCCCAAGGCCAGCCTCGCCCCATCGTGCCCGTTACCTGGCAACGCCGCATCTTCGCCTCCCTCCACGGCCTTTCCCACCCGGGCCGGAAAGCTTCCCAGAAGCTGGTGTCGGCGCGATTCGTCTGGCACGGCCTTCGACGGGACGTCCGCGATTGGACCAGCACCTGCACAGCCTGCCAACAGGCCAAGGTCCACCGACACACCCAGGCCCCGCTGGCACCTTTCACCGTGCCCGAACGACGTTTCGACCACGTCAACGTGGATCTGGTGGGCCCCCTCCCCCCATCACGGGGGTTCACACACCTGCTCACCATGGTGGACAGGACCACCAGGTGGCCTGAGGCCGTTCCCCTCATCTCCACCACCACCGCCGACGTGGCGCAGGCTTTCATCGGCACCTGGGTCGCCCGCTTCGGCGCACCGGCGGACATCTCATCGGCCCTCGGACCGCAGTTCACCTCCGAGCTGTGGGGCGCGGTCGCCTGCAACCTGGGGGTCAAGCTCCACCGTACTACGGCCTACCACCCCCAAGCCAACGGGTTGTGCGAGTGATTCCACCGCTCCATGAAGGCCGCGCTCATGGCCGGCCTTCAAGACGGCGGTTGGGCCGACCGGCTGCCGTGGGTCCTTTTGGGCCTCCGCAGGGCCCCCAAGGAGGACCTCCGGGCATCCACCGCCGAGCTTGTATACGGCCAGGCGCTACGCGTCCCGGGCGAATTCGTGCCCGACGCTACCAGTCCCTGGTCCGCAGCTCACCAGCGCTCGGACCTCCAGGAGGCCGCCCGACGGTTTGCCCCCGTGCCAACATCCCACCACGGTGACCCCCAGTCCTACGTCCCCCCAGCGCTTCACACAGCGGAGTACGTTTTTGTGCATCATGACGCACATCGGGGGCCACTCCGGCCGCCGTACGACGGGCCCTTCCGGGTCCTGCGACGGGACGACAAGTCGTTCGTCATCGACATCGGCGGCAGGTCGGACCGGATTGCGGTGGACCGCCTCAAGCCGGCGCACGTGGACATCGACCAACCGCCACGGTTGGCCCTTCCGCCGCGGCGAGGCCGCCCCCCGTCCACGGTGTCCCCCACTCGACCGCCCACCACCACGCCGGACCCCCCCCCCCCCCACGACCCGCCAGGGGTCGCTTCGGCCGGGTCATCAGGACCCCCCTCAAATTGACCCTGCCGGTGCAAGTCGATTCTGGGGGGACGTGTGTAGCGGCTACCGCTGGGTTTACACAATCGCCTTGCACCTACCAAGGACGCGGAGCGATCACCATGCGGGGCTCGTCCAGGACGCCCGGGCAGGCCCGCGCTCAACTTGCCAGGCCTCGGCCGGGACGCCCGGGCATGCCCGGGCACGCCCGGCCATGCCCGCCCTCGACTTGCCAGGCCGCGGCCGGGACGCCCGGCCACGCCCCCTCTCGCCTTTCCCGGGCAAACGCTCCGGGATAACGTGTGTATATATATTGCTGCCCGATAAACGGGCTTTTCAGAGTACCCGAGTTGTTTTGTGACAATAAAGAAACTCGGACGAATTCCAGCTTTTTGTCGCGTCCATTCTTCCGATTACGTGGGAGCACAGCTCCTTCACCGATCTAGTTATCCGTTGGCTTCTCTGTCTCCATGGTTACAGTTGCTCTCGGTATATATATTTGAACGCACAATCGCTGTTCCTCCCATTGTTCGAGAGAAGCGAAACATGAAGGTTGTGTCGTGTCTCATCGTGCTCTTTTTCCTCGTACTATCTACAATTACCATCTTTCACCCCATTTACCACCATGGACGGGGTGACATCTTCAAAGAGGTGAGTTTTAAACGGACGGTTTCTTCATGCGTTTCCTCCGACATTTATCGACCGAGTTCTCAGTCCAATGTTGTAGATTAAATTAACTAGCAACGGTACCCGCCCTATGGGCGGGGCTTCAATTGGGAGGCCCAAATGAAAAGGCAAAATATCAGAAATTGAAGGTTTTTTTAAATTTTAAACGATTTATATAAACATCCGTTGAATCATATCACACGCGAATCATCAAAATCTAAACAGTATCTTTAGAATTTCAATAAAAGCCACATCACTGTTTATATCGGTAAATATTATTCCATCGTGTTTCAAATCGTGATCGATACACCATGATCGTGGTGATCGTGATCGATAATAGTGTTCACAATCGCTGTGTCGTATGTACTCCCGATACGTGTACCAAATTCCCGATACGTGTAACTGTACCAAATCAACAGTTAAAAGGATTTTGAGCCGACAGCTGTTACGTCATTGGCAAGATCGATGGAGACAGCGATCTGTTAGCGATCGATGGAGACATGTTGCTTTCCCGTGTGCAGCCGTTTGTGCGTCGTCACAATGAGAACAATGAACGTCATGCGAACGCGAATGTTATGCGGGAGTCCAAACCTGAGAATGCTGGAGACCAAAGCTGAAATTGGGAAAACTAAATGGCCTATTTTACTCCTGGGGATCCCAGGATTATCCACCCAAAATATCTTTGCGATCGGTTCAGCAGTTTTTACGGTACCTTCGAACAGACAGACAGACAGATGGACGGACGGACATTTGGTGAATTATTGTGGATATTTCACGGATATAATATCACATTATATTGTAATTATTATTATCACATTATATAATATCACATTATATTTCACGGATTACACGGATATAATATCACATATTGTGTTGATAAATATTGCAGGATATTTCAAAAAGTTGTGGATGGATTTGGACGAAACTTGTTGGACAGGTTGTGTGTGTGACAAGGAAGAATCGATTCAATTTTGGTGATCCGGATCCAGATAGTGGAATTTTAAAAGTGATTCTTCACCATTGAGTGACGTGGCCAACCAGGCGGAGGTGTGCTTTCGACTGAGTGCCGTTCTAGTTTGAATTTAAATCACTTTGACGAGTGTTGGTGAGTTGGGGTTGAAATCACTTTGATGAGTATTGGTTAGTTTGGGTTGAAATCACTTTGATGAGTATTGGTTAATTTAGGGTGAAATCACTTTGACGAGTATTGGTTAGTTTGTGTTGAAATCACTTCAACAAGTTTTGGTTCGTTTGTGTTGAAATCACTTTGGCGAGTATTGGTTAGTTTGGGTTGAAATCATTTTGAAGATTATTAGTTAGTTTGGGTTAAAATCACGTTGATAAGTATTGGTTAGTTTGGGATGAAATCAATTTGATGAGTATTGGTTAATTTAGGTTGAAATCACTTTGACGAGTATTGGTTAGTTTGTGTTGAAATCACTTCAACAAGTTTTGGTTCGTTTGTGTTGAAATCACTTTGGTGAGCATTGGTTCGTTGACGTTTTCGGCCGTCGCAGTACGACATGGGATCGAGCACCACATACCAACCACGGGCCCGCCGGTCTACGCCAGCGCCCGCCGCCTCGACCCAGCCAAGCTCGCCGTGGCCAAAGCCGAGTTCGACGCTTTGGAACACCTCGGCATCGTGCGGCGCTCCGATAGCGCGTGGGCTTCGCCACTACACATCGTCCCAAAACCAGGGGGCGGCTGGCGCCCATGTGGCGACTACCGCCGCCTTAACGACGCTACCACCCCCGACAGGTATCCGATCCCGCACATCCAAGACTTCTCCGCCCGTCTGGCAGGACGGGTCATTTTTTCAAAAATCGATCTCATACGGGGATATCACCAGGTACCTGTCAGGGCGGCCGACGTCCCTAAAACGACCGTCATCACGCCGTTCGGCTTATTCGAATTCCTACGGATGCCGTTTGGCCTCAAGAACGCGGCTCAGGCGTTCCAGCGCTTGATGGACGGCGTGCTGCGTGACCTGCCGTTCCTCTTCGTTTACCTGGACGACATCCTCGTCGCCAGCACGTCCCGGGCCGAGCACCTCCTCCACCTCCGAACACTGTTCGGGCGCCTCAGCGAGCACGGCCTCATCGTCAACCCGGCCAAATGCCACTTCGGCACGACGGCCGTTGATTTTTTGGGCCACCACATCACCAAGAACGGGGCCGTGCCGCTGCCAACCAAGGTCGAGGCCATCACCACGTTTTCGCGGCCCCGCTCCATAAAGGCCCTGCAGGAATTCCTGTGAATGGTGAATTTCTATCACCGCTTCGTGCCCCGCGCTGCTCAACTCATGCGGCCCCTCTACGAAGCCCTCCGGGGCAAGCCGGCCAAGCACGACGTCGTCTGGTCCGCAGCAATGGACGCGGCCTTCCAAAGCTCAAAGCGGGCCCTCGCCGACGCAACACTGCTCGCTCACCCGGTGCTCAACGCTCCCATCGCCCTCACCACGGATGCCTCCGACTACGCGGTGGGCGCCGTACATGAGCAATGGGTGAACGGGGTTTGGCAGCCACTCGCTTTTTTCAGCCGGCAGCTCCGGCCGAACGAGCTCAAATATAGCACGTTTGACCGTGAGCTCCTCGTTCTACACCTGGCCGTTCGCCATTTCCGCCACCTCCTGGAGGACCGACCCTTCACGGCGTTCGTCGACCACAAGCCGTTGGTTTACGCAATGGCCAAGGTCACGGAGCCGTGGTCGGCCCGCCAACAGCGCCACCTCTCCGCCGTGTCGGAGTTTACCACGGACATCCGGCACGTCGCCGGCAAAAACAACGCCGTGGCCGACTGCCTTTCTCGGGCCAGCGCGAACGCGGTCCACCTCGGCGTGGACTTCGCGCTTATGGCGGCGGACCAAACCACCGACACCACGGTGCAAGCCCTCCGGGCGGCGGACACGGGCCTCCGCCTGGCCGACATCCCCTTCGCGGACACTGTCCTGCTCTGCGACGTCTCCCAAGGCCAGCCTCGCCCCATCGTGCCCATTACCTGGCAACGCCGCATCTTCGCCTCCCTCCACGGCCTTTCCCACCCGGGCCGGAAAGCTTCCCAGAAGCTGGTGTCGGCGCGATTCGTCTGGCACGGCCTTCGACGGGACGTCCGCGATTGGACCAGCACCTGCACAGCCTGCCAACAGGCCAAGGTCCACCGACACACCCAGGCCCCGCTGGCACCTTTCACCGTGCCCGAACGACGTTTCGACCACGTCAACGTGGATCTGGTGGGCCCCCTCCCCCCATCACGGGGGTTCACACACCTGCTCACCATGGTGGACAGGACCACCAGGTGGCCTGAGGCCGTTCCCCTCATCTCCACCACCACCGCCGACGTGGCGCAGGCTTTCATCGGCACCTGGGTCGCCCGCTTCGGCGCACCGGCGGACATCTCGTCGGCCCTCGGACCGCAGTTCACCTCCGAGCTGTGGGGCGCGGTCGCCTGCAACCTGGGGGTCAAGCTCCACCGTACTACGGCCTACCACCCCCAAGCCAACGGGTTGTGCGAGTGATTCCACCGCTCCATGAAGGCCGCGCTCATGGCCGGCCTTCAAGACGGCGGTTGGGCCGACCGGCTGCCGTGGGTCCTTTTGGGCCTCCGCAGGGCCCCCAAGGAGGACTTCCGGGCATCCACCGCCGAGCTTGTATACGGCCAGGCGCTACGCGTCCCGGGCGAATTCGTGCCCGACGCTACCAGTCCCTGGTCCGCAGCTCACCAGCGCTCGGACCTCCAGGAGGCCGCCCGACGGTTTGCCCCCGTGCCAACATCCCACCACGGTGACCCCCAGTCCTACGTCCCCCCAGCGCTTCACACAGCGGAGTACGTTTTTGTGCATCATGACGCACATCGGGGGCCACTCCGGCCGCCGTACGACGGGCCCTTCCGGGTCCTGCGACGGGACGACAAGTCGTTCGTCATCGACATCGGCGGCAGGTCGGACCGGATTGCGGTGGACCGCCTCAAGCCGGCGCACGTGGACATCGACCAACCGCCACGGTTGGCCCTTCCGCCGCGGCGAGGCCGCCCCCCGTCCACGGTGTCCCCCACTCGACCGCCCACCACCACGCCGGACCCCCCCCCCCCCCCCCACGACCCGCCAGGGGTCGCTTCGGCCGGGTCATCAGGACCCCCCTCAAATTGACCCTGCCGGTGCAAGTCGATTCTGGGGGGACGTGTGTAGCGGCTACCGCTGGGTTTACACAATCGCCTTGCACCTACCAAGGACGCGGAGCGATCACCATGCGGGGCTCGTCCAGGACGCCCGGGCAGGCCCGCGCTCAACTTGCCAGGCCTCGGCCGGGACGCCCGGGCATGCCCGGGCACGCCCGGCCATGCCCGCCCTCGACTTGCCAGGCCGCGGCCGGGACGCCCGGCCACGCCCCCTCTCGCCTTTCCCGGGCAAACGCTCCGGGATAACGTGTGTATATATATTGCTGCCCGATAAACGGGCTTTTCAGAGTACCCGAGTTGTTTTGTGACAATAAAGAAACTCGGACGAATTCCAGCTTTTTGTCGCGTCCATTCTTCCGATTACGTGGGAGCACAGCTCCTTCACCGATCTAGTTATCCGTTGGCTTCTCTGTCTCCATGGTTACAGTTGCTCTCGGTATATATATTTGAACGCACAATCGCTGTTCCTCCCATTGTTCGAGAGAAGCGAAACATGAAGGTTGTGTCGTGTCTCATCGTGCTCTTTTTCCTCGTACTATCTACAATTACCATCTTTCACCCCATTTACCACCATGGACGGGGTGACATCTTCAAAGAGGTGAGTTTTAAACGGACGGTTTCTTCATGCGTTTCCTCCGACATTTATCGACCGAGTTCTCAGTCCAATGTTGTAGATTAAATTAACTAGCAACGGTACCCGCCCTATGGGCGGGGCTTCAATTGGGAGGCCCAAATGAAAAGGCAAAATATCAGAAATTGAAGGTTTTTTTAAATTTTAAACGATTTATATAAACATCCGTTGAATCATATCACACGCGAATCATCAAAATCAAAACAGTATCTTTAGAATTTCAATAAAAGCCACATCACTGTTTATATCGGTAAATATTATTCCATCGTGTTTCAAATCGTGATCGATACACCATGATCGTGGTGATCGTGATCGATAATAGTGTTCACAATCGCTGTGTCGTATGTACTTCCGATACGTGTACCAAATTCCCGATACGTGTAACTGTACCAAATCAACAGTTAAAAGGATTTTGAGCCGACAGCTGTTACGTCATTGGCAAGATCGATGGAGACAGCGATCTGTTAGCGATCGATGGAGACATGTTGCTTTCCCGTGTGCAGCCGTTTGTGCGTCGTCACAATGAGAACAATGAACGTCATGCGAACGCGAATGTTATGCGGGAGTCCAAACCTGAGAATGCTGGAGACCAAAGCTGAAATTGGGAAAACTAAATGGCCTATTTTACTCCTGGGGATCCCAGGATTATCCACCCAAAATATCTTTGCGATCGGTTCAGCAGTTTTTACGGTACCTTCGAACAGACAGACAGACAGATGGACGGACGGACATTTGGTGAATTATTGTGGATATTTCACGGATATAATATCACATTATATTGTAATTATTATTATCACATTATATAATATCACATTATATTTCACGGATTACACGGATATAATATCACATATTGTGTTGATAAATATTGCAGGATATTTCAAAAAGTTGTGGATGGATTTGGACGAAACTTGTTGGACAGGTTGTGTGTGTGACAAGGAAGAATCGATTCAATTTTGGTGATCCGGATCCAGATAGTGGAATTTTAAAAGTGATTCTTCACCATTGAGTGACGTGGCCAACCAGGCGGAGGTGTGCTTTCGACTGAGTGCCGTTCTAGTTTGAATTTAAATCACTTTGACGAGTGTTGGTGAGTTGGGGTTGAAATCACATTGACTGGGATTGGTGAGTTGGGGTTGAAATCACTTTGTCGAGTATTGGTTCGTTTGGGTTGAATCACTTTGATGAGTATTGGTTAGTTTGGGTTGAAATCACTTTGATGAGTATTGGTTAGTTTGGGCTAAATCACTTTGATGAGTATTGGTTAGTTTGGGTTGAAATCACTTTGATGAGTATTGGTTAGTTTGGGTTGAAATCACTTTGATGAGTATTGGTTAATTTAGGGTGAAATCACTTTGACGAGTATTGGTTAGTTTGGGTTGAAATCACTTTGACGAGTATTGGTTAGTTTGTGTTGAAATCACTTCAACAAGTTTTGGTTCGTTTGTGTTGAAATCACTTTGGCGAGTATTGGTTAGTTTGGGTTGAAATCATTTTGAAGATTATTAGTTAGTTTGGGTTAAAATCACTTTGATGAGTATTGGTTAGTTTGGGTTGAAATCACTTTGATGAGTATTGGTTAATTTAGATTGAAATCACTTTGACGAGTATTGGTTAGTTTGTGTTGAAATCACTTCAACAAGTTTTGGTTCGTTTCTGTTGAAATCACTTTGGTGAGCATTGGTTAGTTTGTGTTGAAATAACTTTGATGAGCATTGGTTAGTTTGGGTTGAAATCACTTTGATGAGTATTGGTTAGTTTGTGTTGAAATCACTTTGATGAGTATTGGTTAGTTTAGGTTGAAATCACTTTGATGAGTATTGGTAAGTTTGGGTTAAATCACTTTGATGAGTATTGGTTAGTTTGGGTTGAAATCACTTTAGCGAGCAATGGTTAGTTTGTGTTGAAATGACTTTGATGAGTATTGGTTAGTTTGGGTAGAAATCACTTTGATGAGTAGTGTTTTGTTTGTGTTGAAATCACATTGACTAGTGTTCGTTAGTTGGGATTGAAATCACATTGACTGGTGTTGGTTAATTTCGGTTTATATCACATTGACTCGTATTGGTTAGTTTGGGTTGAAATCACATTGACTAGTGTTCAATAGTTGGATTGAAATCACATTGACTTGTGTTTGTTAGTTTGGGTTGAAATCACATTGTCTAGTGTTCATTAGTTGGATTGAAATCACATTGACTCGTGTTTGTTAGTTTGGGTTGAAATCACATTGAATGGTGTTGGTTAGCTTGGATTGAAATCATATTGACTCGTGTTGGTTAGCTGGCATTGAAATCATATTGACTGGTGTTGGTTAGCTGGGATTGAAATCATATTGACTGGTGTTGGTTAGCTGGCATTGAAATCATATTGACTGGTGTTTTGCTAGCTGGGATTGAAATCATATTGACTGGTGTTGGTTAGCTGGCATTGAAATCATATTGACTGGTGTTGGTTAGCTGGCATTGAAATCATATTGACTGGTGTTTTGCTAGCTGGGATTGAAATCATATTGACTGGTGTTGGTTAGCTGGGATTGAAATCATATTGACTGGTGTTGGTTAGCTGGCATTGAAATCATATTGACTGGTGTTTTGCTAGCTGGGATTGAAATCATATTGACTGGTGTTGGTTAGCTGGCATTGAAATCATATTGACTGGTGTTGGTTAGCTGGCATTGAAATCATATTGACTGGTGTTTTGCTAGCTGGGATTGAAATCATATTGACTGGTGTTGGTTAGCTGGCATTGAAATCATATTGACTGGTGTTGGTTAGCTGGGATTGAAATCATATTGACTCGTGTTGGTTAGCTGGGAATGAAATCATATTGACTGGTGTTGGTTACCTGGCATTGAAATCATATTGACTGGTGTTGGTTAGCTGGGATTGAAATCATATTGACTGGTGTTGGTTAGCTGGCATTGAAATCATATTGACTGATGTTGGTTAGCTGGGATTGAAATCATATTGACTGGTGTTGGTTAGCTGGCATTGAAATCATATTGACTGGTGTTGGTTAGCTGGCATTGAAATCATATTGACTGGTGTTGGTTAGCTGGCATTGAAATCATATTGACTGATGTTGGTTAGCTGGGATTGAAATCATATTGACTGGTGTTGGTTAGCTGGCATTGAAATCATATTGACTGGTGTTGGTTAGCTGGCATTGAAATCATATTGACTGATGTTGGTTAGCTGGCATTGAAATCATATTGACTGGTGTTGGTTAGCTGGCATTGAAATCATATTGACTGATGTTGGTTAGCTGGCATTGAAATCATATTGACTGGTGTTGGTTAGCTGGCATTGAAATCATATTGACTGGTGTTGGTTAGCTGGGATTGAAATCATATTGACTCGTGTTGGTTAGCTGGCATTGAAATCATTTTGACTGGTGTTGGTTAACTGGGAATGAAATCATATTGACTCGTGTTGGTTAGCTGGGATTGAAATCATATTGACTCGTGTTGGTTAGCTGGGATTGAAATCATATTGACTGGTGTTGGTTAGCTGGGATTGAAATCACATTGACTCGTGCTCGTGGGATTGAACTTTGACGAGTATAAGTTAGTTTGGGTTGAAGTCACTTTGACGAGTATAAGTTAGTTTGGGTTGAAGTCACTTTGACGAGTATAAGTTAGTTCGGGTTGAAATCACTTTGACAGTGTAAGTTAGTTTGGGTTGAAGTCACTTTGATGAGTATTGGGTAGCTTTGGTTGAAACCACTTTGGCGAGTATTGGTTAGTTTGGGTTGAAATCACCTTTACGAGTATTGGTTAGTTTAGGTTGACATCACTTTGACGAGTATTGGTTAGTTTGTGTTGTAATCACTTCAACAAGTTTTGGTTCGTTTGTGTTGAAATCACTTTGGCGAGTATTGGTTTGTTTGGGTTGAAATCAATTTGAAGAGTATTAGTTAGTTTGGGTTGAAATCACTTTGGCGAGTATTGGTCAGTTTGGGTTGAAATCACTTTGACGAGTATTGGTCAGTTTGGCTTGAATCCACTTTGACGAGTATTGTTTAGTTTGCGTTGAAATCACTTTAACAAGTTGTGGTTCCTTTGTGTTGAAATCACTTTGGCGAGTATTGGTTAATCTTGGTTGAAATCACCTTTACGGGTATTGGTTTATTTCGGTTGAAATCATTTCAACAAGTTTTGGTTCGTTTGCGTTGAAATCACTTTGGCGAGTATTGGTTAGTTTGGGTTGAAATCATTTTGAAGATTATTAGTTAGTTTGGGTTGAAATCACTTTGACGAGTATTGGTTAGTTTGGGTTGAAATCACTTTCACGAGTATTGGCGCGTTTGGGTTGAAATCACCTTGACGAGTATTGGTTAGTTTGGGTAGAAATCACTTTGATGAGTATTGGTTAGTTTGGGTTGAAATCACTTTAACAAGTTGTGGTTCGTTTGTGTTGAAATCACTTTGATGAGTATTGGTTAGTTTGTGTTGAAATCACTTTGATGAGTATTGGTTAGTTAGTGTTTAAATCACTTTGATGAGTAGTGTTTTGTTTGTGTTGAAATCACATTGACTAGTGTTCGTTAGTTGGGGTTGAAATCACATTGACTAGTGTTGGTAATGGTACTATATGATCTAGTTCCTGGCCTGCAGCATCTCTGGGAGCTTCTGTTCATATTCTCAGAAAAAAATCTCCATCAGCCTTCCAACCTTCTCGGTTTTATTCGCGCATGGCAACATTAATTCCTTCACAAACACTTTTTCCTGATAGTGAGGGGAAATCTGTTCTGCGTTGGGCTGTTAGATGTTCCAATTGGAACCTGTGGTCAGGATGCTGCGATCCCAGGTTCAAATCCCTGATGTGGGATTGTCAGCAAACCTTTCCTCTCCCACACCTGTCAATAAATTGTAGTACATACCATCCTCGAAATCAAGCCTGGTGTTGGCTTAGCGGTTAGGGTGCCGGCTTGGGATCCTAGGATCCTGGGTTCGAATCCCGGTCGATCGCTGAATTAACGCCAGTGGGGTTGACTCAGCCTGTCATCCTTCCGAGGTCGGCAAATTGAGTACCATTTGCTGGGATGAATGATCCCGGTGTGTACCCCGGTTTGGAATAGGTACACCGTATCCCTGCGCATCGTAAGAGGCGACCAAGGGTTGGCGTCAGGAAGGGCATCCGGCCATAAAAACATTGCCTCAAACAGGGAACCATGATTGTCATGGGGCCCGCAATACTAACCCCCGCTCTAGCGGGGAAAATGGCCTTAAAACGATCATTCATTCATTCATATACCATCAGAGAAGGGACTATGAGTTTGCTTGTGCAGTTGATACATCATGACAGTCCTCATGTGTGGTTAATTCCTATGGAATGGAATTCCACTCGTCCATTCCTACGCAGAACACCGCGAATCTCAAACCAAATGAATATGGACAAAATGCTCACCTGAGTGTCCCCTCACCCTCAACATGGATCACTATTTCAGTACAATATCTTTGATTAATTCTCAAATCTTGTTTTCATGTGCCCATAACACAGGAACCTGTTCCTCAGAAGAATCCCGGCTTTTTAAACTCTTTCTGGAAGGAAATTTCCAACTTCCTTCCGACCTCCATTCTGAAGGTATGATCGCATGCACATTACTCCAGAAACACGTGCACTTTAATCCCAGAGGATGTAAATGATACGAGCACAGACATGCACGTCCAACTAAGTGTGTCCACACTTTTCATCAGATGAGGACAAACACATATGTAACCACGCACCCTCCAGAACACATCTATGACTCAAAACGAAACACCTTCCAGGTTCTTTCCAGTGAAAAGGAACCAGAGGCGTCCGTTTGATTCGTTACTTCTTGACTGCACCACCAATGGCCACATGCGTCCTGTGTGGTGGTCATTGCATGCTTCCTCGACATGTTCAAATTGTGGAAGTTGCGGCGTTATGATGAAACACACTAACACTTGGCACCATATGTTAAGGTGGTTGAACGGATGGTCCGTATCCTGCCGAAGAACCTTCGAGCAGACCTGCATTCTCAACCTGTTATAACTAAACAAAGGGAAAGGAGTAGAGGTTTGAAGTGGTGAGAGGAATGGAAAATATGCAGGTGATGTGGAGAGGAAGATTCCTTTGAAACCACTTTGACGAGTATTGGTTAGTTTGTGTTAAAATCACTTTGAGTATTGGTTAGTTTATGTTAAAATCACTGAGTATTGGTTAGTTTGTGTTGAAATCAGTTTGAGTATTGGTTAGTTTGTGTTGAAATCGCTTTGGCGAGTATTGGTTAGTTTGTGTGTAAATCACTTTGAGTATTGGTTAGTTTGTGTTGAAATCACTTTGGCGAGTATTGGTTAGTTTGTGTTGAAATCGCTTTGGCGAGTATTGGTTAGTTTGTGTGGAAATCACTTTGAGTATTGGTTAGTTTGTGTTGAAATCGCTTTGGCGAGTATTGGTTAGTTTGTGTTGAAATCGCTTTGGCGAGTATTGGTTAGTTTGTGTTGAAATCAGTTTGTGTATTGGTTAGTTTGTGTTGAAATCACTTTGGCGAGTATTGGTTAGTTTGTGTTGAAATCACTTTGGCGAGTATTGGTTAGTTTGTGTGGAAATCACTTTGAGTATTGGTTAGTTTGTGTGGAAATCACTTTGAGTATTGGTTAGTTTGTGTTGAAATCGCTTTGGCGAGTATTGGTTAGTTTGTGTTGAAATCACTTTGGCGAGTATTGGTTAGTTTGTGTTGAAATCACTTTGAGTATTGGTTAGTTTGTGTGGAAATCACTTTGAGTATTGGTTAGTTTGTGTTGAAATCAGTTTGTATATTGGTTAGTTTGTGTTGAAATCACTTTGGCGAGTATTGGTTAGTTTGTGTGGAAATCACTTTGAGTATTGGTTAGTTTGTGTTAAAATCACTTTGAGTATTGGTTAGTTTGTGTTAAAATCACTTTGGCGAGTATTGGTTAGTTTGTGTGTAAATCACTTGGAGTATTGGTTAGTTTGTGTGGAAATCACTTTGGCGAGTATTGGTTAGTTTGTGTGTAAATCACTTGGAGTATTGGTTAGTTTGTGTGGAAATCACTTTGGCGAGTATTGGTTAGTTTGTGTGGAAATCACTTTGGCGAGTATTGGTTAGTTTGTGTCAAAATCACTTTGGCGAGTATTGGTTAGTTTGTGTGGAAATCACTTTGGCGAGTATTGGTTAGTTTGTGTTAAAATTACTTTGGCGAGTATTGGTTAGTTTGTGTGGAAATCACTTTGGCGAGTATTGGTTAGTTTGTGTCAAAATCACTTTGGCGAGTATTGGTTAGTTTGTGTGGAAATCACTTTGGCGAGTATTGGTTAGTTTGTGTCAAAATTACTTTGGCGAGTATTGGTTAGTTTGTGTTAAAATCACTTTGGCGAGTATTGGTTAGTTTGTGTTAAAATCACTTTGAGTATTGGTTAGTTTGTGTTGAAATCAGTTTGTGTATTGGTTAGTTTGTGTTGAAATCACTTTGGCGAGTATTGGTTAGTTTGTGTGGAAATCACTTTGAGTATTGGTTAGTTTGTGTTGAAATCACTTTGAGTATTGGTTAGTTTGTGTTAAAATCACTTTGAGTATTGGTTAGTTTGTGTTAAAATCACTTTGGCGAGTATTGGTTAGTTTGTGTGTAAATCACTTGGAGTATTGGTTAGTTTGTGTTGAAATCACTTTGGCGAGTATTGGTTAGTTTGTGTGGAAATCACTTTGGCGAGTATTGGTTAGTTTGTGTTAAAATTACTTTGGCGAGTATTGGTTAGTTTGTGTGGAAATCACTTTGGCGAGTATTGGTTAGTTTGTGTTAAAATTACTTTGGCGAGTATTGGTTAGTTTGCGTGGAAATCACTTTGGCGAGTATTGGTTAGTTTGTGTTAAAATCACTTTGGCGAGTATTGGTTAGTTTGTGTCAAAATTACTTTGGCGAGTATTGGTTAGTTTGTGTCAAAATTACTTTGGCGAGTATTGGTTAGTTTGTGTTAAAATCACTTTGGCGAGTATTGGTTAGTTTGTGTTAAAATTACTTTGGCGAGTATTGGTTAGTTTGTGTTAAAATCACTTTGGCGAGTATTGGTTAGTTTGTCTTTCAATCGTTTTGACGAGTATTGGTTAATGTCGCTTTATATCACTTTGAGGAGTATTGGTTAATTTGTGTTGAAATCATATTGACTCGTGTTGATTAGCTTGGAGTGAAATCATATTGACTCGTGTTGGTTAGCTGGGATTGAAATCTTGTTGACTGGTGTTGGTTAGCTGGCATTGAAATCATATTGACTTGTTCACATCTGAAGATGCCATATTGACATCTGAAGATGCCATCTGAAGATGCCATATTGAACACTCGTGTTGGGATTGAAATCATATTGACTGGTGTTGGTTAGCTGGCGTTGAAATCATATTGACTCGTGCTAGTGGGATTGAAGTCACATTTACTCGTGTTTGTTAGTTGGGATTGAAATCACATTTACTCGTGTTTGTCAGTGGGATTGAAATCACATTGACTGCATTGGTACATCATTGTTTGTATTGGTACTTCATGTTCTAGTTCCTGTCCTCTGGTCTGGGTTGGGCTGTTAGATGTTCCCATTGGAACCTGTGGTTGGGATGCTGTGATCACAGGTTCAAATCCCTGATATGGGATTGTCAGAAAAACTTTCTTATCCCACACCTGTCAATACAAACCGGTCCCTACCATCAGAGAAGGGATTATTATTTTGCCTTTCCTGGTGTGGTTGCTGCATCCTGCCAGTCCTCATGTGTGGTTGATTTGAATAGAATACCACTCGTGCAGTCCTCCCCCGAATACCACTAATCTCATAACAAACGAATATCGACAAAATGCTTAGCTGGGTGTCTGCTCACTATCAACATTGATCACCATTTCAGTGAAATATATTTGATTAATTCTCAATTCTTCTTTTCTTGTGTCCATAAAACAGGAACCTGTTCCTCAGAAGAAGCCCGAATTTTCCAACTCGTTCTGGAAGGGATTTTCCAGCATCCTTCCGACCTCCACTCTGAAGGTGTGATCGCGTACACACCACTCCAGAAACACACACACTTTATTCCCAGAGCATAGAATTACCGCAAGGATAGACACGCACTGTCATCTCAACATGTACAAACTTAATTAACAGGCCAGGACAACCACATACACAATAACATAGCAACTCGAAAAACCACATGTGTAACCGCACACCGTCCAGAACATATCGACGACTGTTGAGGAATAACTGATCACCTGTGGCCACTTTGGTGAAATGTCTTTCATTAATTCATTTTATTGTTTTCTTGTGTCCATCTACACATATCTACACATGTATCTACACGTAAAACCCCATAATGTCAAATAGTCTGGGAGCCAGTGATCTGAAAGTTGAGTTATGTTGCACCACCCGCCTCCCCCCGCCCCCCCCCCCCACACTCTCCCAACATTTGACACCATTTATTTTCTAAAACTGTGACTTTGTGTGTTTTAAATGAGCCCGTGTGACAATATTTTTTTAAAATTTAATCTATCTTAAATTTATGCTGCAACAGCAAAATGAGAAAAAGTCAAGGGGTGTGAATACTTTCTGAAGGCACTGTATCTTACATGGCACATTACCCAACACGTCTATTTTGATTAACACAGCCATTGTAACTGGTTTTCCACGTGATCTATTGCACCCCATGTCAAAAGAAAACTAGAACGGGCACTCGGTAGAGCGCATACCTTCGCCGCAGCTACTGTTCTGTACTTGGCATGGGAGTGTAGGGAACAGAACAGTGAACAGTTTGGTGCTGATTTCATGCAAATCGGATAAGAATTGACCGAGGTTTGACAAAAAACGCACATTTTGCAAGGTCGTGACCCCCCTGACCTTTGACCCCCAACCGCTAACAAGGGTAATGTCTTCACTGGGTCATGTCGTATATCACAAGATCGGGCATTGAATTCTGAACATTTTGGCATTAGTTGCATGCCAATTGGATAAAAATTGACCGCGCTATGGTAAAAATACGATTTTGACCTTTTCGTGACCTTGACCTTGACCTTTGACCCGATTGCTCCCAAAATCTAATCAAATGTGTCCCGTATAATAACCAATCATCCCACCAAATTTCATGCAATTCGGTTGAATACTTTTTGAGTTATGCGAATAACATACACACACACACACACACACAGACATACAAATAAATACACAGCGATCAAAACATAACCTTCCGCTTTTGCGAAGGTAACAACACATCCTCAGACGAAGGCCGAAGCTAAACACGGATTGCTTCTCGGGTTTAATGGTACGACGTCACACCACGTCCAACTTCCCATGTAAGCGTCATGACGTAACAACGCCATTCCCTTCCAAGGACGGCACGGAGTTATGAGTAACCTATTACGGATACATTCATATGTAATTATTATTACTTATCCTTATTACACCCTGACAGCTGTACGGCTCTGCTAGAATTAATTAGTGACATTTTCTCAGATTTATTTTAAAAAATATTTATTCCCAGTGAATGTTTCGAAAAGGACAGGCCATTGTGTCGGGACCTTCATATTCTCTTCCTGGAGTTTGTTTCAATATTTGCTGTACGCCGTACGTAATATATGAACGATATTTTATATTTTAATCGAAAACCGAAACATGACAGTTTTTGACGTGCTACAACCGCAGGGCTCGTGAATTAATTTTGCGGTGTATTGTGAAATTAATAATAACAACAACAACAGCTGGTTACTCGGTTTTGATATCTTTTCCGGTTTGGGCGTCGCGTTTCGGTGCTTCTGGCCATGCTGAACTTGATGCGTGGGATTACTGTGGTGTTTCAAGGTCTCAAAAAAATTTAGCACGAACGATGTGTTCGACAGAATAGAGGAGGTCGTGGCTTCATGTGTGTGTGTGTACGTGTGCGTGTGTGTGCGTGTGTGTATGTGTGCGTGTGCGTGTGTGTATGTGTGTACGTGTGAGTGTGTGTGCACCATTTTTATGTCGATTATTCGAACTGACAGCCACCGGAACCATTAAAGTGACGTCACCAATGGGCGTGACTGTTAGGGTGTGACGTCACAGAGCAACGGTTCTTTCTTTTTCACATTTGAAATTTTGCTTCAAGATGGCGAGGACGTGTGTCTTTCTCGTTGCTTTGATTTGCAGTTTCATACTCTACTTCAACCTCGGTTACCTGCTGGAACCTCAACAGGTGAACTTTAAACAAGTGGGAAGATTTACGTGTACGTTTTATCCGGTTTAAAAGTGCGGTTCGAGAACCTGCCTGTGGATGGTGAAATGTGCAGCCATGTCACATGGTTTGGCAGACATATTGGATTAAACGAAAATCTTTAAAATATATATCTCTTGAACCGCTTCATTGATCGATGTGAAACTTCAAAGTAATATAGCAATCGTAAAGCGGAACACGTGTTTAAAATTCCAACATTATTGGTCTTACGGTCTGGCAGCCGCAAGTTGTTATTATTTGAAGAAGAAACTCTAGGATATTATCTTCTCCAGCCATGTGAGTTTTCAATATATCTATTAATTATGTACTGTTTAAAGTCAGTGGCATCCTGTCTATTAATTACGTATGTCTATTAATGACGTGCTTTCGGAATGTATCTTTCGGCACTTTGGACTGCTGAGATCCATTGGAACTTTGAGGAACCTTTAAGACCTCCTCGATACCCTTAAGACCACCAAGACCCCAACATACCCTGAAGATCCTTAAATACCATGAAGAACCAGAGGACCCCAATGACCCAAAATACCCCGAGGACCCAAAAGAGCCATAGGGCCGTGATGACCCAAAATACTCTGAGGATGCAAAAGACCCCAGGGACTCAAAAGACCCAGAGAGAAAGGTCATTAAAAAATTTATTTTTAATATAATACTGAATTCAGTTTTATAAAGAGCACGTAATGTGTGACGTGTGTCTGATGAAAGTGGGGTTGCACAAAATAATGAAAGAGTGTACAAAAACACCCCACAAAATACACCTCACAAACACGTCCTGGTGAGGGTCTACAATCTGATTGCTCTTTCTTGTTTTTTAAACTGTTTTGTTATTTTGAAAATACAGAAGAAGAAGAAGACTGCTGAGTTTGTCTTTCTAGTTTGTCTTTCTAGTTTGTCTTTCAATCACATTTACTTGCATTGGTTAGTTTGGGTTTAAATCACTTTTACTAGTGTTGGTAAGTTTGCGTTTAAATCGTGTTGATGAATGTTGGTACTTCCTGTTCCTGTGTGTCCAGCAGGATGTTTGGGAATTTTTCGTGGAGCTTTTCAGAAAAATGTCGAACAGCCTTCCGGCCTCCCTTCGTTTTATTCACGTATGGCAGCGATCATTCCTCCACAAACATGCCTTCCTGATTGTGATGGATAAATCTGTTATTATAAGTTTGGTTGTTAGGGATTCCCATCTGTGGTTTGGATCACAGGTTCAAATCCCTGATGTGGGATTGTCATCAATCCTTTCCCTTCCCTGTCGCTCCAAACCGGTCCATACCATCAGAGGGGGGATCATCAGTTTACCTGTGCTGGTGCGGTTAGTTAATACATCCTGCCATTCCACACGTGTGGTTGATTCCAATAAATTACCCAGAACACCACTAATTACTAATTAAACTAATTACTTTATTAATTTATTATTTATTTATATTATTAATTTATATTTATGTTAGATATTTATATTAATTAATGTATATTTATCATAATAATTAATTTTTTTTATCATAATAATATCATAATATCATTTTTTTTTTTTTTTTTTATCATAATAATTAAATTAAACTAATTACTAATTTTACTAATTACTCTCGATGTCCCTGCTCTCAAATGTTGTGTTTGTGTCCTACCCCCTCTCTCCCCATCTTGTCTACCGCTCCCCATGTTATATGTTTTATGTGTCGGTTTGTCTTTCTGTGTGATTAATGTTGGCTCTTTCACGAGCCTCGATCTTGTTTTCAAAAAAAAAAATTAAAAAAAATCTCACACTAAACGAACATTGACAAAATGGTCCCTTGAGTGCACCTCACCCTTAACGCTCATGACCGTTTCAGTGGAATATCGTTGATTAATTCTCAATTTTGTTTTCTTGTTTCCATCACATAGGAACCCGTTGCTCAGAAGCCTCAAACGGTGTTCACGTTTTTGTGGATTGAACCTTTTAAAATCCTGATACCTTCCTTTCTGAAGGTAAGATCACATAAACCACTCCAGAAATGCACACTTTCATCCCAGAGGATATAAATGTACACCAGGTAAAAACACTCACAGCCACCCAAACAGGTAGCCTACACACTTTAACATACAGGTAAGAACAAGTCAGGACAACTACATATGCAAACACATAGCACTCGCAAAACCACATAGGCAACCGTGCCCCCCACCCCATGCTGCTCCTGATCGTCGAGGGACAACTTATCATCTGTGACCATTTCAGTGAAACAACTTTAACAAATTCTCAATTCTTGTTTTTCGTGTGTCCGTCATACAGAAACAGGTCCCTCCGAAGCCTCAAGGGGTTTTAGACTCTTTGTGGATAGAAATTTCAAAAGTTGCGACCTTTCTGAAGGTATGATCACACACCCACTCGAGAAATACACACACCGATACCACACTATGTGGTTTTTTACTATGTGATGTCTGCCAAACTATTCAGTGTTATAAGCCTTTGTTTTACAGAATTTTTGGTTTTTATTGAGTGGGTAATTAACTAGATAGTTATTTCCTAATTGATGTTAGAACAGTTACTTCATTATTTCCCAGATCAGCACTGTTGGGATAGTTTGTCTCATATATCCTTCTGTCCTTCCCTCTCCCTGCCCCCCTAAAGCCATTGTGTTTTCATCCATTACATGTCATGTTATTTCCTCTATTCATGCCCGTATTTAATTAATTACACCTCATTTAATGATGTGCAAGGCCTCAAGCCTGGAGGAGGGCCTTGGCATGTGATATCGTAGCCCAGGAGGTGTCCCCTGGTTGGTTGCAAGGGACTATGTGCTGTGGTCACAAGAGCTCTAATCACCAGACAAGGTGACCTGATATGCCTTTATCAGCCCCACCACAATCGCTTCTTCACCAGTCGTCGAGGTTCCCCTGGGGGAGTAGTCGAGGGTTCCCTGGGGGGTCGTCAGGTCTGGGTGTTGTGTTGGCCTGGCTTATCAACCAGGTCTGGTCCCACATGTCCACCTACGCTGGCGATGCTGTCTGCGTCCCTTGGAGACGTGTGTGGTTTTACCTGGTGAAGCTCGAGGGAGTTCCTTACCCTGTATCATTTTTGCTTGATTGGGTCACTTCTCCATTTCATTATCGATTAAATCTGTATTTTTCCTTATTTCTGTGGCTATTTGGATTACAGATCCACCAACTGAGGAACAAGTTTTTTGGAAAAAAACAAGAGTGCCAAATCCTTGGCGTGTAATTCCATTAATAATGTTAATCCACGCACAATTCACCTGTGTGTGCCGAGTTCACCTTCATGCTCAAGGCTTTACCTGAGTGTTTAACTCCAGTGTGACCTTCGGACTCGATCCCGTTATAATATTTTGGGAGCCCTGCCTGTGGATGCAGAGTCCAAATTTGGCTCTCCTGGGTGACTTGTACACAAGTTTGTGAAAATATTTGATTTCAGATCCTTGATCCAAAATCGTTGCTGATTCATCATTTTGTTCAGCACTGATTGGACAAATTGAAGTGAACATTGATCGATCGAGTGCTTTGAGTGCTACATTCACTTGCACTGAGACTCGAGTTACAGTGCCTTTCGAAAGTATTCACACCCCTTGACTTTGTCACATTTTCTGTTACATCTTGAATTTAAAATGGAATAAATGGAGATTTTTTTGTGACTGATCTACACAAATACCCCATAATGTCAAAGTGGAATTTTTTATTTTAATTTTTAACAAAATTTACAAAAATGAAAAGCTGAAATGTTTTGAGTCAATAAGTATTCAACCCCTTTATTATGACACTCCAAATTGAGCTCATGTGCATCTAATTTCCTTTGATCATCCTCGAGATGTCACTACAACTTGATTGGAGTCTATCTGTGGCCAATTCAATTGATTGGACATGATATAGAAAGAAACATCTTTCTATATAAGGTCCCACAGTTGACAGGGCACGTCAGAGCAGAAACTCGACAATGAAGTCCATGGAACTGACAGTAGAACTCCGAGATAGAATTGTGAGGAGGCATAGATCTGGGGAAGGTATAAAACAAAATTATCGTGTTGAAAGTTCCCAAGAGCACAGTGAGCTCCATCATTTGGAAATGGAAAGAATATGGAACTACCCAGACTCTTCCTGGAGCTGCCCGTCCGACAAAACTGAGCAACTCGGCAAGAAGGACCTTGGTCAGGGAGGTGACCACGAATCCAATGACCACTGACAGAACTAGCTTCCTTCGTTTAGATGGGAGAACCTGCCGGAAGGACAACGGTCTCTGCAGCACTTCAACTTCACAATTCTAGGTTTTATGGGAGAGTGGCGGAAGACGGAAGCAACTCCTGAGAAAAAGGGACATGTCAAAACGCCTGGAGTTTAGAAAAATGCATGTGAAAGACTCTTGAGAGCATGAGACGAAAATTGAACTCTTTTGCTGGAATTCAAAGCTTTACGTGAGGCAGAAACCGAGCACAGCTCATCACCCATCCAACGCCATCCCGACTGTTAAGCATGGTGGTGGCAGCATCATGCTATGGGGATGATTTTCGGAGGCGTGAGAGGTATTGGAGAGGAGTGAGGAGGTATTGGAGAGGCGGGAACTGTGGACGGAGAGCTGTGGTTTCCGTGCAGACATCGTGAGGACAAGCACGGCTGGGAAGAGCGAGCTGCACGCCAAGGCCGTTCGCTTCACGCGGAAGGCCTACTTCGCGCCAAGGAGTGTGTTTCATGCACAAAGACGCCAGGGCCTCGGACGATCTTTGATGATTCCTGACGAGATACACCAGCCGATTTAAGTGCCCACTAAATCACACCTCTGTTTTTCAGTTGGATTTCCCTTTGTCTGTATTTGGGTATGTTTGGGAGTGCTCCATTTGGGAATTTAGTTTATTGATCGTTTTTTCGTGCACCAAGCATTTTCATCAAGCATTTTCATTTTCATTTCATCAAGCATTTTCTTTTGTGCATCATCACCTTCGAAAGTGTTGCGTTTACATTCTGAACGCCTGGCCATCTTAGCTACTTAACGTGCAGTGTAAACGAACCTTTTCTTTGTTATCAATGGTGATCTCAAGCTTGTGGAGGAGCTTGTATGTGTAATGTATTTGGGAGGACGACTCGGCCATCCTTGTGCTTTTAGTTTTACATGAATTGACTTGGACCAGTGTGTACGGTGTGTACCCTGGTTAGAATAGGTACACCGTATCCCTGCGTGTCGTAAGAGACGACTAAGAGGGTTGGCGTCAGGAAGGGCATCCGGCCATAAAAACATTGCCTCAAAAAGAGAACCATGACAATTACAACTACATATGGGCAGGGTACAGCCCGAAGTGGAGATCGGTTTCTGAGGTTTGGGACATGGAATGTAGGGACAATGACAGGGAGATCAGGAGAAGTGGTGGAAGTATTGGTCAGAAGAAGAGTGGACATATGTTGTGTGCAAGAGACGAGATGGAAGGGAAGTGGTGTGAGAATGGTGAAGGGTAGGCAGGGACAGAAATACAAGTTTGTGTGGCAAGGGTGCCTGGAGGGTGTGAATGGTGTTGGTGTCCTGTTTTCTGAGGAGTTTGTAGACAGTGTGGTGAGTGTGACCAGAGTGAGTGATAGGTTGATGATGATTGGAAAGCTCTTGGTGAACATCATCTCGGGATATGCTCCGCAGGTTGGTCGGAGCGATGAAGAGAAGGACAAGTTCTGGTGTGCGATAGAGAAGCTGATGGAAAACGTGAAAGATGAGGAAGTTGTTGTGGTAGGAGGAGACCTAAATGGACATGTGGGAAGGAGTATGGACGGTTTTGAGGGAGTTCATGGGGGTTACGGATATGGTGTGAGAAATGGAGAAGGTGAAAGCATTTTGGAGTTTGCTGATGGAGCTGATTTGTTGATTTGTAATACTCAGTTCCAGAAAGGGGATAATAAGCTTGTTACATACACGTCAGGTGGGATGACGACAACTGTTGACTACCTGATGGTGCGTAGGCGAGATAGGGGGCACCTCCGGGACACAAAGGTGATCCCGGGGGAGGAGGCTGTTTCACAGCACCACTTGGTTGTCTGCGACATAAGGGTGAAAGGTGCGAGGAGAGCTCGGCGGTGAAGTACCAACCGAGAATGAAGGTGTGGAGGTTGAAAGAGGTGACAGTAAGGGAGGCATTAAAAGAGAGGCTGTGTCAGGTCGAGGATGATGTGGTTGAGCTTGAAAGTGGTTGGATGTCAATGAAAGATAGTCTGTTGGGAGCCGTTGGTGAGGTATGTGGATGGACAAAAGGACCACCGAGGCACTCGGAAACATGGTGGTGGGATGAAGTTGGAAAGAGGATTGACGAGAAGAGGAAGAAGTTGAAGAAGTGGCAGAAGGCGAAGGATACGGGAGCAGAAAAAGCTGAGCATGAAAGTTATAAGGCAGCCAGGAAGGCTGCAAAGAAATAGGAAGCAAAGGCGCAGGAGACATGGAGGAAAATGTTCGGAGAACGCTTGGATTCGGAAGAGGGTCAGAGAGCTTTATTCAGGATTGCAAAGCAGATAGCAAAAGAGAGGTGTGATGTGATGGGGGTGAGTTGCTTGAAGGATAAAAAACCACCTTTAGAGGCCATTTCCCTGCAAGCGGGGGTTGGCCTTTTTCGGGGACCGTGGTTGTTGTTGTTTTTTGGTCCCCTTTTTGAAGCAATGTTTTACGGCCGGATGCCCTTCCTGACGCCAACCCTTTTTGTCGCCTTTTTACGACAAACAGGGAATTACCAGTGAACTGGTACTCAATTTGCCGACCTCGGAAGGATGACAGGCTGAGTCAACCCCCTGGCGTTAATTCAGCGATTGACCGGGATTCAAACCCAGGATCCTAGGATCCTAAGCCCTCACCCTAGCCGCTTGCCCAACACCAGGGCTCCAACACCAGGGCAGTTGCTTGAAGGATGAAGTGGGACAAATCGTTGTCGACCCAGATGGAATTAAAGGAAGATGGAAAAGATGTATGGAAATGCTGTTGAATACAGAGAATGAATGGGATGGCAACATAGAGAGTAACCCAGTTTTAGGACCGGCAGAGAAGATAACTGAGAAGGAAGTTGAGGAAGCGATAAAAGCAATGAAGAGTAGAAAAGCGGGAGGGCCGACGGGAGTTGTGGGAGATATGTTGAAGGCAGCAGGAAGTTGGGGTGTGAAGAGAATGACAGAGATCTGTAATCTGGTGGTGAAAGAAGGCCGCATTCCAGTGGTTTGGGAACTGAGTACCCTTGTCCCTCTATGCAAGGGGAAAGGTGACCCTCTGGAGTGTGGCTCGTACCGAGCGATAAAGTTATTGGAGCATGGAATGAAGGTATTGGAAAGGGTGTTGGAGAGGAGGATAAGGAAGAAGGTGAAGATCGACGAAATGCAGTTTGGATTTATGCCAGGAAGAGGAACGACAGACGCGCTCTTTATTGTGAGGCAGTTGCAGGAGAAGTACATGGAGAAGAGGAAGAAGTTGTTTCTTGGGTTTGTTGATCTGGAGAAAGCATTCCATAGGGTTCCACGCGAAGTATTGACATGGGCATTGAGGAAGTTAGAAGTGGAGGAATGGTTGATCAGAGTTGTGATGGCAATGTACAATAGAGCGCGCACAGCTGTAAGGATGAAGGACGGGAACAGTGGTGAGTTTGAGGTGAAGGTGTCTAAATCTTGTGTCCCAAACCCATCCCTCTCTGTACCCACCGTACCCAGTCGTACCCAGCTGCTCCTGGACTCTGTGTCCTTTCCTCCTGACAAGGTGGAAAAGTTTCTGTCAACCCTCGACTCTGATTCTGCAACTGGTACTGACGGCATCAGCCCACGGGTCCTAAAATCATGTTCTTCTGCTCTTTCACTCCCTCTTTCTGTTCTCTTCACCCTCTCTTTTGCTCAAGGTCATCTGCCATCTGCTTGGAAATCAGCCAACATCACCGCTTTGCACAAAAAAGGTGCAAAAACAGATCCCAGCAACTACAGACCAATCAGCCTTCTCCCAATTATCAGCAAAGTCATGGAATCCATCATTGCTTCAGATATTAAATCTTTCCTCTTCTCCAATGGCTTGATGTCTGATCATCAATTTGGTTTCAGACCTGGTCACTCTACTCTGGACATGCTGCTTCTGCTTTCTCAACAATGGATGGAGGTCCTCAACACCAAACAGGAAATTAGAGCTGTCTCCCTTGACATTTCACGTGCCTTCGATACGGTCTGGCACCCTGCTCTGCTCTCCAAACTCTCCTCCTTTGGTATCCATGGAAATCTCCACGCATGGCTGGCGGACTTCCTCTCTGGTCGTAGTCAACATGTGGCCCTGAATGGGTTTCTCTCATCTCCTCTTCCTGTTCAGGCTGGAGTTCCCCAAGGTAGTGTTCTGGGCCCTGTGCTTTTTCTGGTCTTCATCAATGATCTCTCTGACTCTCTTGAAAATCCTCTCTATCTCTTTGCTGACGACTCTGCTCTCTGTCGCTCCATTCCTCATCCCTCAGATCGGCAGTCTGCAGCCTCCTCACTCTCTGCAGACCTGGACAAAATCACAGACTGGTCAAACAAGTGGAACATGTCTTTCAATCCTGACAAATCTCACACTCTTACAATGTCTCTCCGAAAGGACCGACTGGACAACCCTCCCATCTACTTTCTCAACAATCCTCTCCAAGAAGTTCTGTCGCTCAAGCTTTTGGGTCTCGCTATCTGCCATGATCTTTCTTGGGAAAACCACATTTCCAAGCTGGCCTCCAAAGCCAGTCGCCGACTGGGCATCCTCCGTCGTGCGAAGTCCTTCCTTGGCACACCTGAGCTCCTCACCACATACAAGGCTTTCATCCGCAGCTCAATGGAATACTGTTCCCCCCTCTGGGCTGGTGCTCCTGCCTCACACCTTGCTCGGCTTCACGCTGTTGAGGCCAAAGCTTTCAGAATCATTGGAATCTCCTGCGATGTAGTCAACGCCGAGGGCCTTTCAGTCACTCACCGCAGGCAGGTTGGTGGTCTTTCTGTCTTCTACCGACTCCTCTCCGGCCTTGCTCCCCCAGCTCTCTCTGTGCTCTGTCCCCCCAATATTCCTTCAGGTCGCACAAGATCTGCCTGCAACCCTCTTATGGTTAAACTGCCAAAGTCTAGGCTCTCTGCTCACCTTCACTCTTTCATTCCCCTTTTCTCCCGCCTCTGGAACAAACTCCCCCACTCCCTTCAATCCCACTCCTCCCTCCAGGTCTTTAAAACAGCTGTTCACCACCATCTCTTATCGTCCCCCATCGAAAACCTTGATCTTTTCTACCCCCGGTAATTCACCCCAGAGTCCTTGCAGTGTTCATATGTTTTAATCCTCTCCCACCTCCCCCCAAGTCCTCCCGATGTCCCTGCTCTCAAATGTTGTGTTTGTGTCCTTCCCCCTCTTCCCCCTCTCTTTTGTGTCCTTCCCCCTCTCTCCCCATCTTGTCTGCCGCTCCCCTTGTTTTTTTTGTTTTGTGTGTCGGTTTGTCTTTTTGTGTGATTAATGTTAGCTCTTTCACGAGCCTCGATCTTGTATACAAAAAAAAAAAGAAAAAAAAAGTGGGAGTGCATCAGGGGTCGGTACTAAGTCCACTACTATTTGTAGCTGTGATGGAGGTGCTGGCTCAGACCGTAAAGGAGGGTTTTCCGTGGGAGTTGTTGTATGCAGATGATCTTGTGTTGATTGCGGAAAGTATGGATGGACTGAAGGAAAAGATGAACAAGTGGAAGGAAAGTATGGAGACAAAAGGTCTGAAGGTGAATATCGGAAAGACGAAGGTGATGGCAAGTGGTAAAGCATGTGGTGAGGTGGAAAGAACTGGGAAGTGGCCATGTGCTGTGTGCAGGAACGGTGCCGGAGTGAACTCCATTCAATGTACAATGTGCGCTGAGTGGGTTCATCAAAAATGTAGTGGTCTGAGAGGGTCATTAACCAGTGTGGCAGCTACATTCAAATGTAAGGTGTGCACAGAGGGAGCTGCAGATGGAGGAAATGTTGAGTTGCATCTTGGAGACGGCATGAAGCTGGAAGGTGTGAAAACATTTTGCTATCTCGGAGACATGCTGAATGGAGAAGCTGGATCAGACTCGGCAACGGTTGCTCGAGTGAGATGTGCATGGAAGAAGTTTCGGGAACTGAGTGGCGTGCTGATGAGGAGGGGAGTGTCGTTGAAGCTGAAGGGAAAGGTGTATGCTGCATGTGTGAGAAGTGTTATGATTTATGGGAGCGAGACATGGGTCATGAATGTAGAGCAGCAACGAAGGCTGGAAAGGGTGGAAATGCGAATGGTTCGATGGATGTGCGGAGTATCGTTGAGAGAGAGGAAGACAAATGATGAATTGCGAAAGATGATGGGAATAGAGCCTGTGATTGATGCTGTGAAGAGGAACAGGTTGAGACGGTTTGGTCATGTGTTGAGGAAGGATGAAAGTGACTGGTTGAGAAGAGTGATGGAAATAAATGTAGAAGAAAGTAGAGGACGGGGCAGACCGAGAAAGACTTGGCTAAAGACGGTGGAAGAAGACATGCGGGCAAGGGGGTTAACCAGGAGAGATGCAGAAAATAGGGCAAAATGGAGAAGATTGTCATGGGGACCCCAAGGCTAACCCCCGCTCTTGCAGGGAAAATGGCCTTAAAATGCATGTTGTTGTTGTTGTTGTTGTTGTCCCTGCTCTCAAATGTTGTGTTTGTGTCCTTCCCCCTCTCTCCCCATCTTGTCTACTGCTCCCCTTATTTTGTGTTTTATGTGTCGGTTAGACTTTTTGTGTTATTAATGTTGGCTCTTTCACGAGCCTCGATCTTGTATACAAAAAATTAAAAAAATAAAATCTCACACTAAACGAACATTGACAAAATGGTCCCTTGAGTGCACCTCACCCTTAACGCTCATGACCGTTTCAGTGCAATATCTTTGATTAATTCTCAATTTTGTTTTCTTGTTTCCATCACATAGGAACCCGTTGCTCAGAAGCCTCAAACGGTGTTCACGTTTTTGTGGATTGAACCTTTTAAAATCCTGATACCTTCCTTTCTGAAGGTAAGATCACATAAACCACTCCAGAAATGCACACTTTCATCCCAGAGAATATAAATGTACTCCAGGTAAAAACACTCACAGCCACCCAAACAGGTACACATTATAACATGCAGGTAATAACAGGTCAGGACAACTACATACGCAAACACATACCACTCGCAAATAGGCAACCGTGCCCCCACCCCATAGCACTCCTGATCGTTGAGGGACAACTTATCATCTGTGACCATTTCAGTGAAACAACTTTAACAAATTCTCAATTCTTGTTTTTCGTGTGTCCATCATACAGAAACAGGTCCCTCCGAAGCCTCAAGGGGTTTTAGACTCTTTGTGGATAGAAATTTCAAAAGGTGCGACCTTTCTGAAGGTATGATCACACACCCACTCGAGAAATACACACACCGATACCACACTATGTGTTTTTTTTACTATGTGATGTCTGCCAAACTATTCAGTGTTATAAGCCTTTGTTTTACAGAGTTTTTGGTTTTTATTGAGTGGGTAATTAACGAGATAGTTATTTCCTAATTGGTGTTAGAACAGTTACTTCATTATTTCCCAGATTAGCACTGTTGGGATAGTTTGTCTCATATTTCCGTCTGTCCTTCCCTCTCCCTGCCCCCCTAAAGCCATTGTGTTTTCATCCATGGCATGTCCTGTTATTTCCTATATTCATGTCCGCATTTAATTAATTACACCTCGTGCAATGATGCACAAGGCCTCAAGCCTGGAGGAGGGCTTTGGCATGTGATATCGTAGCCCAGGAGGTGTCCCCTGGTTGGTTGTAAGGGACTATGAGCTGTGGTCATAAGAGCTCTCATCACCAGACAAGGTGACCTGATATGCCTTTATCAGCCCCACCACAATCGCTTCTTCACCAGTCGTCGAGGTTCCCCTGGGGGAATAGTCGAGGGTCCCCTGGGGGGTTGTCAGGTCTGGGAGTAGTGTTGGCCCGGCTTATCAACCAGGTCTGGTCCCACATGTCCACCTACGCTGGCGATGCTGTCTGCGTCCCTTGGAGATGTGTGTGGTTTTACCTGGTGTAGCTCGAGGGAGTTCCTTACCCTGTATCATTTTTGCTTGATTGGATCACTTCTCCATTTCATGATCGATTAAATCTCTATTTTTCCTTATTTCTGTGGCTATTTGGATTACAGATCCACCAACTGAGGACACGTTTTTTTGGAAAAAACAAGAGTGCCAAATCCTTGGTGTGTAATTCGATTAATAGTGTTAAATAGGAACATCTTCTCTTCTGGACTTGGTTATGACTAACTTCCCTGAAAATGTCTGCTGCTCTTCTTCTGCTCCAATCGGGTCATCTGATCATGTCCTTGTTAAAGTGGACATCTCTCTGACCATCCTCAGGGAGCCTGCTCAGCGTCGACGAGTCTGGCATTTCACTCAGGCCAACTGGCATGGTCTTCAAGCAGCCATCAATCATCTGGACTGGTCTCCCATCTCTACCACCTCTGACATCAACTCATCCTGGGAATTCTTCCAAAGTAAATTGCTCTCTCTCATGCACAGATTTATCCCATCTCGTCTTCAGTTGTCATACCCTTCCTCCCGTCCATGGTACACGGAATCTTGTGGTGAGGCTGTTGCCCAGAAACAACTTGCCTTCGTCTCCTGGAAAGCAAATCCAACGGAAGGAAATCTCATTTCCTTTCACAAAGCCCGAAACAAGTGTGTGTCCACCCTCAGGAGAGCCAGGAAACAATATCTCTCCGTTCTCAAGACCGAACTCTCTTATCTGTCTCCCTCTTCCAAATCCTGGTGGTGTCTGGTCAAATCCGTTTCTGGTGTTTGTTCCCCCTCCATCCCCTCCCTTACCTCAAACGGCTACACAGCTGACTCCGCACGTGAAAAAGCTGAATGCCTCAACTCTGTGTTTGCCTCTAAATCTTGTGTCCCAAACCCATCCCTCTCTGTACCCACCATACCCAGTCGTACCCTGCTGCTCCTGGAGTCAGTGTCCTTTCCTCCTGACAAGGTGGAAAAGTTTCTGTCAACCCTCTACTCTGATTCTGCAACTGGACCCGACGGCATCAGCCCACGGGTCCTAAAATCCTGCTCTGCCGCTCTATCTCACCCTCTCTCTGTTCTCTTCACCCTCTCTTTTGCTCAAGGTCAACTACCATCTGCTTGGAAATCAGCCAACATCACCGCTATGCACAAAAAAAGGTGCAAAAACAGATCCTAGCAACTACAGACCAATCAGCCTTCTCCCAATTATCAGCAAAGTCATGGAATCCATCATTGCTTCGGATATGAAATCTTTCCTCTTCTCCAATGGCTTGATCTCTGATCATCAATTTGGTTTCAGACCAGGTCACTCTACTCTGGACATGCTGCTTCTGCTGTCTCAACAATGGATGGAGGTCCTCAATGCCAAACAGGAAATTAGAGCTGTCTCCCTCGACATATCACGTGCCTTCGACACGGTCTGGCACCCCGCTCTGCTCACCAAACTCTCCTCCTTTGGTATCCATGGAAATCTCCACGCATGGCTGGCGGACTTCCTCTCTAATCGTCGTCAACGTGTGGCCCTGAATGGGTTTCTCTCATCTCCTCTTCCTGTTCAGGCTGGAGTTCCCCAAGGCAGTGTTCTGGGCCCCGTGCTTTTTCTGGTCTTCATCAATGATCTCTCTGACTCTCTTGAAAATCCTCTCTATCTCTTTGCTGATGACTCCACTCTCTGCCGCTCCATTCCTCTTCCCTCAGATCGGCAGTCTGCAGCCTCCTCACTCTGAAGACTTGGGCAAAATCACAGACTGGTCAAACAAGTGGAACATGTCTTTCAATCCTGACAAATCTCACACTCTTACTATGTCTCTCCAAAAAGATCGACTGGACAACCCTCCCATCTACTTTCTCAACAATCCTCTCCAAGAAGTTCTGTCGCTCAAGCTTTTGGGTCTCACTATCTGCCATGATCTTTCTTGGGAAAACCACATATCCAAGCTGGCCTCCAAAGCCAGTCACCGACTGGGCATCCTCCGTCATGCGAAGTCCTTCCTCGGCACACCTGAGCTCCTCACCACATACAAGGCTTTCATCCGCAGCTCAATGGAATACTGTTCTCCCCTATGGGCCGGTGCTCCTGCCTCACACCTAGCTCGGCTTCACGCTGTTGAAACCAAAGCTTTCAGAATTATTGGAATCTCCCGCGATGAAGCTACCTCTGAGGGCCTTTCACTCACTCACCGCAGGCAGGTAGGTGGTCTTTCTGTCTTCTACCGACTCCTCTCCGGCCTTGCACCCCCAGCTCTCTCTGTGCTCTGTCCCCCAAATATTCCTACAGGTCGCACAAGATCTGCCAGCAACCCTCTGATTGTTAAACTGCCGAAATCTCGGCTCTCTGCTCACCTTCACTCTTTCATTCCTCTTTTCTCCCGCCTCTGGAACAAACTCCCTCACTCCCTTCAATCCCAATCCTCCCTCCAGGTCTTTAAAACAGCTGTTCACCACCATCTCTTATCTTCCCCCATCCAAAACCTTGATCTTTTCTACCCCCGCTAATTCACCCCAGATCCACCTTGTTTGAAATTCCAACTTCTTTCCTGGAAGTCCTGGCAGTGTCCATATGTTTTATACCTCTCCCACCGCCCCCTTCCCATGCCCCCCCCCCCCCAAAGCCCTCGCCTTCTCTCAGATCTCTCGATGTCTCCATGTCTCTCGGTCCCTGCTCTCAAATGTTGTGTTTGTGTCCTTCCCCCTCTCTCCCCATCTTGTCTACCGCTCCCGATGTTATATGTTTTATGTGTCGGTTTCGGTTTGTCTTTCTGTGTGATTAATGTTCGCTCTTTCACGAGCCTCGATCTTGTATACAAAAAAAAAAAAAAAAAAAAAAAAAAACCCACGCACAATTCACCTGTGTGTGCCGAGTTCACCTTCATGCTCAAGGTTTTACCAGAGTGTTTAACTCCAGTGGCACCTTCCGACTCGATCCCGTTATAATATTTTGGGAGCCCTGCCTGTGGATGCAGAGTCCAAATTTGGCTCTCCTGGGTGACTTGTACACAAGTTTGTGAAAATTTTTGATTTGAGATCGTTGATCCAAAAACGTTGCTGATTCATAATTTTGTTCAGTACTGATTGGACAAATTGAAGTGAACATGGATCGATCGTGTGCTTTGAGTGCTACATTCACCTGCACTGAGACTCGAGTTACATTGCCTTTTGAAAGTATTCACACCCCTTGACTTTTTTTACATTCTCTGTTACATCCTGAATTTAAAATGGAATAAATGGAGATTTTTTTGTGACTGATCTCCACAAAATACCCCATAATGTCAAAGTGGAATATTTAAAATATATATTTGACAACATTTATAAAAATGAAAAGCTGAAATGTTTTGAGTCAATAAGTATTCAACCTCTTTATTATGACACTCCAAATTGAGCTCATGTGCATCCAATTTCCTTTGATCATCCTCGAGATGTCACTACAACTTGATTGGAGTCTATCTGTGGCCCATTCAATTGATTGGACATGATATAGAAAGAAACACACCTTTCGATATAAGGCCCCACAGTTTACAGGGCACGTCAGAGCAGAAACTCGACAATGAAGTCCATGGAACTGACAGTAGAACTCCGAGATAGAATTGTGAGGAGGCATAGATCTGGGGAAGGTATAAAACAAAATTATCGTGTTGAAAGTTCCCAAGAGCACAGTGAGCTCCATCATTTGGAAATGGAAAGAATATGGAACTACCCAGACTCTTCCTGGAGCTGCCCGTCCGACAAAACTGAGCAACTCGGCAAGAAGAACCTTTGTCAGGGAGGTGACCACGAACCCAATGACCACTCTGAGAGAACTAGATTCCTTGGTTTAGATGGGAGAACCTGCCGGAAGGACAACGGTCTCTGCAGCACTTCAACTTCACAATTCTAGGTTTTATGGGAGAGTGGCGGAAGACGGAAGCAACTCCTGAGAAAAAGGGACATGACAAAACGCCTGGAGTTTTGAAAAATGCATGTGAAAGACTTGAGAGCGTGAGGCAAAATATTCTGTGTTCTGATGAGACGAAAATTGAACTCTTTTGCTGGAATTCAAAGCGTTATGTGAGGCAGAAACCGAGCACAGCCCATCACCCATCTAACGCCATCCCTACTGTTAAGCATGGTGGTGGCAGCATCATGCTAAGGGGATGATTTTCAGAGGCAGGGACTGAAGACTTGTAAGGATAGAGGGAACAATGAATGGAGCCAAATACAGGCAAATCCTTGAGGAGAACCTGCTTCAGAGTACAAAAGACCTTGGACTGTGACAAAGATTTACTTTCCAACAAGACAATGACCCCAAACGTACAGCCAAAGCAATGCTGAAATGGCTTCAGAACAAGAACGTGAAAGTCCTTGAGTGGCCCAGCCAAAGGCCGAACTTGAATACCTTTAAGAATCTGTGGAAAGACTTGAAGATTGCTGTCCACCCATGCTCTCCATCCAACGTTTTTTTTTTTTTTTGTTTTTTTTGTATACAACATCGAGGCTCGTGAAAGAGCTAACATTAATCACACAAAAAGTCAAACCGACACACAAAACACAAAAAACAAGGGGAGCGGCAGACAAGATGGGAAGAGAAGGGGAAGGACACAAACACAACATTTGAGAGCAGGGACATCGGGAGGACTTGGGGGGAGGTGGGAGAGGTATAAAACATATGAACACTGCAAGGACTCTGGGGTGAATTACCGGGGGTAGAAAAGATCAAGGTTTTGGATGGGGGAAGATAAGAGATGGTGGTGAACAGCTGTTTTAAAGACCTGGAGGGAGGAGTGGGATTGAAGGGAGTGGGGGAGTTTGTTCCAGAGGCGGGAGAAAAGGGGAATGAAAGAGTGAAGGTGAGCAGAGAGCCTAGATTTTGGCAGTTTAACCATAAGAGGGTTGCAGGCAGATCTTGTGCGACCTGAAGGAATATTGGGGGGACAGAGCACAGAGAGAGCTGGGGGAGCAAGGCCGGAGAGGAGTCGGGCGAAGACAGAAAGACCACCAACCTGCCTGCGGTGAGTGAGTGAAAGGCCCTCGGAGTTGACTTCATCGCAAGAGATTCCAATGATTCTGAAAGCTTTGGCCTCAACAGCGTGAAGCCGAGCTAGGTGTGAGGCAGGAGCACCAGCCCAGAGGGGGGAACAGTATTCCATTGAACTGCGGATGAAAGCCTTGTATGTGGTGAGGAGCTCAGGTGTGCCAAGGAAGGACTTCGCACGACGGAGGATGCCCAGTCGGCGACTGGCTTTGGAGGCCAGATTTGAAATGTGGTTTTCCCAAGAAAGATCATGGCAGATTGTGAGACCCAAAAGCTTGAGCGACAGAACTTCTTGGAGAGGATTGTTGAGAAAGTAGATGGGAGGGTTGTCCAGTCAGTCCTTTCGGAGAGACATTGTAAGAGTGTGAGATTTGTCAGGATTGAAAGACATGTTCCACTTGTTTGCCCAGTCTGTGATTTTGTCCAGGTCTGCAGAGAGTGAGGAGGCTGCAGACTGCCGATCTGAGGGATGAGGAATGGAGCGGCAGAGAGTGGAGTCATCAGCAAAGAGATAGAGAGGATTTTCCAGAGAGTCGGAGAGATCATTGATGAAGACCAGAAATAGCACAGGGCCCAGAACACTGCCTTGGGGAACTCCAGCCTGAACAGGAAGGGGAGATGAGAGAAATCCATGTGCATCCAATTTCCTTTGATCATCCTCGAGATGTCTTGACATTGCTTGACACTTGACAACTTGACATAGCTTGAGCAAAATAGCAAGGAAGAATGGGAGAAACGCCCCAAATCCAGATGTGCAAAACTGATACAGACATATCCAAGAAGACTTGAAGCTGTAATCGCTGCCTACGAAGTATTGACTCAGGGGGCTGAATACTAATGTAAATTTGTTATTTCTGCATTTCATTTTCAGTAAATTTGTAAAAAACTCCAATAACATGTTTTCACTTTGACATTATGGGTGTTCTGTGTTGGTTAGTGACAAAAAAAAATCTCAATTCAATCAACACACAGTAAAACAACAAGTGGTGTGATTACTTTCTGAAGGCACTCACTGTACCTCTGCTTTAAGTCACGTTCAATCATCCTTCACGTGCTCATGTGTGAATAAACTAAAGTTGTTTACATTTTAAAATATTGTTTTGATAAACCTGTGTTGAACTTGACGAGCTGTAACACAAAGTGAAAACCTTACTCTCTTTAACATTTTTGGTTTTTGTTTTCTTGCAGTCCCTGAAAGGTGCGACTTCATTTTCAAAAGAACGTAAGTGACTTCTGATCGTACATTCTGTTTGTCCTGTTCTGTTACCGATAACTGGATAATTTCTAAATATTTCATAGCAGTGACAACATCCAAACAATACTGAACATTCTCTGTTGCACAAGTCTTGTGCGGAACAGATCAAACATGGCTCCCAGCAGCACGAGTCTTGTGCGAAACAGATCAAACATGGCTCCCAGCAGCACGAGTCTTGTGCGAAACAGATCAAACATGGCTCCCAGCAGCACGAGTCTTGTGCGAAACAGATCAAACATGGCTCCCAGCAGCACGAGTCTTGTGCGAAACAGATCAAACATGGCTCCCAGCAGCACGAGTCTTGTGCGAAACAGATCAAACATGGCTCCCAGCAATAAATCATTTGATTAGCATGACTGAGTGAAAACCGTTAAACCTCACTGCCGGGTCACGTGATAAATCATGTGATACCTGATAACTCTCAGGATCATGTTACGTCTTTCTGTAACATTAGGCTACATTTACCAAAAATATTAGGTTCCTAATGGATATAAGTTTTAGTGTATGGGAATTATTTAGGGTTCTCAAATAAAAACAAATCACCCTTTATTATCCCAACGATTGAAATGTCCCCAAAGGTTCTCTCTTAACCCCCTCTTGTTTTATTTATTTATTTTTTACAGAGCTGACCTCATCATTGCAGATTTTATGGATTTATAGTAAAAATGATGTTGTGAAGCTTTTGCTCGTGAGCTGCATCATCTTGGCTGTTTTGACGTGGACCTTGAAAATCTTCATTGAGGTATGGATTTGGTGTGTCTTTCTGTCTGTGTCGTACTTGTGTGTTCCATAAAGCTCTTCTTCATCACTAACTGACTCACTCGTATGAACTCTCGTATCACAAGACTGTCCATAAATGTCAAGACTGTCCTCGAACGTGACGGTATCAAAAAGTAAACGAGAAGACGTCATGCAGAGCACGACACTTGTAAAATCCACCCCCACCCCCCACGCCCTCCCCAAAAAGATTGCAATTGACCCAGCAAATTGGCAATTTCATCAAGATTAAAATTGACGATCGTGATGAAAGCTCGGGTCAATAGGAAGAAAAGTGGCGATTTTTCAGATGAAAATTGATGATTTTGGAAGTTTGACCTCGAGTTGACTTTTGACCTCAAAATTAGTTGGTTTCCCTATTTAGTGACTCAATATACAAATGCTGTTCAATTTTCAAGTCAATCGGATGAAAAATGGCGATTTTAGAAATTTGACCTCCAGATGACTTTTGACCTCAAAATCAATCGGCTTCTCACAGCTTGGTGAAGTTTTGTGATGATTGGTTTAGAATTGTGACATGCAGACTGGTGACAAACAAACAAACAAACAGACAGACAGAATAACAAACGAAACCAACCAATACACTTGAAAAATCTTCGATTTTGCAAGTAATAATAGTGTTACAGACGCGGTTGTGGATGTTGGTTTACCGAGCGGTTTGGTATGACCACGTCTGCACAGTTTACCCGATTCCACCCGAACGTTGACTAATCGCGCTACGCTAGATCAATTGAGGAAAAGGACACAACGGCTGGGATTAAAATGACACGACACCAGGGATACGGTTCTCAAGACCTCCGGAGGAGGTTATATTAGGGCGGAAGGTTAGATTACAGGAATGAGAGGGACAGCATAGAAAGACAGGCACTTAGACACACTTATCTTATTCCCTGACAGACGACAGATAAACAGGACAAAACTGACTCACACGGGGATTGATGGCAAGGAAAGGCAGAATCGATGGCTCCAGGTGCACCTGGGCTCAGGGCAGGATCGACCCGGTCCGGTCTAGAGATGCGGGGAGGTCGCAGCGCTCGGATGTGGTGATTGTCTTCTCAAGCTGGGGGCGCATCTGACGTCACATCCGGTAAGTCGCTGCGTATATCCGGCGGGGAGTGACACGCCCTCGGCTCGTTAGCTCCGCCCCAGATGGAATCGGTCCGCCCTTCTTATTGGGTGCGGGGGGTTTACCAGGCTCCGCCCTTGACGAGGAGCTGACAGCCAGCCCCTTCGTGGTAACCCCGTGGAGCGCATGGGTAATGGCGGCTAACCGAGCCGGAGTGAGGACGCACACTCCCCGCGCGCGCCGTTGTTGTAGTTGTTGTTGTAGTTGTAGTTGTTGTTGTTGTTTGGGGAAGAAGATGGGAGGAGGTATGGGAAGGTCCTAAACTCACTACTGGTGCCATATAATCATATTCTGGTGCAACGAAGAGTCAGAATTAATGGAAACGAGTCCTTAACTGACATAGACTAAGAATAACTAGCAAGATGTCCGAAAGTTGTCTACGTGAGATGCGGTGGACCTGGGCACGACATTTAATGGGGGAAAGAGGGGAAGGTCGGTTCTACAGAGTGTTGTTTACAGACAATGGGACTAGGGAATGGGGGATTGGGGATAGTTGGGGAGTATTGGGGAAATAGGGGAATATTTACAAGCGGATATGGAGGCCAAATTCCATATTCGCAACATTGCACCCTTCTCTACCCTCGGGGCGTCCCGACCCGATAAATTTTTACCTATTTTAGTGTGGCACGCAGATGTAGTTCCCTCTACTATTAACTCTACCCTGAGTGCGACAGTTTTACAGATATTCACAAATGAGTAAATATGTCCCCCTGCGACGTTGCACCCTTCTCCTCACAGAAACACCCCCACAGGATAACCGAATCCGGAAAGAATTCGCAAACTAAACATACAGCCGGTAGGGAGCATTATTTACACGACTACGCTGCTATTTACACTACGATCCAGGACCTGTTTCTGGAGGAACACATGCAGATGTTATGCATAGAGAGAGCACGCATGCCAGCATCGATACACCAACCCACGAGTGCTCTGTGGCCTACGGCCTTTAATAATGTGCAGAGCACCCCTTCCCAGCACCAAAAGCACCACCCCATCACACAGTCAGCACCATCCGGTGCACCAATAAAGTGTTTAGTGATTATTGTGTGGTGTCGCAGCCGGCCGATGTTCTGCCGCTGGTCTTGCCTTCGTGTGGTGCACTTGGCCTTCTTACTTCCTTAGAAAAATAAAGAAAGGCGCCAACCGCGTCCATTTCTTTATTGTGGCCGTCAGGGGGCCAACTGTTAGTGGTTCACCTTGTATGGCATAGGTGCCACGTTGACCCATAGGTCCATCCATGGGTGGTGCTTGGCCGCAAAAGAACTGCGGTCCATTGTGGGTGGCCACCAAAATTGCGGTCCATATGGTGTATCGATCCCGGCAGCAAGCAGCGAAAGTGCAGGCCCACAACTGCGTAGCCAGCACCTCTCTCTCCTCTCTCGCTACCCCAAAGCCAGATCCTCGGAGGTGGGAGACAAAAGAAGAAGACAAGTGAGTAAGGTGGTAAGGGCGCAAAAGTGCACGCAATATAAGGTAATGCACACTGGGGGCACATGGGAACCAGGTGAGACAGGTACGTTCCTACCGTACGCCCCCCCCCCCCCCACCAGGTAACCTACATGGCCCCTCCCTTACCCCTTACTGTATCCACAAAACACAACACTACCCATAAACATCTACTTTACAAATCAACAAACATCCCTACTGTCTTCCCCGTTCCTCCCATAAACCAAATTCGTCTTCTCTCCCTCCTAACCAATCAAATTTGCCATCTTCAACTTTCATCAAAATTTGCCATCTCCAACTCATCATCAGTCCCTCCTAGGGAGGGAGAGATGGAATCACCCCAATGTCTCATCCACGTCGTGATGCGTCTCACAAATCCTCACAGCAATTCTCATTTCCTGCACACAAACAAAGAAAACACAGGTGTGGAGTCATCATCATCACCACAGGCAAGTGGCTGCGTATGGTGCGACAGGTTCATCAATCCTAACTATTTCCTAAATGACTTTAACAACTTTACACTACCCGGGGTCTTCCTCCGGCCAAACCATTGGCCCTCTTACACTATGGGTTCTAAAAACCAATTCCCATTGGCCAAACTGTGGTGCTTTTCAATTTGGGGTCTCACTCCCCCGATTCATCTCCCGGTGCCCTCGCACAATTTCTGGGCTGTGGCGTGTACCTCTCCCAGTGGGTCTACCCACCTGCACACCTCCACCACTGCAGTTGCCTCCGAGCTTACCTGCTCCCTGCCCTAACCTAACTACCTGGGGAAGGCCCTCTGGCGCTCTCCCCACTCGGTGCCCTCTCTGGCACTGGGCTACCCGGGTCCGTCCTCCGGATCCTCGGGCCCCATCCACAACTCTACCGGCTCCCAGAGCCCACCTGCGGCCTCACCTGGCCGACATCCTCACAGTGGTGGAGTGCCCAACCAACTACACACACTAACAGGCTACACGCCCAGCCATTTCCACAACACGAATGCACCCATTCACAACACCATTCTGCAACTGCACCACAAATGCCAATATCCAACCACAATTTACCTATTCCCTCTACCTAACACTTACACTACCCGCCCCGGGTACTTGTGAAAGGGGTCCACTCTTCCCCCATCCACACCTTCGCACCATGCACACCACTCCGTACCACTTACTCCAACTCTCTCCACACCACTCATTCTCTGCTCCATATATTCCACACACCTGTACTTGCACACCTGTGCTCTCACACCTGGTGACACCTGCACCCTTCTCTCCCCAAAGCGCATTCGCGCTGATCCACAACACTCACTACTCACACACTGCTCCACACACCTGTCCAGTTGCACACCTGTGCAATCACACCTGTTCAATTCTCACACACACGGCATCATCTCAGCTAACTACTCCCTTCTGAAACTTGCGCTTCCCAGTCGTCCCTTTAAACTATTGCGCTCCCACGTCATTATCATCCACACTAATCTACCTGCGTCCCCACTACAGGTATCAGTCACTAACTAAACTTAACGTCACCTAATGTCAATCTCTTCTAGATCCCTACAATATAACCTAACCCACCCGGGCTAGTTTTCACTGCCATACACCCCATAATCTATTGCTCCTTTGCCCCCACTATGGGAAGGGTGGCAGGGATGCCACCCTTACCCACCGGGCCCATCGCTCATCAATCCCCCAGTCCTCTGGCACTAATAAGCCCCCCTTATTCAGAGGTACTGGGTCCCGCCTCGGCATCTAAAGCCGAGGCAATCCACGGGGGCGCCTGCTCGCCGGTGTAAGGCCTTCTAGTGTACCGGGGTCTGGCGGGGGGGTGTCTGGGGTCGGCTAACCCGCTCCCCCCTGGGCGGAGTTGAGGACCTCAACCGCCGGGGATCATCCCGGCGCGTGGCTCGACAGTGCCGCGCCAGGTGACCCAGACGGTTGCAAGTATAGCACCTCACCTGGTAAGGTGCTTGTCTCCGGAATTCCAAATTTCCCCCCCTGTAGGTCCGAATTGGATTACCCGCTCGTGGTCCACCGCGGGCCACCTCCGGGGCCGCCTGCCATGGTCCAGGTCCCGCCAGGCGCTGGTCCACCAGCCTCCGGACCATGCCCGCCAGGTCAGGACCCACGTCGGGGGCGGGCCCCCTAAGGGGTCCGCCCTCCATCGGGGGTCCCACCTGGCGGACCGCCATTGCGAGACGCTCGCCCCCCCCGGGCCAGGGGCCTCGCTGCTTCCCAACGGGCCGCAGCGTCAGCCGCCTGGCTCAGAGTCTGCGGGCGCCACATGGCGAGCTGTTGCCGGAGCTCAATATCCGGGAGGGCCTGGATAAAATGGTCCAGCGCCAGGCTTTCCCGGGAATCCGCTGCCATGCTAGCATGTGCGATCCCCACTGCGCGGCGAATGTCGTGGGCAAGTTCCCCGATGGCTTCCTGGGGCTTGCGCTTTCGCAGCGCGAGCTGAGCTTTAACAAGCTCGCTCTGCTGTTCTATGCCGAATCGATTAATTAGGGCGTCGCGGAGGGCTGGCAGGGTGAGAGCACCCGCTGGTAATGCCGTCAGCACCTCCGCCGCCGCGCCGCGCAATGCGGCCACCAGGTGTACTCCACCTTCGTCCTCACCCCAACCGTTGCCCTTACACACACAGTCAAACTGCGCCAGGTACGCGCGTAGATCACTCTTGCCGTCATACGGCGCGAGTGGGACCTTGTGGGACCACCTCGTATGCGAGTCGTTGCCCGCCTGCCGGACCCCGTGCGTCGCCCCTTGCGGGGTCAGCGCGGGGCCGAACCGGCCGGGCCCCCACAGTACATTACCCCCAAGGGGCTCTCGTGCCTCCCCGGTCCCTCCAACAACTACCCCTGTTGGTGTCGATGCATGGGTCACACCTCCGCAACCCGCTACCCATTCCATACCACCACAACCTTGCTCACCCACACCTCGCACCTCTCGTTCCATACCCTCCGGACCAGCCATACACCTCACTCGTGGCCTCTCACGAACATCCGGGTCTATCTCGACCCCCAAGCTTATTAAATCACCTGGCGCATCATACGCCCGACCATATTGGTCACCACTTATGTCAGATACCACCTTTTCTGATCGAAATAGAGTTCCACCAACAGGCTTGAGAATGACGAGACCTTTATTGAAATAACACTTTATACGGATCCGGAGGAAGCCAAGACATCTACAGCAAGAGCCAGTCTCATGCCAAGTCAAGCCTTCCTGAAAACACATTGATTCTCATTCATTTATATATGAATACGATTATCAGAAAATCTCCGAGAGAACAAAGCGACTGGCGAGAGTCCCTCCCCGTCATTCCTAGCCCCCACCGTTATCCGCTCTGTCATTCGGGGGAGTGCAGCACGCACCTTATCATTCGGACCAGATGTGATTTCAAAACTCCGACGAGGCAGAAAATATAACTCATTAAAGGGAGGGTGCATTCTTGGCTTCGACAAACCCATAAAGTATATGGGTTTGTTCAAAATGAGTAATTCAGAGCATGTTTATACAGAGTCAAGCGTCGCTGTGATTAATACAAAATATATATGGTTCACGATAGGTTTTATGTCTGCAACCTAAACATTCTGCTAGTGTTACGCAAAATCACGCGCATGTGAGCGTTCTCCTGCCCGCGGCTCGAGGCGCCGTCTGAGAATCATGATAGGGATTTTACGACCGGCCTTATCTAGCCTCGAAAGTGCACACGTATACAATTTGTCCAACACGACTGAAGCGAGCCTTTCCTCATTTTAAATGAAAGCGAAGCAAAAACCTCATTGTAACTCAGGCGTCACTGTCATTAAACAAAACAGTTAATGTTTTTGGCAATTTATCAAAGGATTTATGTCTACGATTCAAGCAGCCTACCTAAGGTTCGAATACATTTTATTAACTCATGAAATAACATTATAGAACAGCATTTTATAACATAGCTTACGTGGTAATACGTCAGTCAACCGGCATTTATAATTGAGCATTAAAGAGTAACAAATCTGAGACCTGACATTCCTTCCTCTTGTCTCGTCGAGACAAAGTATCTCAAGAGACAACGTGCCACATCGGGCTTTATTGAAAGACCATCGTGTAATGCGGGTATCTCCCAAGGGCATACCGTGCGCCCATAGCGCCTCGCCCCTGCATTTGGGGAACGTGTCGTGTGGTGCGTGCTTGGAGCCTGAGGGCTCAAAACATGAAAGTTCATTAACGTTTCGGATCCACAACGAAGACGTCTGGTCCAGATGAGGTTCTGCTCCGCCAGAGGGTGCATCACTTCCCCTGCGGAACTGGCTCCCCCCACCCTTTGCAGACGCAGTCCTTGCAGATCTTCGAAGTTAATCAACGGTCATGCCCATGAGGTCCCTCACGTGTTGCTGTTCTGGGGAATACAAAATGTCGTCAGTATCTTGTGTCTCAATTTCCTGGTCAGGGTACAGAGCGTAAAAATCCGAATCCGAATCACTTGAAGCAAAGAGATCCGCAACATGTGGATCAAAGAGATCCGAAACATTTGGATCAAAGAGATCCGAAACATTTGAAGAAAAGAGAGGGACTTCCTTTATGTCAAAGTCTCCCATGGGCGCCTGGTCGGCTTGCGGGTCTAGGATATCCACGTCGGGTCCCTCGACCGCCAGACCCAGTGTCGCAATCAGATCCATAGTTGGGTCGGAAGGGGGCGTGCAGCTGTCCGCTTGTAATACATAAGCAGCGTTAGCCAGTACACGCAAGGGGTTTATAGCACAAGTATCACAGTCATCACATACACCGTTACAGGCAGCAGCCAGTTCCCACATGGGATCCACACAAGTATCACAGTCGTCACAAAATTCAATGCAATTTTCTGGAGCGCCGGTCACGTCTGCCTTGTTGAAGGACCCGTTCAGGTCGACGGCCTCTGTGGTCAGAACCATAGTCGTTGTCGGCGGCTTTTTCACTTTCCATCCTGTAAAATACTTTCTCATACAGAGGAGGACTAGAGATTTCATTAGTGCCCCCCAAATTACTACCCCGATTATCACAGCCAGTGCGGTCAATAACCACTTCACTATGGTGCCCGTCCATCCCTGGAACCAGTCAGTGAGCCAGCTAAATGTATAAGAATTTTCGCGCGCGATCCGATCGATCGTCAGGGCGTGGCTAGTTTCCCTTAGTCTCACTATTGCGGCTGACACTCCTTCAGATGGATCGGGTATGTAAGTGCAACATTTTCCCTCTATAATTCCGCATACCCCTCCTTTCTCTGCCAAGAGCATGTCCAAAGCCACCCGATTCTGCATCACCATTGTACGCATGTGAATCACCGTGTCCAATAGTATGTCATGAGCCGTAGCGGTGTCGTTTGCCACCTTTTCTAGGGCCAAAGCCAATTTATCTATCCGGAAACTATCCATGACTGTGCCCGCTCCTGGGAAGAAGAAACCAAACACCTTTTCCCATAGACTCCCGTGTAGTTTAGTGGTTCCATCTTCGTTTATGACTGACCTCTTATAACGCCTGTCCAAGGACTTTGGGTCTAGCTCATCCAGTATCTCAACGTCAGGAAGGACTGAACCCAGATAACATGTGCCCCCCCAATTATTTGGTAAATAGGGGTAAGCCTTGTCGCCGCATATAAACATTGTCCCATGGGGTGGGACCAGGTGGGTGGATAAGCACTGGAGTCCCTTTACCACCCCATTAATCCTACTAACCCCCCTAGAGAATGTTATAGCCGTTATGTTGTGGTTGTGTTTATCTTGCAGTACTATTCGTAGTGTAATCCCCGAGCTCCCTTGTCCCAGCTTCCCCTAGCTACTGTTGCTATCAATAGTATCGCACCTATGATTAGGCCCATCCTTACTGTGGTTGCTGTGGTGTAGTGTCTGGTGCTTGTATGGCCAACTTACAGTGCGTGGCGTGGATCCACGAGGTCTTGCCCTCGCAAAAGACTGCCGTTGGTGTAGTCAGCGACACCTGGACTGGTCCCGTCCACCTTGGTTCCAAGGCGTTCTTGCAGGTGAAGTGCTCCACGAACACCTGGTCTTTTTCCTCTGGTGGAACACCTGGTCCACAAGTCTCCTGGGAACGCCTGGTCTACAGGTCTCCAATTCATCTATCTAGATTCAATTCATTCAATTCATAGTTTCATAGAACACCTTTTCTCCAATTTCCTAATCCACTTTTTTTCAAGTGGATCCAATTTTATCCAATATTCAATTTTTTAAATTCAATCCCATTTAATCCAGTCCAATTCAAATTAAATTCAATCCTTCTCTCAGCATCCCATTACCTGTTTCCAACATCAATAAAAATAAAATTATAAAATTAATAAAAAATCAATCATCTCAACTCTCAAATCGAATCAAAAAATAAGAATAAACGAAAATTACTTCAGCGAGAGTTTCAACTAGAATTAACACAAACAAACCACCATTAACCTCCATTAACACAAACAAACCACCATTAACCTCCATTAACACACACAAACCACCATTAACCTCCATTAACCTCCCCCTATTATTTATTTATTTTCACGAATAAACAAATAATAGAAATAACCTGGTCTACTTCCAATTTCAATTCTGGTCAGTTCTGGTGTCTGGTCACACACAATGTTTTCCTCACCCACTGTGATTCGCTCAAAATAGATTCTCACTGTTATGTCTGAAATTCGTCTCATGAAAACCCATTCAAGAGTCCGGTGTGACAGACAGCCAAACACATAGACACGCCGAAGACCCCAGGGTACCCATCAAACTAGCTTGTCCGCAGATCCACAACACAGCGAAACATGTAACTTTACTAAAATAATCACTTACTCATAACTAGCTGGATAACTAGCATAACTAGCTCAACACCTGGAACTCATAACTAATACTCATACCACTAATTACTCATAATAACTCATAATTACTTATGTAATTACTCATGCCAATACTTACTCAAAATAATGTAATATCCCAATCTTCACCCCTTATGCAAATCGAAGCACCCCGGACAACCCACAACCAATATCAACCACTGTAGCCGCCTTCCCCTCCAGGCAGCCACACACAGCCACATAATCTCCACCCACGTCACACAAGACAACAGCCAACGAGTGTGTCCACCACACAGAAACCTTTGGCAATGCAACAACCGAACTCCCAGACGACCAACAACAAAACATCCAATCCATCTTCATGGCTCACCAAGCAGTTCCAACTTAATCCAGCTTCACATACCGATTTCCCCAAAAACCTCGTGAAACTTCACCCCCATTCTGGAAAAAAAACCCTGGACTAAACCCTGACATCCTAAATAACTTCAGACCCATCTCCAACTTACCCTTTCTGTCAAAAGTTTTGGAACGTGCTGTGGCCACTCAACTCAAACATCACCACTCTGGCTCCGGAATCCCAAAAGCACTCTTCTCTACAACTAACAAACTAAATAAACAAACTCTACAACGTGAACAAACTCCTCAGCTCCCTGGATACCACCACCTTGCTCCACACACCTGTTGGTGCACACCTGTGCACTCACACCTGGTGCCACCTGCACCCTCCTTCCTTCCTGGACCATTCATCCAAAGCAAAATTGACAGCATCTACAACAGCTTAATCACCACAATTCACTCCCCCTTAAGGTGTCCCCCAAGGTTCAGTTCTTGGCCCCCTCCTCTTCGTCCTGTACCTATCCCCCCTTGGTCACTTAATCCGTCATGCACCATAGCCAATGCACCATGGTCTCCAATTCCACTGCTTCACCGATGACATCCAGCTTTTTCATCTCCACCCAATCGTGCTCCACCACCACCCACTCTATCCTGACAAACTGCCTAACTGAAATAAAATTCTAGCTTCAGATCAGCTTCCTCGAACTTAACTACGCTAAATCTGAATTAATCTTCATTCCCCCCAACATCGATGGTTTCCCAGTATCCACATCCGGAATCTTGGCATCATCATTGACCAAAACCCTCTCCTTTGAAAAATACACTAAACAGATCATAAAGACCTTAAACCTTAATCATAAAAACTGAAAAATGCTTCGCCATGGAATAGTCCACCACTCATATAAATAATCATAAGAGTTCTGCGAAACATCTCCATCTTTAAAACTTAGCCAACCATTTTTAAACCACATGTTTTCCCCCCAAAAACAAGTCACATTCTTTGTATATTGCCAACATTGTTCATCGTTTAAGTATCATCCAGAACTAAATTTTTATAAACCATCAACTTGTAGATGCATTTATTTATATTCCATTAACCCAAGAACTCTCAATTGCTTGGTTATATTTTAGTAATGTCATATATCCATATTTCTTTCCAAAATGTTCCTGATATACACATTAATCCCATCTGTCTTTGTTTCCAGATCAACTCAAATCAGGAAATCAACACAAATCCTTATTACCTCCAATCAATCCAAAATTAAATCAAACAATTCAAAACCAGATCGGATCAGCGATCAAAAATCATTTTTCCAAGCAACAATTCATTCAAAGACCAAGCTTAAAAACACAACTCTCATCTTACTGTGACAAATAAGCAACCAACCTACTTCACACTAAAACAAATAACTTTTCATCACCCCTTTCTTAGCCACCGCCTCTTACACTTAAACAGATCACAATACGAGGTTGCATCCCAGTACTGACTCTGCTGCCTTCTTGCAAACCACTTCAACTCCATGAATTTTACATGTTTCGTGAACGGAACAAAGCACTCTGTAATTGTCAGATTGAAACTGCCCCAAACCCGTCCATATAAACTCCATTGTTGTCCTGTTCATCTCTCTGTGTTACATTTACATTTTGTGACTCACAGCTCCTGCCTCCATGGAACAATGACGCCTGAGCACTCAATTAGCCCTCCCAGTACCAAAGACTTACAATCAGACCGACAGACAAACAAATAACAGAGGCATGTCGCCAGCCCCAGCACAGGACATCCCCTTTCCGGGCAGGCACAATATAATCCACAGCATCGAAATGCCAATTTCTATCCGGAGTCTCGCAAAGCCAAAATCCATGCATGCGTGCTCCATCATGCAACCCGATCTGTACTTGGTGCGCCCGGCGCCCCCTATAATCAGTGAGTTATAATAACCACAATATCTCTGGCACCCAACTCGTGATACCACAATTTAATCCACGTTACTTGCATCTCTTCATCCTCCCAAATGTCCTCTTAACATGACTTAAATTAAATTCCAGCGTACTGTACCTGACGCGTCCACAACAACAAAAAACTCGATATTCTCTGTCCACTAATTACGTACATGACTTCAGTTTAACCAACAATATAATGTCCTTTCCTTCCAGATTTAGGTTCTATATCCTGTCGTTAAAGCAACACCCTGTAGACTGACTCCGCCTGTCGTTCTTCCAAGGTTAGTGAATTCCCTCTGACCTTTCCCTTGCATATCTCGAACAAAGGTCAACTAAACTTTAAAAGGTCAAACTTCGAATTGGTCAACACAAATGCATCGATGCATCTTCCAGCCGCCACTCCGCACTGTACCTTACTGTATGAACAAGACTTCCTGTTGGAACTTGGCTCCGGAAATTAATTACTCTGTCTTGAAATCGTTTAATTTAACCATCTTAAATAAATCCATCCATATAAATCCATCTTAAATAACGTATTCGTCCTGTGACATTGCCTGGCATATATGTCGCAGCCGGCCACTATTCCGACATGGCTCGTCTGACATGAACGTCCGACATCCAGCAAAGTCGAAATGACCCACAATGCATTTGGGCACACATCCTCCTCTGAGAGTGGGCGAGTTATCGCCGGCACTCTGAGCAAATCTCATACAGCACACCCGTGACTCGCGGCTCGCTCGGCTCCTGCCCCGTGACATCGCCAGAATTCTCGGATAGACGCTAAAATTCACAACACACATGACAAAAATCCGATTTAAATTCAGAGATCGCCGATCGACCTGGCACAACCATCTCAACGCGACGACGCCACGCCGCCCTCCGTCCTGGCGCGCACCCTCGTGCCTCCACACGAATCCCAACACTCCCTGCACGCCGCTCTATTCGCGTTCGCGGCGGGGTTTACCTCACGTTGGGACATGCAGTCGGCTGTCATAACAAAGTGCTGTCATAACAAATCTACGACCTGACATGTAGTGAGCTGTCAGAACATTGAGCTGTCAGAACTCATCCCTAGCTCGTGAACATCGCAAAAAAAAACAGGATCTCCGACGCTCCACCTCTCTGACCCAAAATGCACTATATGACACCAATTCCAAAGGTGAGCTGCCTCAGCGATACATCCCACACATACAATCCACAATATCTGCCATTGAATGAACTCTTCGATTCAAGTAAAACGCACACTTCGACCCAAACTCTGAACCTCCAGTTCCACAAACTCCAAACCTCCGTCCGGCTGCCGCTCGAAAGAAAAAAAAACAGCCCATCCTGCAACCATCTCCAAGAAACCGCTTCATATCAACAGTAGATCGACAAGGGCACTCCGAGTGCTCTCCTGACCCGATTTATATCAATTCGCTTCCCAAACACTCCCAAACAGATGAAAATCCGGACTCAGTTCAGGACCTCGCCTGTTCTCTCGGATAGACGTTAAAATGGACATTCCCGGCCTGAATTTCCCCCAAGTCGAGCAGATCGCTTACAAAGTTTCACACCGAAACCCTCTGCTTTGCACTTGACACACAGACAAACACATTGGCCAGACACACACGTCAATTAATATCCCAATATACATTCATTCCTCATTCATATCCTCATTCATATTACGTCTCTCATTCAAGGAAAAAGGATTTTTGGGACGGGTTGGACGGGGGGTGGGTTGAGGTGGAAAGGGGAGGCAGGGCGGGGGGTGTTGGGGTGTTGCCTAGAGCCCCGGGGCTGAGCTCAGGTCTTGGGGGGGGGGTTGGGGGCATGGTGGCTACCTCCCCTTTCGCGGGGTCTTGGTCCGGATTATGGACGAGCGGCATTAGCCGCTGATTTGCTTGCTTAACTACCTCCTTAATTGTTTTGTCCTGAACTTTGCTTCCTGAACTTGCTTCCTTTGGCTCTGAAGCTTCAAATTCCTACAATGCAGCTCCTGCTTCAATTTTCAATATTTCAAAACCTAACCTGTCCTTCTCACCCTGTGGCCACCTGGCCCATTTCCTGTGAGCTTATTTATTTTCTCTTGTCCACCAGGTCCTGGCCTGTTTCTATCTGGACCTTCTAAGTTCACCACAGCCCATCTTTCCCTGGCATGCAATGGCATACCCCATCTTGTCTTTGGGCTGTTCCTTCCTGGAAAAATCTTGGCCACCTGGCTTCAACCTATATGGCTGTCCGACCTCATTTTCCCCTCCTGGTGCTAACTGTAACTTTAAGCTTCCTGTTAAATCCTTACTGATATCCTGCGCAAAATCTATCCTTAGCTTTTTACCCTTAATGTTTATCCAGCGCAAATATTGTAACGTTACTCTTAAATGATATCCAGGTGATTTCAACAAAGGTACGTCATTCTGTGGCCTGAAACAGCCTTTACTTACAATTTCTGTTCGAGTGCAGACAGCGCGGATGACAGGGAAGCGGACTGAACCCGTTCGAAGAAGCAAGGTACAAATTTGGAAAGATACCTTAATCAAATTAGAGTGCCAGCGTCCCGGCGTTCGGACAGCCTTCCTTCTGTCGCTCGGGTTCCGCTTCCCGTCCTCCGCGTCTGTTGCAATCCGAGTCACGGCACCAAATGTCAGATACCACCTTTTCTGATTGAAATAGAGTTCCACCAACAGGCTTGAGAATGACGAGACCTTTATTGAAATAACACTTTATACGGATCCGGAGGAAGCCAAGACATCTACAGCAAGAGCCAGTCTCATGCCAAGTCAAGCCTTCCTGAAAACGCATTGATTCTCATTCATTTATATATGAATACGATTATCAGAAAATCTCCGAGAGAACAAAGCGACTGGCGAGAGTCCCTCCCCGTCATTCCTAGCCCCCACCGTTATCCGCTCTGTCATTCGGGGGAGTGCAGCACGCACCTTATCATTCGGACCAGATGTGATTTCAAAACTCCGACGAGGCAGAAAATATAACTCATTAAAGGGAGGGTGCATTCTTGGCTTCGACAAACCCATAAAGTATATGGGTTTGTTCAAAATGAGTAATTCAGAGCATGTTTATACAGAGTCAAGCGTCGCTGTGATTAATACAAAATATATATGGTTCACGATAGGTTTTATGTCTGCAACCTAAACATTCTGCTAGTGTTACGCAAAATCACGCGCATGTGAGCGTTCTCCTGCCCGCGGCTCGAGGCGCCGTCTGAGAATCATGATAGGGATTTTACGACCGGCCTTATCTAGCCTCGAAAGTGCACACGTATACAATTTGTCCAACACGACTGAAGCGAGCCTTTCCTCATTTTAAATGAAAGCGAAGCAAAAACCTCATTGTAACTCAGGCGTCACTGTCATTAAACAAAACAGTTAATGTTTTTGGCAATTTATCAAAGGATTTATGTCTACGATTCAAGCAGCCTACCTAAAGTTCGAATACATTTTATTAACTCATGAAATAACATTATAGAACAGCATTTTATAACATAGCTTACGTGGTAATACGTCAGTCAACCGGCATTTATAATTGAGCATTAAAGAGTAACAAATCTGAGACCTGACACTTACACCGGGTCCTCTTTCTCTTCGCTTCTCCTCCATCACCTGCGAATCCCTCATCCGGTTAATGAGCACATCATCACGATCCGAACACAGACTTTGGACCAATTCTTTTACTTCCTCCTTTATCTCTTTCTTATCCTCTCTCCGTCGCTTCTTAATTTCGCTCACCCCTTCTTCCACTTCTTCTAATTTTTGCTTCACCTCCTTCATCTCTTCGTGCGCCCCTTTAAGTTCTTCCTCTAACTCCACTTTATTTTTCTCTATGTGCTCCCGCACCTCCCGCTCTTTAACCTCCATCACCTCTACCACCTTGTCCATTTTCCTCGTCAGGTCCTCATGTACCGTCTGACACTCTTTTTTAATTACCCCTACGTCCTTTTTCATCTCCTTCTGTGTCGATTTTAAACCCTCTATTACCGCTGTGTTCTTCTTTACCTGGTCCCCCAACTCCTTTTGTCCCACTGTCAGTTGTTCTACTCCCAGCGTCAACTCCTCTATACCCCCTTGCAATTTTACAGTCCCCTTTCTCACCTCCTTCTCCATGCGCTCCTTACAGTGCCTCACCTCCTCGCGCACTCCTCCGACCTCCTCACTCACTCCTCTTCTGATCTCCTCTCCCATCACTTGCATCTCCTGCCCAGATGCCACCCTCATCTGCTCCATTTCCTCCCTGTGAGCATCCAGTTTGGTTTCTACCCCCATTCTGACCCCCTCTATCTGCTGCTCCATTTGTTTAACTTCCCTTTCCGCTTGGTCCCTCATGTCCCTCAATTTGCCTTCCATACTGTTTTCTAACCCTATTAACCCATTTCTCACCTCCTTTATCCCGTTGTCTAACCCCTCAAAATTATTGTCTAACTTCCCAAATTTCTTGTCTAACTCCTCAAAATTATTGTCTAACTTCCCAAATTTCTTGTCTAATCCCTTAAAATTATTGTCTAACCCCCCACTGGTACCCCTCGCTTCGTCCCTCATTACCCCCAATTGCTCACTCTGAGCCCTCGCTTCGTCCCTCATTACCCCCAATTGCTCACTCTGAGCCCTCGCTTCGTCCCTCATTACCCCCATTTGGCCCTCCAATCGCTCACCCATTTGTTCCATAAGGGCCCTCATTTGCAGGAGGAAAAGGTTCGAATCCACCAGGGGCGCTGCCACGGTCGCGGGCGCGGTGACCAGCGAGGCGCCATTTTGTGCGTCTGCTACCCTCGCTGCTTCGCTCTCCTCACGTCCCTCAATTTGGTCCTGGACCGACCCTGCCTCACTCTCCACTACCGGACCCCAGCCGACTTGGTCTGCCATAGCGCGACTTTCAAAATTCGGGTTTTTATTTCCGTATAACAAAATCAAATTTCGCCGTTATAATTTCGTCGAGCGCGGGAAACGCGCTCCGGATCGATTCTACCTCCCCAACACCAATTGTTACCCTAGTGGTACAATTGGTGTTCCACAATTTGGGCCTAATAAATTTAGTCCCAGGTTCGAATCCGACACTCCTGACACCAATTGTTACAGACGCGGTTGTGGATGTTGGTTTACCGAGCGGTTTGGTATGACCACGTCTGCACAGTTTACCCGATTCCACCCGAACGTTGACTAATCGCGCTACGCTAGATCAATTGAGGAAAAGGACACAATGGCTGGGATTAAAATGACACGACACCAGGGATACGGTTCTCAAGACCTCCGGAGGAGGTTATATTAGGGCGGAAGGTTAGATTACAGGAATGAGAGGGACAGCATAGAAAGACAGGCACTTAGACACACTTATCTTATTCCCTGACAGACGACAGATAAACAGGACAAAACTGACTCACACGGGGATTGATGGCAAGGAAAGGCAGAATCGATGGCTCCAGGTGCACCTGGGCTCAGGGCAGGATCGACCCGGTCCGGTCTAGAGATGCGGGGAGGTCGCAGCGCTCGGATGTGGTGATTGTCTTCTCAAGCTGGGGGCGCATCTGACGTCACATCCGGTAAGTCGCTGCGTATATCCGGCAGGGAGTGACACGCCCTCGGCTCGTTAGCTCCGCCCCAGATGGAATCGGTCCGCCCTTCTTATTGGGTGCGGGGGGTTTACCAGGCTCCGCCCTTGACGAGGAGCTGACAGCCAGCCCCTTCGTGGTAACCCCGTGGAGCGCATGGGTAATGGCGGCTAACCGAGCCGGAGTGAGGACGCACACTCCCCGCGCGCGCCGTTGTTGTAGTTGTTGTTGTAGTTGTTGTTGTAGTTGTAGTTGTTGTTGTTGTTTGGGGAAGAAGATGGGAGGAGGTATGGGAAGGTCCTAAACTCACTACTGGTGCCATATAATCACATTCTGGTGCAACGAAGAGTCAGAATTAATGGAAACGAGTCCTTAACTGACATAGACTAAGAATAACTAGCAAGATGTCCGAAAGTTGTCTACGTGAGATGCGGTGGACCTGGGCACGACATTTAATGGGGGAAAGAGGGGAAGGTCGGTTCTACAGAGTGTTGTTTACAGACAATGGGACTAGGGAATGGGGGATTGGGGATAGTTGGGGAGTATTGGGGAAATAGGGGAATATTTACAAGCGGATATGGAGGCCAAATTCCATATTCGCAACAATAGCATAATATTAATGTAATTACAAAAGAATATTAAGACCAGAATTATAATTGTTAATACTGTTAGCTATAAGAATCTTACTATAATTCACCAAATGTCCGTTCGTCTGTCTGTCTGTCTGTCTGTCTGTTCGAAGGTACCGTAAAAACTGCTGAACCGATCGCAGAGATATTTTTGGTGGATAATCCTGGGTTCTCCAGGAGTAAAATAGGCCATTTAGTTTTCCCAATTTCAGCTTTGGTCTTCAGCATTCTCAGGTTTGGACTCCCGCATAACATTCGCGTTCGCATGACGTTGATTGTTCTTATTGTGACGATGTTGCTTTCCCGGGTGCCGCGCGATCGGTGCAGCCGTTTGTGCGGCACCGGGAAAGCAACATGTCTCCATCGATCGCGAACAGATCACTGTCTCCATCGAGCTTGCCAAGGCCGTAACACCTATCGGCTCAAAATCCTTTTAATTGTTGATTTGGTACAGTTACACGTATCGGGAATTTGGTACACGTATCGGGGGTACATACGACATAGCGATTGTGAACACGATTATCGATCACGATTCACGATCACGATCATCGTGTATCGATCACGATTTGAAACACGATGGAACAATATTTACCGATATGAACAGTGATGTGGCTTTTATTGAAATTCTAAAGATACTGTTTAGATTTTGATGATTTGCATGTGATAGGATTCAACGGATGTTTATATAAATGGTTTAAAATTTAAAAAACCCTTCAATTTCTGATATTTTGCCTTTTCATTTGGGCCTACCAATTGAAGCCCCGCCCATAGGGCGGGTATCGTTGCTAGTTGTTTGAATTATATTAATACGAGAATATTAAGAGCTAAAATTAATGAAAAACAAAAACAAAAAGCAAACGGACACAAAAGACGAAATAAAGGGAGCGGGAGACAAGATCGGGAGAGAGGGGGAAGCACACAAGTACAACATTTGAGAGCAGGGACATCGGGAGATCTGTGGGAGATAGAGGGCTTGGGGGGGAGTAGGCGTGGGAAGGGAGTTGGGAGAGGAAAAAAAAAAACACGTGATACTGCCAGGACTTCCAGGAAAGAAGTTGGTATTTCAGAAAAAAGTGGACCTGGGGTGAATTAACGGGGTTAGAAAAGATCAAGGTTTTGGATGGGGGAAGACAAGAGATGGTGGTGAACAGCTGTTTTAAATATCTGGAGGGAGGAGTGGGATTGAAGAGAGTGAGGGAGTTTGTTCCAGAGGCGGGAGAAAAGAGGAATGAAAGAGTGAAGGTGAGCAGAGAGTCTTGATTTTGGCAGTTTTACCATAAGAGGGTTGCTGGCAGATCTTGTGCGACTTGTATGAATATTTGGGTGACCGAGCCCAGACAGAGCTGCGGGAGCAAGGCCGGAGATGAGTCAGTTGCAGACAGAAAGTCCACCAACCTGCCTGCGGTGACTGAGTGAAGGCCCTCGGAATTAGCTTCATCGCAGGAGATTCCAATGATTCTGAACGCTTTGGTTTAAAGCACGTGAAGCCGAGTTATGTGTGAGGCAAGAGCACCGGCCCAGAGGGGAGAACAGTATTCCATTGAGCTGCGGATGACAGCCTTGTATGTGGTGAGGAGCTCAGGTGTGCCAAGGAAGGACTTTGCACGATGGAGGATGCCCAGTCGGCGACTGACTTTGGAGGCCAACTTGGAAATGTGTTTTTTCCAGGAAAGATCATGGCAGATAGTGAGACTCAAAAGCTTGAGTGACAGAATTTCTTGGAGAGGATTGTTGATGCAGGAGAAAGTAGATGGGAGGGTTGTCCAGACTGTCCTTTCGGAGAGATATCATGAGAGTGTGAGATTTGTCAGGATTGAAACACATCTTCCACTGCTTTGTCCAGTCTGTGATTTTGTTCAGGTCTGCAGAGAGTGAGGAGGCTGCAGACTGCCAATCTGAGGGTTGAGATATGGAGCAGCAGAGAGTGGAGTCATCAGTAAAGACATAGAGAAGATTTTCCGGAGAGTCGGAGAGATCATTGATGAAGACCAGAAAAAGCACAGGGCCCAGAACACTGCTTTGAAGAACTCCAGCCTGAACAGGAAGGGGAGATGAGAGAATTCCATTCATGGCCACATGTTGACTGCGACTGGTGAGGAAGTCCGCAAGCCATGTGTGGAGGTTACCATGGATACCATAAGATGAGAGTTTGGTGCGCAGAGCTGGGTGCCAGACCGTATCGAAGGCACGTGATATGTCAAGGGAGACGGCTCTGATTTCCTGTTTGACATTGAGGACCTCCATCCATTGTTGAGACAGCAGAAGCAGCATGTCCAGAGTAGTGACCTGGTCTGAATCCAAATTGATGATCCGAGATCAAGCCATTGCCATCGGTGTCCATCGGCAGAGAAGAGCAAGGATTTCATATCGGAAGCAATGACGGAATCCTTGATCTTGCTGATGAATGGGAGCAGGCTGATTGGTCTGTAGTTGCAGGAATTGTTTTTGCACATTTTTTGTGTGAAGCGGTAATGGTGGCCGATTTCCAACTGACTGCTGGTTAGAAACACAGTATCGAGATCAACACTTCGCGACTTGAACAAGACAAATTGGACAACTGCAACAGGACAAGTTTTCAGTCACTATACTTTTACTTAGTAACAATAAATAATGAATTCCCTTGTAGGGAACGCTAAAATCCTTCCTCTCCCCTTTCCCTCTACTCCACCCTCTCTCTCTCCTTCCCCTTCCCTACTCCTCCTCCGCTCCACTCTCTCTCCCCTCCCCTCCTCTCTTCTCCCCACCTCCTCTCTCCTTTCCCCCTCTCTCCTATTCCTCCCCTCTCCTTTTCCCCCTCTCTCCTTTTCCTCCTCTCTCCTTTTCCTCCTCTCTCCTTTTCCTCCTCTCTCCTTTTCCTCCTCTCTCCTTTTCCTCCTCTCTCCTTTTCCCCCTCTCTCCTTTTCCCTCTCTCTCCTTTCCCCCCTCTCTCCTTTCCCTCCTCTCTCCTTTTCCCCCTCTCTCCTTTCCCTCCTCTCTCCTTTTCCCCCTCTCTTATTTTCCCCCTCTCTTATTTTCCCCCTCTCTCCTTTCACCCTCTCTCCTTTTCCCCTTTTTTTTTTTTTTTTTTGTATACTGAATCGAGGCTCGTGAAAGAGCTAACATTTACTTCACAAACAAATCAACCAGACAAACAAAACACACAAAAAGCGGGAGCGGAAAACAAGATGGGGAGAGAAGGTGAAGCACACAAACAACATTTGAGAGCAGGGAGATGTGTGGAAGGGAGAGGGCTTGGGGGGAGGAGGCATGGGAAGGGAGGGGGGGGGGTGGAGGGAGAAGTATAAAACACAAAGACACCAATGACTTCCAGGACAGAAGTTGGTATTTCAAAAAAGTGGAATTGGGGTGAAATTAGCGGGGGTAGAAAAGATCAAGGTTTTGGATGGGGGAAGATAAGAGATGGTGGTGAACAGCTGTTTTAAAGACCTGGAGGGTGGAGTGGGATTGAAGAGAGTGAGGGAGTTTGTTCCAGAGGTGGGAGAAAAGAGGAATGAAGGAGTGAAGGTGAGCAGAGAGTCTTGATTTTGGCAGTTTGACCATAAGAGGGTTGCAGGCAGATCTTGTGCGACCTGTAGGAATATTTGCGGGACAGAGCCCAGAGAGAGCTGGGGGGGCAAGGCCAGAGAGGAGTCGGTAGAAGATGGAAAGACCACCAACCTGCCTGCGGTGAGTGAGTGAGAGGCCCTTGGAGTTAGCTTCATCGCGGGAGATTCCAATGATTCTGAATGCTTTGGTTTCAACAGCGTGAAGACGAGCTAGGTGTGAGGCAGGAGCACCAGCCCAGAGGGGAGAGCAGTATTCCATTGAGCTGCGGATGAAAGCCTTGTATGTGGTGAGGAGCTCAGGTGTGCCAAGGAAGGACTTCGCACGACGGAGGATGCCCAGTCGGCGACTGGCTTTGGAGGCCAGATTTGAAATGTGGTTTTCCCAGGAAAGATCATGGCAGATAGTGAGACCCAAAAGCTTGAGTGACAGAACTTCTTGGAGAGGATTATTCAGAAAGTGGATGGGAGGGTTGTCCAGTCGGTCTTTTCGGAGAGACAGTGTAAGAGTGTGAGATTTGTCAGGATTGAAAGACATGTTCCACTTGTTTGCCCAGTCTGTGATTTTGTCCAGGTCTGCAGAGAGTGAGGAGGCAGCAGACTGCCGATCTGAGGGATGAAGAATGGAGCGACAGAGAGTAGAGTCATCAGCAAAGAGATACAGAGGATTTTCAAGAGAGTCAGAGAGATCATTGATGAAGACCAGAAATAGCACAGGGCCTAGAACACTGCCTTGTGGAACTCCAGCCTGAACAGGAAGAGGAGATGAGAGAAACCCATTCAGGGCCACACGTTGACTACGACTAGAGAGGAAGTCCGCCAGCCATGCGTGGAGATTTCCATGGATACCAAAAGAGGAGAGTTTGGTGAGCAGAGCGGGGTGCCAGACCGTATCGAAGGCACGTGATATGTCAAGGGAGACTGCTCTAATTTCCTGTTTGGCATTGAGGACCTCCATCCATTGTTGAGAAAGCAGAAGCAGCATGTCCAGAGTAGAGTGTCCAGGTCTGAAACCAAATTGATGATCAGAGATCAAGCCATTGGAGAAGAGAAAAGATTTCATATCTGAAGCAATGATGGATTCCATGACTTTGCTGATAATTGGGAGAAGGCTGATTGGTCTGTAGTTGCTGGGATCTGTTTTTGCACCTTTTTTGTGCAAAGCGGTGATGTTGGCAGATTTCCAAGCAGATGGAAGATGACCTTGAGCAAAAGAGAGGGTGAAGAGAACAGAGAGAGGGAGTGAAAGAGCGGAAGAACAGGATTTTAGGACCCGTGGGCTGATGCCGTCAGGTCCAGTTGCAGAATCCGAGTCGAGGGTTGACAGAAACTTTTCCACCTTGTCAGGAGGAAAGGACACAGAGTCCAGGAGCAGCTGGGTACGACTGGGTATGGTGGGTACAGAGAGGGATGGGTTTGGGACACAAGATTTAGAGGCAAACACAGAGTTGAGGCATTCAGCTTTTTCACGTGCGGAGTCAGCCGTGTGGCCATTTGAGGTGAGGGAGGGGATGGAGGGGGAACAAACACCAGAAACAGATTTGACCAGACGCCACCAGGATTTGGAAGAGGGAGACAGATAAGAGAGTTCGGTCCTGAGAACGGAGAGATATTTTTTCCTGGCTCTCCTGAGGGTGGACACACACTTGTTTCGGGCTTTGTGAAAGGAAAAGAGATTTCCTTCCGTTGGATTTGCTTTCCAGGAGACGAAAGCAAATTGTTTCTGGGCAATAGCCTCACCACAAGATTTCGTGTACCATGGACGGGAGGAAGGGTATAACAACAGAAGACGAGATGGGATAAATCTGTGCATGAGAGAGAGCAGTTTGCTTTGGAAGAATTCCCAGGAAGAATTTATGTCAGAGGCAGTAGAGATGGGAGACCAGTCCAGATGATTGATGGCTGCTTGAAGACCATGCCAGTTGGCCTGAGTGAAATGCCAGACTCGTCGACGCTGAGGAGGCTCTCTGAGAATGGTCAGAGAGATGTCCACTTTAACAAGCACATGGTCAGAAGAGCCGATTGGAGCAGAAGAAGAGCAGCAGACATTTTCAGGGAAGTTAGTCATAACCAAGTCCAGAAGAGAAGATGCTCCGTTGACTGAAATCCGGGTCGGGAAATTGACAGATTGTGTCAGTCCCAGTGAGTCACAGAAGTCCTTTGCTGAAGAGCCATGGCTGGTGAGAGAGGTACCCACACCCAGCCAACTGGCATGGTGACAGTTGAAATCACCACATATGAGGAAGAGAGAGTTGGGATGGGTAGATAGAAGTTGGTCCATATTCTCAGACAGCGAGATGTAGATGGAGTCATTACTGTTTGGTGGACGGTACAACACACATATGAACAAAAGGTGGGAGCGAAGGGGAAGCCGTAGCCAAAGGTATTCCTGGGGGTGAGGTGGAGAGAGGGCAGTGCAGGGCGAGTGAGGAAGAGTTTTTTATAAAGATAGCAACCCCACCTCCAGGACGAGGCTCAGGTCTATCATACCGGAGTAGGGAGTAACCTGGGAGAGATACCAAGGAATCAGAGACATCATGAAGGAGGAAAGTTTCTGTTAAGCAGATCACGTCTGGTTTGTCAGAAGCAACCTGTATGGAGAGATCAGACATGTTTGAGCGAAGGCCCCGGATGTTTGAGGTCCATACTGTTAAGGAAGAGGAAGGGGGAGCATCGGATACAGAACAGGGGGGGGGGGGAGCGGTAGGGTAAGATGTGGAAGAGGAGGAAGAGGTAGGGAGAGCTGTTGAAGGTGTGTCAGAGATTACAGAATAGCTCGGAGAAAGGGAAGGATGGGGCAGACAAAAGGTTTGATGGTGATTGGGAGAGGCGCAGTGAGGTGTTATTTGACGAGGGGGAAGAGCGAGGCAGAAGGTTGAGGGAGATGAAGGTGAAAGTTGGAAGGGGGAAGAAGCGGGGAGGACGCTTTGAGGGGGAGGGGTGAGAGGGGAGTCTATGAGGGGAGGAGCGAGGGAGAGTCTCGGAGGGGAGGGGCGTGGGGGGAGATTTGAAAGGAATGGGTGATTGGGAAGATTTGGAGGGGAGGGGCAAGGGGGAAGATTTGAAAGAGATGGGTGATGGGGATGATTTCGAGGGGATGGGCAAGGGGGTAGATTTAGAGGGGAGGGGTGATGGGAAATGAGATTTTGGGGTGATGGGATTTTGAAAAATGTACGATTAATGGGAAACGAACATTTATTGCAAAATGAGTTTCTTGAGACATTCGAGTCAAAAATACGTTTGAGGACGCTGGAGGGAGGATGGAGTGCTGGAGAGTTTAGGGAATGAATGAAAGATGCACTATAAGAGATGGAATTTTTTTTTGGAATGAATGGATTTGGTGAGCAAGTCGAAAGCATCCTTTTATAGAAGAAGAAGAAAAAGGTGTTATAGAATATGACAGAATACAGGTCTTCAGGGTTCAGATGAGACATTTTTTAACAACGTGATCACAAACAGCGTGGTCGAAGAGTGAACGAACGAACAACTAAGAACGAATAAACGAATAAAAACAGAAGGAAATGTTTTTGGGGTTTTTTTTGTTTTTTTTTGAGATTTTAAAACAAGGAAGTATGGGATGAAAAGACCGTGAAAAACAGAGACCGGAAAAAAAATTGCAGCGCGATCGGAGAACCGCTGAGACAAAAACAAAGCCTAAAGCCAAGGTTGGACACAGTAGCCTAGTACTACACTTAGGCCTTAGAATACACGATGAGAAAGACCGACGATTCTGTACACAGGTATGAAAAACCAACGCCAAGAATACTATTAAAGACACCCCAATAGGTACATACAAGACCAGTTTCGACAAAAACACAATTGTGAAAAGTACTTAACTTCGAAAGCGAGCGTGCATGGACAGCTTTGAAGAGACCCTTCTCTCCTTTTCCTCCTCTCTCCTTTTCCTCCTCTCTCCTTTTCCCCCTCTCTCCTTTCCTCCTCTCTCCTTTTCCTCCTCTCTCCTTTTCCTCCTCTCTCCTTTTCCTCCTCTCTGCTTTTCCCCCTCTCTTCTTTTCCCCCTCTCTCCTTTCCCTCCTCTCTCCTTTTCCCCCTCTCTTATTTTCCCCCTCTCTCCTTTCACCCTCTCTCCTTTTCCCCTTCTCTCCTTTTCCCCCTCTCTCCTTTTCCTCCTCTCTCCTTTTCCCCCTCTCTCCTTTCCCCCTCTCTCCTTTTCCCCCTCTCTTATTTCCCCCCTCTCTCCTTTCCTCCTCTCTCCTTTCCCCCTTCACTTCTCGCCTCTTTCCCTGTACCCACATCCCGTCTAACCAGATACATTCAAAATGGATATTAGAATGCCTTTTGTCCAATAACACGCCAATATTCGTCCCATTTCCTCACATTTTGCAAGGCTGCGAGAGAGTCAGAGTGTGATCCTCACAAAGGAGGTTTACGAGGCCTCAGAGCTATTCTGAGAGAACAAAATGGTGGAGATGTGATTTTTAAGGCCCTCCCTGAACAGACAGACTGGGGCAGAGTAGTATAGTGAAGATAAGCCAAAGGGATCAAATAAGGTGTGTGAATACAAAATGGAATGTGGAAACGAGGCAAACCGAACAAGTCAAATGCACTTTTTCCTGAAGTTTTCTTTATCATGTGTATAATTTGATGGGAGTCACAGGAAGTGAGGATCATTGTTTCAAATATTGTATTGTTGTTGCTGTTCTGTATCTTGCAGAAATTATTTGCTTTGAAGAAGGTTCGTGAGGACAGGAGGTGTTGGGGTCGGAACTACAGTAAGTTCAACTTCCTGTAATTACCTTGCAATTGCGTTCACTCACATGAAAGTTAATAATTGTAATAATGTTGATGTCAATAACGTGGCAACGGTCCCTGTCCCCGATCCCACACCCTCACCTCTCCCAAACAGACCGCCATGCCTTGAGGAATCTGCGACGGCGTATTCAAGCAGGTCACAAAATCGAGCGGAGTGTTGAGCTGTCCCATCGTTCCTGCCCACATGGAAAACTTCACGGGCAGCAGAGCGATGGAACCCAGAACCGCACGGCAAACGCTCCATCTACTGAGCGATACAAATTACCGAATGACCTCAACAAGGGACATTGGCACCAGTCTGACAAGAGCTTGAACCAACAGGCATCCCTGGCATCTCCATACAAATCGGCTAAACGCTTCGAGCAAGGGGATGCTCGAGAAATAACGAAGGAAGAGGCTGCGCATCGTCGATCCCAAGTGAAGGAATTGCTGAAAATCCCACATTCCGAGTTCGACAGACTAGTTGGGCTGATAAATGCCGTCACCACGATCATGGCTTACCACGTGACCAACAACTCGTGTGGAACAGGAATGAAGAAGAGCGTATCGCCAGGTTCCGTAAACACCGGTGATCGTGACGTCGGTGCTATTCAAGCATCGTACATCAGGGATGACTTACAAAAACAGCACCAAAGTGCCACAACTATCCAGGTAAGATCACCACTTTATACATTTCCTTTTCAGCAACCCTCAAGCTATGACATGAGCAGAAATACACCAGGTTTACATGTTTTCGGATGGTCTGGTCTGAGAACATGGATCGGCAAGTTGGGGGTGATAAGTTCAAGTCATTCGTAACGGTGATCAGTCCGTTGTGCACGACTGTACATGGAATTCAAAGTACAAGTGCATTGATGTCTTCTCACTTCCTGGTTCATGTGATTGAGTACAAGCGTTATAAAGATGCTTCCATCGTCCGTTGTATCCTCACCTTCTGCAAATTGACAATAACCCACTCGTTGTGAACTTGAAGAACCTCAGATGGAGTCGTGGATTTGTACAAAGGTAATGGAATCACAGAATCGTACAGGAAAAATATACAGGAAGTTTGGAAGATTTAGATGGCATTTGACTCTCAATTGGTGTAGCGGTTGGAGCATGGGCAAGCCCCTTAGGTTGGCATCGAAGGGGAGGAGGAAATGCTCCACTGAGCGTGGTGGGAAAGGTGGTGCCATCGTACCCACATTGTACCAGGAAGTGATGGTACTTCCCCCAAAGTCAGGTGGGATTGTGGAAACGCTAATCAGGTCAATCCAAAATGTAAACATTCAACACTGCAGACTATTTCGTAGGTGTCCTGCCATTTATGTGGCCCTGTCGGGTCGCATCTGACTCTCATTGGTGTTTTTGGTATTCTTCGTTTCATTTTCCTACATGACACCTTTTTTAGAGAATGCGTGTCATACGTGACGTCGTAACATCAGTGAAAGAGAATAGCCTGTTCTCACTTTCACTATTTTCACAATGAGCGGATAGCTTCTTACTCCGCCCTGGCCAATCACGTGTCCTCAGCCTGTCCGGCAACTACATTTTTGATGCGATTCTTCACCATTGGGGGGACAGGGCCAAAAACGTTACATATCAGATGTCTCAAAAAGCTGTGGACGGATCGGACGAAATTTGGTGGAGAGGTTGGGTATGTGACAAGGACGAAATGATTCGATTTTGGTGAAGTTCTGGATCCGGATCAGGGTCAGAGAATTATTTAATTCAAGTGATTCTTCACCATTGACTGAAAGGGCCAAAAACGACAAATAACATGATTATTCAAAAACTTGGTGGACGAAGTTGGTTAGATGACAAGAACAAGCCGATTCGGTTTTGGTTCAGGTCTGAATCCAGATACGGCCTATCAGTGGGATAGAAAACATAAACTGTTCAGCCTGGTGGAGGTGTGCGCTCTGCCAAGTACCGTTGCAGTTGTTTTTATTTTCTTTATCGCTCAAGTTTCAATAAAAAATCCACCCACAATGCCTTTTACTGATTGTAGACCCATCTGATGGGAATTGGTTCAAAATATATTGATATAACCAACAACGGATAACCATCTCGAACTGATGTTAATCCGAATCCTCATCCACTGTACCTGGTTTGATGAAGCTTCTCCCATCATTTTAATTTGTCCTTTTCTCTGCAGAAAAACTACCGTGGATACCAAACCAGGAAGCATCTGATGAAAAGCCGCGAATCATCCAATTACAAAGTTACAAGTCATGTGGATTCCTCTCGGTCAAGTTCTCGGAGCCCTCAGGGACATTCCATCAGGTCGACCTCTCGCAGTCCATGTTTAATCCGCGAATATGATACAGACTCGGCTATTGAGTACCAGCGCCGAGTGCAGATGGGTAAACTTATTCAACCTCGATTGGCTCATGATGGTGGCACCACATCACGCGATACAAGTTTGAAAACCACCAAGGAAACATCTCCACGTTATGATGATGTGGTGTCCTCCCACGGGCTTGGCAGAAGTGGGATGAATGGTCACTTCCTGGTTGATCCTGCCAAGAAAGAGGCGGTCGTCATCATCCAAGCTGGTTACAGAGGGTACCGAGCCAGGAATGATTTCAGAAAGAAGCGGCAAAGTGCAACAACTATCCAGGTAAGAAACAAGATTTTAGAAACATTTTAAATAATCTCTAAACTATGAAATAATCTGCTGTGCTGAAGATTTAAATTTTGATTTGACCTCCCTGGTGTTCTCACCTGAGTCTTTGTTCATGATTCCTCCAGTTCAATCCCATAAAACATTCATCTCACCGTTATGAGGTTCTTCCTTCGTCGGTACTCAAAGAGATGAACTTATAAAATGGGTCGTGATGTCCAGATGTCGGGACGACCAAATTAGTCATTAATGAAATAATTAAATAATTAAGCGATTAATTGATTAATCAATAAATCAAAAATAGCCTTTGCAGCCAAATCACTTGGTCATTGTCATGTCCAAATATCAGCTTCCTAACTCAAAAGGTGCCTGAGATAATGGCCAGAAGAGAAAGTTCATTTTTGATGAACCCACTCAGCGCACATTGTACATTGAATGGAGTTCACTCCGACACCCTTCCTGCACACAGCACAGGGCCACTTCCCAGTTCTTTCCACCTCACCACATGCTTTACCACTTGCCATCACCTTCGTCTTTCCGATATTCACCTTCAGATCTTTTGTCTCCATACTTTCCTTCCACTTGTTCATCTTTTCCTTCAGTCCTTCCATACTTTCCGCAATCAACACCAGATCATCTACATACAACAACTCCCACGGTAAACCCTCCTTTACGTTCTGAGCCAGCACCTCCATCACAGCTACAAATAGTAGTGGACTTAGTACCGACCCCTGATGCACTCCCACCTTCACCTCAAACTCACCACTGTTCCCGTCCTTCGTCCTTACAACTGTGCGCGCTCTTTTGTACATTGCCATCACTACTCTGATCAACCATTCCTCCACTCCTAACTTCCTCATTGCCCATGTCAATACTTTGCGTGGAACCCTATCGAATGCTTTCTCCAGATCAACAAACCCAAGAAACAACTTCTTCCTCTTCTCCATGTACTTCTCCTGCAACTGCCTCACAATAAAAAGCGCGTCTGTCGTTCCTCTTCCTGGCATAAATCCAAACTGCATTTCGTCGATCTTCACTTTCTTCCATATCCTCCTCTCCAACACCCTTTCCAATACCTTCATTGGAAATTGCGGTGTTCTTCATCAAAGTACACCACCCCCATGCCAAATAATTAAATATCCTACAGCGCGGCAAGCCGCGGCAGGCGCCCGGGAATACCGCAGTGCAGCTCATAGAGATTGCATTGGGAGGGAGAGGTGCACAATAAATTGATCGATTAATTATAAAATATAAAATAACCACCTTTAGAGGCCATTTTTCCCCGCAAAGCGGGGGTTGGCCTTTTTCGGGAACCGTGGTTGTTGTTGTTTTTTGGTCCCCTTTTTGAAGCAATGTTTTACGGCCGGATGTCCTTCCTGACGCCAACCCTTTTTGCCGCCTTTAACGACAAACAGGGAATTACCAGTGAACTGGTACTCAATTAGCCGACCTCGGAAGGATGGCAGGCTGAGTCAACCCCCCTGGTGTTAATTCAGCGATCGACCGGGATTCGAACCCAGGATCCTAGGATCCTAAGCCGGCACCCTAGCCGCTAGCCCAACACCAGAGATTAATTGCATAATTAAAATCAATAAAAGACTATCATAAAATAGTCACATTACTTAGTCACTGTCATGTCCAAATATTAGCTTCCTAGCTCAAAAGGTGCCTGAGATATTGCCCAGATGAGAAAGAAAATAAATGAATGATTAATAATGAAAATAAATAAATATTAATCATAAAAAAATTAAATTGTTAATCAATTGGCTGATAGAATACACAAACCACCACCATTTCATCCGAATCTGTAACTGTAAAAAAAAAAATTAATTAAGTAATTAATCGAATAATTAAATAAATAATAGATTAATTAATTAATCAGTAAATCAAAAATACCCTTTTCAGCCAAATCACTTGGTCATTGTCATGTCCAAATATCAGCTCCCCAGCTCAAAAGGTGCTTGAGATATTGCCCAGATGAGAAATAAAATAAAGAAAGAATTAATAATGAAAATAAATAAATAATGATCATAAAAAGATGAAGTAATTAATCAATTCGCTAATAGAACATGTAAACCAGCACCATTTCATCAGAATCTTTAACTTTAAAAAAAAGAAATTCAGCCATTAATCAAATAATGAAATAATTAATCTATGAATTGATTAATTGATTAATCAATAAATCAAAAATATCTTTTACAACCAAATCACTTTGTCATTGGCATGTCCAAATATCATCTTCCTAACTCAAAAGGTGCCTGAGATCATGGCCAGAAGAGAAAGGAAACAAGTACAGATACATTCAAAGTCCACCGCCCCCATGCCAAATAATTAAATATCCTATAGCGCGGCATTGCCGGGGCGCCTCAGGCGTCCAGCAATACCGCAGTGCAGCTCATAGAGGCTGCATTGGGAGGGAGAGGTGTACATTAATTGATTGATTAATTGTATAATTAAAATCAATAAAAGATTATCACAAAATATTTTCTTATTCAATTGGCTAATAGCATAACTAAACCACTAGTGCTTCATCCGAAGATGTATCTTTTAGAAATTTAATTAAACAAGGCATTAATAAATAATTAAATAATTAATTGATTAATCAATAAATGATTAATCGATTAATCAATAAATAATTAATCGATTAAATGATTAATCAATAAATCCAAAATATCCTTGATAGCCACATCACTTGGTCGCTGTCATGTCCAAATATTAGCTTCCCAGCTCAAAAGGTGCCTGAGATATTGGCCAAATGAGAAAGAAAATAAATAAATGATTAATAATAAAAATAAATAAATAATCATGAAAAAATTAAATTATTAATCAATTCGGTCACACAACACATAAACCACCACCATTTCATCAGAATCTGTAACTGAAAAAATATATATTTGTTTTTAGAAATTAATCGAATAATTAAATAATGAATCGATTAATTGATTAATCAATAAATCAAAAATATCCTTGATAGCCACATCACTTGGTCACTCATGTCCAAATATTAGCTTCTGAGCTCAAAAGGTGCCTGAGATATTGGCCAAATGAGAAAGAAAATAAATAAATGATTAATAATGAAAATAAATAAATAATAATCATTAAAAATCTCTCCTCCCGGACACGTGCTTGTTCGCTCTCCTCCTCGTCTCGGCTTGTGCCCCGCCCCCTGTATCTCGTTTTCTTCCGCCTCTGCTCCTTCTTTCTCAAATCGACGTTCTCGCTTGGAGACTTTTCCCGGATTGTTTTTTTTTTTTTTTTTTTCATCGTTCTGTTTGGATATTGTTGGAATATGTTTAAACCGCAGCCGTGATGCTGACGCCTCCCCCCCCCCCCCCCCACCCCCAGAATTTACATGTTTTAAACGTTTCCCAGTGTGTACCCTGGTCAGAATAGGTACACCGTATCCCTGCGTGGCGTAAGAGACGACTAAGAGGGTTGGCGTCAGGAAGGGCATCCGGCCATAAAAAACATTGCCTCAAAAAGAGAACCATGACAATCACAAGTACATATGGGCAGGGTGCAGCCCGAAGTGGAGATCGGTTTCTGAGGTTTGGGACATGGAATGTGGGGACAATGACAGGGAGATCAGGAGAAGTGGTGGAAGTATTGGTCAGAAGAAGAGTGGACATATGTTGTGTGCAAGAGACCAGATGGAAGGGAAGTGGTGTGAGAATGGTGAAGGGTAGGCAGGGACAGAAATACAAGTTTGTGTGGCAAGGGTGCCCGGAGGGCGTGAATGGTGTTGGTGTCCTGTTTTCTGAGGAGTTTGTAGACAGTGTGGTGAGTGTGACTAGAGTGAGTGATAGGTTGATGATGGTGAAAATGATGATTGGAAAGCTCTTGGTGAACGTCATCTCGGGATATGCTCCGCAGGTTGGTCGAAGCGATGAAGAGAAGGACAAGTTCTGGTGTGCGATAGAGAAGCTGATGGAAAACGTGAAAGATGAGGAAGTTGTTGTGGTGGGAGGAGAACTGAATGGACATGTGGGAAGGAGTATAGATGGTTTTGAGGGAGTTCATGGGGGTTACGGATATGGTGTGAGAAATGGAGAAGGTGAAAGGATTTTGGAGTTTGCTGATGGAGCTGATTTGTTGATTTGTAATACTCAGTTCCAGAAAGAGGACAATAAGCTTGTTACATACACGTCAGGTGGGTCAACGACAACCGTTGACTACCTGATGGTGCGTCGGCGAGATAGGGGGCACCTCCGGGACACAAAGGTGATCCCGGGGGAGGAGGCTGTTTCACAGCACCACTTGGTTGTCTGCGACATAAGGGTGAAAGGTGCGAGGAGAGCTCGGCGGGTGAAGTACCAACTGAGAATGAAGGTGTGGAGGTTGAAAGAGGTGACAGTAAGGGAGGCATTAAAAGAGAGGCTGAGTAGGGTAGAGGATGATGTGGTTGAGCTTGAAAGTGGTTGGATGTCAATGAAAGCTAGTCTGTTGGGAGCCGTTGGTGAGGTATGTGGATGGACAAAAGGACCACCGAGGCACTCGGAAACATGGTGGTGGGATGTTGAGGTTGGAAAGAGGATTGACGAGAAGAGGAAGAAGTTCAAAGAGTGGCAGAAGGCGAAGGGTACGGGAGCAGAAACAGCAGAGCATGAAAGTTATAAGGCAGCCAGGAAGGCTGCAAAGAAAGAGGTAGCAAAGGCGCAGAAGGCATGTCGGAAAATGTTCGGAGAACGCTTGGATTCGGAAGAGGGTCAGAAAGCAGTATTCAGGATTGCAAAGCAGATAGCGAAAGAGAGGTGTGATGTGATGGGGGTGAGTTGCTTGAAGGTTGAAGTGGGACAAATCGTTGTCGACCCAGATGGAATTAAAGGAAGATGGAAAAGATATATGGAAATGCTGTTGAATACAGAGAATGAATGGGATGGCAACATAGAGAGTAACCCAGTTTTAGGACCGGCAGAGAAGATAACTGAGAAGGAAGTTGAGGAAGCGATAAAAGCAATGAAGAGTGGAAAAGCGGGAGGGCCGACGGGAGTTGTGGGAGATATGTTGAAGGCAGCAGGAAGTTGGGGTGTGAAGAGAATGACAGAGATCTGTAATTTGGTGGTGAAAGAAGGCCGCATTCCAGTGGATTGGGAACTGAGTACCCTCGTCCCTCTATACAAGGGGAAAGGTGACCCTCTGGAGTGTGGCTCGTACCGAGCGATAAAGGTATTGGAGCATGGAATGAAGGTATTGGAAAGGGTGTTGGAGAGGAGGATAAGGAAGAAAGTGAAGATCGACGAAATGCAGTTTGGATTTATGCCAGGAAGAGGAACGACAGATGCACTTTTCATTGTGAGGCAGTTGCAGGAGAAGTACATGGATAAGAGGAAGAAGTTGTTTTTTGGGTTTGTTGATCTGGAGAAAGCATTCGATAGGGTTCCACGCGAAGTATTGACATGGGCATTGAGGAAGTTAGGAGTGGAGGAATGGTTGATCAGAGTAGTGATGGCAATGTACAAAAGAGCACGCACAGCTGTAAGGACGAAGGACGGGAACAGTGGTGAGTTTGAGGTGAAGGTGGGAGTGCATCAGGGGTCGGTACTAAGTCCACTACTATTTGTAGCTGTGATGGAGGTGCTGGCTCAGACCGTAAAGGAGGGTTTACCGTGGGAGTTGTTGTATGCAGATGATCTGGTGTTGATTGCGGAAAGTATGGATGGACTGAAGGAAAAGATGAACAAGTGGAAGGAATGTATGGAGACAAAAGGTCTGAAGGTGAATATCGGAAAGACAAAGGTGATGGCAAGTGGTAAAGCATGTGGTGAGGTGGAAAGAACTGGGAAGTGGCCCTGTGCTGTGTGTAGGAAGGGTGTCGGAGTGAACTCCATTCAGTGTACAATGTGCGCTGAGTGGGTTCATCAAAAATATAGTGGTCTGAGAGGGTCATTAACCAGTGTGGCAGCTACATTCAAATGTAAGGTGTGCACAGAGGGAGCTGCAGATGGAGGAAATGTTGAGTTGGATCTTGGAGACGGCGTGAAGGTGGAAGGTGTGAAAATATTTTGCTACCTCGGAGACATGCTGAATGGAGAAGGTGGATCAGACTCGGCAACGGTTGCTCGAGTGAGATGTGCATGGAAGAAGTTTCGGGAACTGAGTGGTGTGCTGATGAGGAGGAGAGTGTCGCTGAAGCTGAAGGGAAAGGTGTATGCTGCATGTGTGAGAAGTGTTATGATTTATGGGAGCGAGACATGGGTAATGAACGTAGAGCAGCAACGAAGGCTGGAAAGGGTGGAAATGCGAATGGTTCGATGGATGTGCGGAGTATCGTTGAGAGAGAGGAAGACAAATGATGAATTGCGAAAGATGATGGGAATATTGCCTGTGATTGATGCTGTGAAGAGGAACAGGTTGAGATGGTTTGGTCATGTATTGAGGAAGGATGAAAGTGACTGGTTGAGAAGAGTGATGGAAGTTAATGTAGAAGGAAGTAGAGGACGGGGAAGACCGAGAAAGACTTGGCTAAAGATGGTGGAAGAAGAAATGCGGGCAAGGGGTTAACAAGGAGAGATGCAGAAAATAGGGCAAAATGGAGAAGATTGTCATGGGGACTGCAAGGCTAACCCCCGCTCTAGCAGGGAACATGGCCTTAAAATGCATGTTGTTGTTGTTGTATTTCATCGGAATCTGTAACTTTAAAAAACAACAAAAAAAAACAACCAGAGTGAAAACTGAGTACTCCCTTTCAGCGTGCGTCACTGCCGAGCCCCCTTCGGTGCCCGGCAATGACGATTTGCAATGCCTGGAGATGGCATAGGAAAGGAGCGGTGTACAAAAACACAGTACATGGATTTGAATCTGGGTTTCTCACATCCCGACTCCTGGGTGCAGATGGGAACACGAAACAGGTCACTGTTGGTTATAATAGAGAAATCTTTAATTTCCCTCTGACAATACAGTAACAAAGTTACAAACCACGTGGATTCCTCCCAATCAAGTTCTCAGAGCTCTCAGTGATATTCCAGCCGGCAGAGCACTCGCAGTCCATGTTTATTTCCCATATTTGTCTTTGTGCTTTTCTTTGTCATCACTCAACCCCTCAAATGAAAATAACTCCTGGAATCAGATTTCGTGCATGAAGTTTTGATTATTGAGAAATAGACCCACAATGCCTGTCTGTCACCTGATTGTAGAACTATTATCTGTGAATTGGTGCAAAATATATGAATTTAACCATTAACGGATAACCATCTCCAACTGATGTTAATCCAAATCCTCATCCACTGTAACTGGTTTGATGAAACTTCTCCCATCATTTTAATTTGTCCTTTTCTCTGCAGACAAACTACCGTGGATACCAAACCAGGAAGCATCTGAAGAAAAGCCGCGATGAACACGACATTGTGACGTTTCAGGACGAATCATCAAATTACAAAGTTACAAGTCATGTGGATTCCTCTCGGTCAAGTTCTCGGAGCCCTCAGGGACATTCCATCAGGTCGAGCTCTCGCAGTCCATGCTTAATCCGCGAATATGAGCGAGTCTCGGCTCTTGAGGACAGGCACCGAGTGCAGACGGGTAAACTTATTCGACCTCGATGGGAACATGATGGTGGCACATCACGTGATATAAGTTTGAAAACCACCAAGACAACATCTCCATGTTATGATGATGTGGTGTCCTCCCACGGGCTTGACAGAAGTGGGATGAATGGTCACTTCCTGGTTGACCCTGTCAAGGAAGAGGCGGTCGTCACCATCCAAGCAGGTTACAGAGGGTACCGAGCCAGGAATGATTTCAGAAAGAAGCGGCAAAGTGCAACAACTATCCAGGTAAGAAACAAGATTTTAGAAACATTTTAAACAATCTCTAAACTATGAAATAATCTGCTGTGCTGAAGATTTAAATTTTGATTTGACCTCCCAGCCTCCCTGGTGTTCTCACCTGAGTCATTGCTCATGATTCCGCCAGTTCAATCCCATAAAACATTCATCTCACCGTTATTAGGTTCTTCTGTTGTCGGTACTCGAAGAGATGAACTTATAAAATGGGTCGTGATGTCCAGATGTCTGGACGACCAAATTAGTCATTAATGAAATAATTAAATAATTAATCGATTAATTGATTAATTGATCAATCAATGAATCAAAAATAGCCTTTACAGCCAAATCACTTGGTCATTGTCATGTCCAAATATCAGCTTCCTAACTCAAAAGGTGCCTGAGATAATGGCCAGAAGAGAAAGGAAATAAATAAGTACTCAATTAATCGCTAATAATTAAATAACTAATCAATTAATCAATGAATTATTGAATTATTCGATTAATGACCAAAAATTTTTTTTTTTAAAGTTACAGATTCTGATGAAATTGTGGTGGTTTATGTGTTCTATGACCGAATTGATTAATAATTTAATTTTGTTATGATTATTATTTCTTTATTTTCATTATTAATCATTTATTTATTTTCTTTCTCATTTGGCCAATATCTCAGGCACCTTTTGAGCTGGGAAGCTAATATTTGGACATGAGTGACCAAGTGATGTGGCTGTCAAGGATATTTTTGATTTATTGATTAATCATTTAATCGATTAATTATTTAATTATTCGATGAATAAACCCAACCCACCGTTTAGAGGCCATTTTTCCCCGCAAAGCGGGGGTTGGCCTTTTCGGGGACCGTGGTAGTTGTTGTTTTTTGGTCCCCTTTTTGAAGCAATGTTTTACGGCCGGATGCCCTTCCTGACGCCAACCCTTTTTGCCGCCTTCAACGTGGCTGTCAAGTGATGACATTAATTCGATTAATGAAGATTAAGATTCGATTAATTAATGAAGATTCGATGAATGACCGAATTAATTATTTTTTTAAGTTGCAGATTCGGATGAAATGGTGGTGGTTTATGTATTCTATGAGCCAATTGATTAACTATTTAATTTTTTTATTAATGACTTTTTAAATTAAATTTCCAAAAGATACATCTTCGGATGAAGCACTTGTGGTTTAGTTATGCTATTAGCCGATTGATTAAGAAAATATTTTATGATAATCTTTTATTGATTTTAATTATACAATTAATCAATCAATTCGTGTACACCTCTCCTTCCCAATGCAGCCTCTATGAGGGGCACTGCGGTATTGCCGGGCACCGGAGGCGCCCCGGCAATGCCGCGCTGAAGGATATTTAATTATTTGGCATGGGGGCGGTGTACTTTGAATGTATCTGTACTTGTTTTAATTTGTCCTTTTCTCTGCAGAAAAACTACCGTGGATACCAAACCAGGAAGCATCTGATGAAAAGCCGCGATGAACACGACATTGTTACTTTTCAGGACGAACCAGCGGATTACAAAGTTGCAAGTCATGTGGATTCCTCTCGGTCAAGTTCTCGCAGCCCTCAGGGACATTCCAGCAAGCCGAGCTCTCGCAGTCCCTGTTTAATCCGCGAATATGAGCGAGTCTCGGCTCGTGAGGACAGGCACCGAGTGCAGATGGGTAAACTTATTCAACCTCGATTGGGTCATGATGGTGGCACATCACGTGATACAAGTTTGAAAACCACCAAGACAACATCTCCACGTCATTATGATGTGGTGTTTTTCCATGGACTTGACAGCAATGGGATGAATGGTCGCTTTCTGGTTGACCCTGCCAAAGAAGAGGCGGTCGTCACCATCCAAGCAGGTTACAGAGGGTCCCGAGCCAGGAATGATTTCAGAAAGAAGCGGCAAAGTGCAACAACTATCCAGGTAAGAAACAAGATTTTAGAAACATTTTAAACAATCTCTAAACTATGAAATAATCTGCTGGATTACGAAAAGTTCATTAAAGGATTAGGAAACGAAAAACATTACGAAATTACATTCACACCGCCACGTCAAACACTAACGTGAACACATACATCGTCACAACATCGTAACAATGAACGTGATGCAAACGTGAATGTTATGCGGGAGTCCATACCTGAGAATGCTGGAGAACAAAGCTGAAATTGGGAAAACTAAATAGCCTATTTTACTCCCAGGGGTCCCAGGATTACCCACCCAATATATCTTTGCGATCGGTTCAGCAGTTTTTACGGTACCTTCGAACAGACAGACGGACATTTGGTGAATTATAGTAAGATGAATCGGAAAACAAACCTGTAGATTAGCAGTACTTTGGCTCGGAATTTGTCTGATCACACATGCGCAGAGAGGAGTGAGATCATTTTTACTCAGTCACTGAAACAAATTTTAAAATCATTCCAAACAGGAAACTTACTGTTTTTAAGGACGTCATAAAGGATACAAACAACCGGCACAAAGAAATATGTAATGTGTAAAATAAGATGCTGTAACATCAACGGCTGTAAATTCCTGGAATTTTTTTCTACGACCTTTAAAATCTTTATTTTATTTCAATTGAATTATATTGTCACAGCCACGTGCTTCGGTTCTACTATGAGGGGGATCCTTGGTTCCCTCTGGACTGACTGGGTTTGAAGCCACCAATCACGAATAACTTAGTGTCGGGGCGGGTTGCTCGGCAACCACAAGTGCCAATTGGTCTACCAAGTTACCCCAGGATACTCCATCTGACAACAGTTTACCTGAGTTACGTGGCTTTCCAATCGGGGGACGTGCCCTCGGTTATGCACCAATCTTATCTTAATTAGATTTTATTTAGGCTGGCCGAGATTACCGCTGGTGCATATCAAACTTGGATACGAGCCAATTAATTGGGGAATTATAATCTCCCAGACCAACCGATGTGCGAACAATGCTGAATCAATGAAGGAAAAGACAAACACGGACAGATTGAAAATGAAGTTCAAGAGGAATGGGGTTTATTATTTACAAACAGAACCAGTGACGTAAAATGTGAAATGCGGGATCATGCAGGCAGGTAACTGAAGGACTTTAATGCTCAAATAGGCAATCAAGATGAATGTAAACCATAGACTGTAAATCAAAATGTGCAAGCGGCAATCACAATTATTAGAGAGTGCAGCAATATATACAGCAAAGTAAAATGGACAAGATGCAGACCGTTGCCTTACGTACCGGCTATACACACGACCTGGGTACCCAATCAGACATCCGCGGAAGGGAGATAAGAACAGAAGAAAGAAGAAGAATGAGCGTTATCGGCCTCTTTATTTTACCGGGTGGGAGCCGTCGTGCCTCCGCGACCCAAACGCTAAAAGAAGTGGTTTAAGGGGAAATACTGAGGTATCTAGAGTGTGTGAGCACAGAGGTGCGGGGTGTGTGACTGTCGTGCGTGTGGTACATGCGAGCAAGAGAAACTGCAACGGGAAGGTGCATTATCTGTGGTTGTGCCATGAAAAGGACAGTTGGTGGACCGTGCCTTATTGAGCTCTTGACTTTAGCAGAACGATAAATAATAAAGCCAAGAAAAGAATGTCTTCGAGAAATAGCCGACTGTGTGGGAATCTAAAAGAGAGTGTGTTTATCTCTAACTGATGATAATCCAAATCCTCATCCACTGTACCTGGTTTGATGAAGCTTCTCCCATCATTTTAATCTGTCACCAAACAGATCACTGTTGCCTGTTGGTTATAACAGACATTTTTCCTTTCTCTCTGACATTACTCATATTTCCCATATTTTTTTGCTTGTGCTTTTCTTTGTCATCGCTCAACTTTTTAAATGAAAATAACTCTTGGAAGCAGATCACGTGTAAAAAGCTTGAAGATTGTTGAGAAATAGACCCACAATGCCTGTCTGTCGCCTGATCGAAGAACGATCTGCTGTGAATTGGTGCAAAATATTGTTATGTCGGGAGGGTAGCAATATGTAGAGCCAGATAGATCTGAATAGGTAACGTGCTTCGTCTGTCGCGGTAAGGAATCTGACCTGTAATTTCCGTTCGTCCGATTTGTCGGTTAAGATGTATACTTGTGAACATACCAGGATGTTCGGGTGTTAAGTAGTATAGGGATTAAAAGATAACGCCCCTGTGTGTCACACCTGGTAGCCAAATCTTTGTCCCTTTTGGCAATGCACTCATTTGTTCCTTCAAACTATCACATTCCCATCATTCCTTCCCTCAATTCATTCCCCCGGGAGTCCATTTTTCCATCCAACCCATCAATTAAATTTTCTCGTCTGTCACTCCGCTCACTCTCAGCCTCCGTTTTGTTTTCCAATCCACTTTTAATTTCTCCCATATCATTTTTCAATCCCCCAATTTGATTTCCCAATCGCTCACCCTGAGCCTTCATATCGTCCTTTTGGGCATCAATTTTATTTTCCAATCGCGCACTCATTTGCTCACTGTGCTCCCTGTGAGCCCTCATTTCCCTGAGCAATTGATCCAAAATCTGGTCGTTTATCGGGCCCGTCCCAATGGCGGGGGAAGTTCCATCACTACGCTCTACCCTCACTACTTCCGACTCACCCCCAAGAATTCCCGCATCTTCCATCCTCCTTCCCTCCATATTGCCGTACCTCTTCCATCCGTGAAGAAGAGCTGGCTTCCCCGCACAGCTTTACAATATGAATTGAATTAAATTTAATGACGCGCAGTTCGCGTCCCGCGCACCGATCGCCGATGCAAATTTATCGCCTTAGACTAAAAAAAATTCAATTGTGTTGTGTTTTTCCTGCACGGGGGTAGAAAAGATCAGACGAAAAAAAATCTTACTGATGTTAATCCGAATCCTCGTCCACTGTAACTGGTTTGATGAAGCATCTCCCATCATTTTAATTTGTTCTTGTCTCTGCAGGCAAACTACCGTGGATACCAAACGAGGAAGCATCTGAAGAAACGCCGCGATGAACACGACATTGTAACGTTTCAGGACGAACCAGTGGATTACAAAGTTACAAACCACGTGGATTCCTCCCAATCAAGTTCTCAGAGCTCTCAGGGATATTCCAGCAAGCCGAGCTCTCGCAGTCCATGTTTAAGTCCCACATATGATCGAGACTCAGCTCTTGAGGACCAATGCCGAGTGCAGCTGGGTAAACTTATTCGACCTCGATTGGGTCATGATGGTGGCACATCACGTGATACGAGTTTCAAAACCACCAAGACAACATCTCCACGTTATTATGATGTGGTGTTTTTCCATGGACTTGACAGCAATGGGATGAATGGTCACTTCCTGGTTGACCCTGCCAAGGAAGAGGCGGTCGTCACCATCCAAGCAGGTTACAGAGGGTCCCGAGCCAGGAATGACTTCAGAAAGAAGCGGCAAAGTGCAACAACTATCCAGGTAAGAAAGAAGATTTTAGAAACATTTTAAACAATCTCTAAACTATGAAATAATCTGCTGTGCTGAAGATTTAAATTTTGATTTGACCTCCCTGGTGTTCTCACCTGAGTCATTGCTCATGATTCCTCCAGTTCAATCCCATAAAACATTCATCTTACCATTAGTTACAGATATCCTTGTAATTTGTATAAAAATACACCCAAGACTACCAATATTTACCCCGTGCGCGCAAAGCAAGCAGCAGAGTTAAGCAATTGGTTCACCGTGGACAACCATCAGTTTATGATCGAGGAACAAATTGATCTAAATTGAATGTTATATTTTGATCATGAGTTGGAAAACAAACCTGTGGCTTAGCAGCACTTTGTCTCTGAATCTGTCCCACTCAAACATGCTCAGAGAGGAGTAATGTAAATTTTATGCCTCCAGCGACTTGTGTTTTCGGGGGGGGGGGGGGGGGGGGAGTTCATTTTTTTTTTGGATACAGAATCGAGGCTCATGTAAGAGCAAACACATTGAACATGAAAACATGCACAGACACATAAAACATACAATGGAGGGAGCGGGAGACAAGAGGGGGAGAGAGAGGAAAGCACACAAGCACGACAACAATGGAGAACAGGGACGTCGGTAGATCTGTGGAAGGGGGAGGGCTGGGGGAGGTGGGAGGGGTACACGGTATAAAGCAAATGAACACTACAAGGAATTTCAGGAAAGAAGTTGGGGATTGAAAGAGGTGGATTTGGGGTGTTTTAACAGGGGTAGAAAAGATCAAGGTTTTGCATGGGGGAAAATAAGAGATGGTGGTGAACAGCTGTTTTGAAGACCTGGAGGGAGGAGAGGGATTTAAGAGAGTGAGGGAGTTTGTTCCAGAGGCGGGAGAAAAAGGGAATGAAGGAGTGAAGGTGAGCAGTCTTGATTTTGGTAGTTTCACCACAAGAGGGTTGCTGGCAGATCTTGTGCGTCCTGCAGGAATATTTGGGGGACAGAGCACAGACAGAGCTGGGATAGCTAGGCCGGAGAGGAATCGGTAGAAGACAGAAAGACCACCGACCTGCCTGCGGCGAGAGAGAGAGAAAGGCCCTCGGAGTTAGCTTCATCGCAGGAGATTCCAATGATTCTGAAAACTTTGGTTTCAACTGCATGAAGCCGAGCTAGGTGTGAGGTCGGAGCACCGGCCCAGAGGAACCACCTTTAGAGGCCATTTCCCCCACAGAGCAGGGGTTGGCCTTCATCGGGCACCATGGTCCCCTTTTTTTGAGGCAATTTTTTATGGCCGGATGCCCTTCCTGCCGCCAATCCTGTTAGTCGCCTCTTGCAACACACAGGGAATTACCAGTGAATTGGTACTCAATTTGCCCACCTCGGAAGGATGACAGGCTGAGTTAACAATTAATCCTCTGGTGTTAATTCAGCGATCGACCGGGATTCAAACCCAGGATCCTGGGATCCCAAGCCGGCACCCTAACCATCAAGCCAACACCAGGCTATAGCACCAGCCCAGTGGGGGAAGAACAGTATTCCATTGAGCTGCGGATGAAAGCCTTATATGTGGTGAGGAGCTCAGAAGTGCCCAGAAAGGACTTCGCACGATGGAGGATGCCCAGTCGGTGAATGGCTTTCGAGGCCAGCTTGGAAATGTGGTTTTCACAGGAAAGATCATGGTTGATCGTGAGACCCAAAAGCTTGAGTGACAGAACTTCTGCAAGAGGATTGTTCAGAAAGTAGATGGGAGGGTTGTGGAGACGGTCTTTTTGGAGAGACAAAGTGAGAGTGTGAGATTTTTCAGGATTGAAAGACATGTTCCACTTGTTTGCCCAGTCTGTGATTGTGTCCAGGTCTGCAGAGAGTGAGGAGGCTGCACACTGCCGATCTGAGGGATGAGGAATGGAGCGGCAGAGAGTGGAGTAATCAGCAAAGAGATAGAGAAGATTTTCCAGAGAGTCAGAGAGATAATTGATAAAAAACCACCTTTAGAGGCCATTTTTCCCCGCAAGCGGGGGTTGGCCTTTTTCGGGAACTGTGGTTGTTGTTGTTTTTCGGTCCCCTTTTTGAAGCAATGTTTTACGGCCGGATGCCCTTCCTGACGCCAACCCTTTTTGCCGCCTTTAACGACAAGCAGGGAATTACCAGTGAACTGGTACTCAATTTGCCGACCTCGGAAGGATGACAGGCTGAGTCAACCCCCCTGGCGTTAATTCAGCGATTGACCGGGATTCGAACCCAGGATCCTAGGATCCTAAGCCGGCACCCTAGCCGCTAGCCCAACACCAGGGGGGTTGACCAGATACCAGAGACCAGAGAGACCAGAGAGATAAAAGATACAACACCAGAGAGATAATTGATAAAGACCAGAAAAAGTACAGGGCCCAGAACACTACCTTGAGGAACTCCAGCCTGAACAGGAAGGGGAGATGAGAGAATTCCATTCAGGGCCACACGTTGACTGCGACCGGTGAGGAAGTCCGCAAGCCATGCGTGGAGATTTACATGGATACCATAAGAGGAGAGTGTGGTGAGCAGGGCGGGGTGCCAGACCATATCGAAGGCACGTGATATGTCAAGGGAGACAGCTCTGATTTCCTGTTTGGCATTGAGGACCTCCATCCATTGTTGAGACAGTAGAATCAGAATGTCCAGAGTAGAATCCGTCCGTTCGTACATCCATCCGTCCGTACGGGCTAAACCTAGTTTTTCTCAGCAACCATATGTCCGATTGAAACGAAACTTTCAGAGTAGGAGTGACACCCATGCAGAATGCTTTGATGATAATTGTGATGTCATAGGTCACGTTGTATGGCAGCCATCTTGGATTAAAAGCAGATAATTAAAAAATTATTTCTCGGAAACCGCTCAATGGAAATATTTGAAACCTGGCACATTGTCAAGTACTCCCAATGGGAAACAAAAGCATGGTAATGATGACATCATAGGTGAAGTGGTATACTAGCCAAAAATGTTTTTACTGAATTCCTTTTCCTAAAAATCTGAAATTGCATGCACATGATCTATGACCCATTTGTATTGAAATATTAAAGTTATTACAACATAGGTCACATGGTTTGGCAGCCATATTGGATTGAAGAAAAATATGAAATAATTATATCTCTATAACCACTCACCCTATCGATGCGAAATTTCAAAAATATCATCAACAGCACTGTTGCATATAGTTTGAAAATGATGTCATAGGTCATGTGGTTTGGCAGCCATCTTGGATAGAAAAACGAACCTTATCTGATCAACACGAAACTTCACAAACGTGATCCCCTGCCCATACATATGCAGAGTGATGGCATCTACTCGTTGTGGGACTATGCGGAGGCATATTGGCGACACAGTCGCATTGTTCTCGTTTACTATGTCTGCCTGTCTGACAGTAAAACAAAATTTAAAATCATTCCACACAGGCAACTTACTGTTTTTGAGGACGTCATAAAGGACACAAACAACAGGCACAAAGAACGAATGTAACATGTTCAATAAGGTGGTGGAAACGACGCTGTATGAACGGTGGTAAATTCCCGAAATTTTTGTCTTCGACATTTAAAAATATTTATTTTATTTCAATTGATTTATAGACTTGAACAATGCTGAACACAAATTGCGTTTTTAGCCATTTCAAAACTTTACGTTTGGGAATACCTGGACAAAATATTGTTGCGGATCTCGAGCTCGTCGACGTACTGAGGGGGGGTTAAGCCCTGCTCCCCCTCGAGCTTCAAGTCCACGAGGCCGCCCCCACGCTATACTCGTGGTGGACGGATTGCTGGGCAATTCCAGCCGCCGAGCCCGCAGCTAACGCGTGGAAGGGTTAACGGTCACAACCCGAGTACCTTCGACACACGCCGCCGCGAGAACGGGGGCTAAACCTCGCACGAGTCACGCTGGTATGGTACGCCCGAGCGGTTTGTGTGTCACGTAACTCGTGCCGTTAGCACTATGAACCCGATCGAGCGGTTTTAACGTGTGCAATGCTAGGCCAATGGTGAAGGGACGAAAACGGCCAAGTTGGAAACAAACCACAGGATTTATTCACAAATGTACAACAGGTATAGAAAAAGGGACACAGTGGAGAACCTTAACAGCCTTACTCACCGGCCCAGACAAGGGCCCTCGGACTCGTTCGGGGAAGGGGAGGAAGAGGGGAATGCGCCCAAAGCGCGGCCGCTTGGTGCAGTTCGCCTGGACAACTCATTTGGCGCCCCCCCCCCAAGGATGTTTGCGGCAGGGACGTCAATCTCAGTTGTGCACATAACGGGAATCCATGGAGCGTGTCCCAAAGTCAGGGAGGTGAAGCGCACGTGCAGGGAGTCCAGGCAGAGGTCGTCAGGGGAGAGAAGAGCGTTCAGAATCCCGGGACAGAGAGGGAGTTCGGGGGTCCGGGCCGGGTTTTATAGCCCCGGAGCCCCACTAGAATGTTCCATGGGCCACCACCAGGGGTCACAAATCGTGACAGCCACTCATTAGTCACTCCCTTCCAGCTCTCATTGGCCGCCGTTATTGGCCATTCCCTTTCGCTCCCATTGGCTGTTACTGACTGGCCACTCCCTTTAGCTCCCATTGGCTGTTTGCTGCTTACCAGCCACGCCCTCCAGCTCCTCCCTCGGTCCTGCTTGACTTGCCCCAGGCCCATGACATGGCATTCCAGGCTTCAATGAGGCCTCCCCTTACTCAACCTGCCACAATGCACACTAACACTGGGAAGGAGACTATACTTCACATTTAATTAAAAATAACTATCTAAGCGAGGCTACATGTTGTGGTGTAACTAACTATAGGGGGGTTGCCTTTATTTACAAAACCACAACAATATTATAGCATTTTACGTCGTCATGACCAATCAAATCTGCCGCTCGTAGACCCCGCCCATGTCCTTGTTTCTGAAGACAGCATGGGGAAACATGTTGTATGAACTCTCACGTCTATAAATGATATCAAGTGAGGATGAGTAGGTTACTTCTCTCTCCCTACTCCCTCTATGGACATCACTCTTGGTCCTTTTCCACCATTTTTGAACATTTATATTTGAAATTTCCCACTCTGCCATCAACCACGGAGACTTCTATGACCTACAAGCACACCAGACCCCCTTTCCGTAACATGTGTGGGTTTTCATGAGACCACGAACAAACGAACATACCACATAGATTAGAATATGGGTGACTCACATCCCGACACCTGGGTTCAGAAGGGAACACCAAACAGGTCACTGTTGCCTGTTGGTTATAATCGACATTTTTCCTTTCTCTCTGACATCACTCTTATTTCCCATATTTTTCCATGAGCTTTTCTTTGTCATCGCTCAACTCTTTAAATGAAAATAACTCTTGGAAGCAGATCACGCGTAAAAAGCTTAAACATTGTTGACAAATAGACCCACAATGCCTGTCTGTCACCTGATCGTAGAACGATCTGCTGTGAATTGGTGCAAAATGTATTAATTCAACCATTAATTGATAACCATCTCTAACTGATGTTAATCCAAATCCTCATCCACTGTAACTGGTTTGATGAAGCCTTTCCAATAATTTTAATTTGTTCTTTTCTCTGCAGGCAAACTACCGTGGATACCAAACCAGGAAGCATCTGATGAAACGCCACGATGAACACGGAATTGTTACTTTTCAGGACGAACCAGCGGATTACAAAGTTACAAACCACGTGGATTCCTCCCAATCAAGTTCTCACAGCTCTCAGGGATATTCCAGCAAGCCGAGCTCTCGCAGTCCATGTTTAAGTCCCAAATATGATCGAGACTCCGTTCTTGAGGACCAACGCCGAGTGCAGCTGGGTAAACTTATTCGACCTCGATTGGGTCATGATGGTGGCACATCACGTGATACAAGTTTGAAAACCACCAAGACAACATCTCCACGTTATTATGATGTGGTGTTTTTCCATGGACTTGACAGCAATGGGATGAATGGTCACTTCCTGGTTGACCCTGCCAAAGAAGAGGCGGTCGTCACCATCCAAGCAGGTTACAGAGGGTCCCGAGCCAGGAATGACTCCAGAAAGAAGCGGCAAAGTGCAACAACTATCCAGGTAAGAAACAAGATTTTAGAAACATTTTAAATAATCTCTAAACTATGAAATAATCTGCAGTACCCCCCCCCCCCCCACTCCCCTGCCGGCTTTAACTCCTCCTCCCGCCCCCCCTTCCCCCAACCCTCCACTCACCTCTCCCCTTCCTCTCTCCCATCCTCTCATCTTTCCCATTCCCACCTATTTTCCCCTCCTTTCCGAATGGCTGCGAAGAGCTTTCATAGAGGTCCTATACAGTATGAATGCATCTCACGAAACAGCAGCAAGGACTCGTTCATTTTTCCCCGTATTGAAAAAAAAACGTTCGTTATTTCCCCAGATTTCTCACAATTTCATTCAGAATACCTCAAGGTACCTCTGAAAATGCAAACATAGGTCAAATAGACATTCTGAATAAGCAACCCCCCAGTCTGAAAGCCACAAATCTATTTATTTAATATTTCGTTATTTAAAATGCATTTTTTTGTCTAGAAACGTGTAATTTTGGCTGAGTTTCTTGGGATTTATTTTAGTTGAGTCTGAAACGATACCAGGAACAATCAAAAGTGATACCCCTAAAAAAATTGTATCGCAAGACTAAATTGTGGGATAGTTCGAAAGGGTTTAGTTTTGATAGGCCTCAAAGCACGGGACTTTAAAATGTTCTTTTGCGTTTTCGGTCTTTTGAAGTTGGTCCAAAATGGTCAATTTTTTCGGTCAAAATGCCCATTTTGCACTGGCTTTTTAAAGCCAATATCAAGACATCACGTGCAGCTCATTAAAATCATCCCGTACCCCTTGGCTAATCACTGACAGTCAAAAGGGCTGTTCAACAGCTGTGCTATGAAGTGACCATTGAAGGTTCAAGTGGACCATCCGTGACCATTTTGTCTGACAGCGAGGACACTATTGTCCACAAATAAGTTCACACATTTACTACACGCAGTGTTATTGTTGATATTTAAAGGTTTCAAGGGTGGTAAGTTTCTTTTGCGTTTCAGTATATAAAGCACGAGATATTTATATATATATATTTCAAAAAAAATTGGTGTGGTTTTTGGCGGGCTGGAACGGATTAATAGCATTTCAATTCATTTTAATGGGGAAATTTAATTTGAGAAACGAGCAAATTGAGTTACGAGCTCGGTCACAGAACGAATTAAACTCGTAAGTCAAGGTTTCACTGTATATATATATATGTATATATATATATATATATATATATATATATATATATATATATATATATATATATATACATACATACATACATACATACATACATACATACATACATACATATATATATATATATATATATATATATATATATATATATATATATATATATATACTGCATAAAATTAACCATTTACAATCCCCAAAATATGGTTCAAATAAAACCTAGACTGGAGGTTGCTCACGCGGGAAGGCAGAAGGCGGCAAAACGTTTGTTACAAATAATGGTTTATTTAAAATTAATTTGTGAGACAGACTGGGGAGCGGAGTGAGGGAGACAGGAGTGAGAGAGGGAGCAGAGTGAGAGAGGGAGACAGGAGTTTGAGAGGGAGCGGAGTGAGGGAGACAGGAGTGAGTGAGAGAGGGAGAGGAGTGAGGGAGACAGGAGTTTGAGAGGGAGAGAAGTGAGGGAGATAAGAGTTTGAGAGGGAGAGGAGTGATGAGAGGGAGAGGAGTGGGGGAGGGGTGGGGGTTGTGGTGGAGAAAGGTGAGTGGTGAAGGGACAATGAAGTTGGGGGGGGGAGTGGGGAGTGGTGGAGAGAGAGGAGGGACAGGGGAGCTGGGAGAGAGAGTGAGGGAGGGAGAGGAATTGTGTTGAAGGGACAAGGGGATAGGGGGGGAGGGGAGTGGGGGAGAGAAAGCAGGGAGAGGGAGAGAAGTGGGGGAGACAGGGGAGTGGCACAGACAGGGCAGAGAGAGGGGAATGGTGTAGAGAGAGATGTGGGGGAGGTAGAGGAGTGGGGGAGACAGCGGAATGGCAGAGACAGGGGGGAGAAGGGAGTCGTGGATAGAGGGGCGTGGTGAAGGGACAGGGATGTGGGGGGAGAGAGGAGGGACAGGGGAGTGGGGGCGATAGAGGAGTGGGTGGAGAGAGGATGGATAGGGAAGTGGGGGAGGAGGAGTAAGGGGGAGGGGAGAAGTGGAGGGATCAATCAATGCCACTCTGGAACAACTCGAGCCATTCAAATTTAAACCGTACATCAAAACTGTTGCACCACTGAAACCACACCTTGGGGTGTTACATCAAAACAACCGTTAAATCAAACGTTGCATCAAATGAAACGGAACATATTTCAAATAAATCGATGAAAAATAAACAACATGATTAATCGCTTTACTCTTGAGAAAGGTCACTGGATGCACGTTTGTCCATGTTGCTGATCGAAACGTCGAGCAGTTGTTTGTTTGCTCATTAAAGGTTGGAGAACTAAAAATGGATTCATTTGATTTTAATCCTCACCGCAAGTCATTACTCTATATATATATATATATATATATATGGCGCACAATCAAACCTGTGTTAAATAAAACAAAACACTGCCATTGGCACCAAAATATCGGAATCAAACTAGAAGCAAAAAGGGCAGTTGGGGACTTGAGGTACAATATGGTCTCAGAGCACCACAACGGTATGGTCATGCAGGTGGGACTGGAGGATAACAACAAGGGGATGGTGATGAGTTGATGCCTTTGTAGTCTTTCAATCCATCCGTGTCGACAACCGAGCATACAGAGAGGGAGATTAAAAAGTCTCCTTGCAGCCCAACTTCAGCCCAACCGCTCTTGAAGGAACTGCGCTCCAACGCGAGTCGAAAGAATTGACGCGACCAAAGACGGAATTCGTCCGAGTTGCTTTATTGAAACAAAACAGCTCAGGTATTCTGACAAGCCCGTTTTTCGGGCAACAATATATATACACATTTATGTCGGGAAGTTTGCCCGGCAAAAGCTATACCGGGCATGCCCGGGTATCAAGGGCGAGCCTTGGAAAGGCGAGTCTGGACCTGCCCGGGCGTGTTTGGCTGCGGCCTGGCAAGTCGAGGCTGGGCGTGCCCGGGCGCTCTGGGCGAGCACTGGAAAGGCGATAGCGGGCATGCCCGGACGCTCTGGGCGAGCCCTGGAAAGGCGATAGCGGGCATGCCCGGACGCTCTGGGCGTGCCCTGGAAAGGCGATAGCGGGCATGCCCGGACGCTCTGGGCGAGCCCTGGAAAGGCGATAGCGGGCATGCCCGGACGCTCTGGGCGAGCCCTGGAAAGGCGAGAGCGGGCATGCCCGGGAAAGACGAGACCGGGCGTGCCCGGGAGGTTCGGGCGTGCCCGGGAACAGTGAGTCCGGGCGTGCCCGGGAACAGTGAGTCCGGGCATGCCCGGGAGAGGCGCGTCTGGCCGTGTTCTGGCCGGTGCAAGGCGATTATGTACATCCAGCGGTAACCGCTACACACGCCCCTCCAGAATCGACCTGCACCGGCAGGGTCAATTTAAGGGGGGTCCGGATGACCCGGCCGAAGCGACCCCTGGAGGGTCGTGGGGAGGGGTCTGACGTGGTGGTGGGTGGTCGAGCGGGGGGAACTGTGGAAGGAAGGGCCAACCGTGGTGGTCGGTCGACGTCCATGTGCGCCGGTTTGAGGCGGTCCACAGAAATCCGGTCCGGCCGGCCGCCGAAGTCGACGATGAAAGACTTGTCGCCCCGTCGCAGGACCCGGAAGGGCCCGTCGTACGGCGGCCGGAGTGGTCCCCGGTGCGCGTCATGACGCACAAAGACGTACTCCGCTGTGCGAAGCGCCGGGGGGACGTAGGACTGGGGGCCACCGTGGCGGGACGTCGGCACGGGGGCAAATCGTCGGGCGGCCTCCTGGAGGTCCGAGCGCTGGCGAGCGGCGGACCAGGGACTGGTAGCGTCAGGCACGAATTCGCCCGGGACGCGGAGTGGCTGGCCGTAGACGAGCTCGGCGGCGGACGCCTGGAGGTCTTCCTTGGGGGCCGTGCGAAGGCCCAAAAGGACCCACGGCAGCCGGTCGGCCCAACCGTCGTCCTGAAGGCCGGCCATGAGTGCGGCCTTCATGGAGCAGTGAAACCGCTCGCACAACCCATTGGCTTGGGGGTGGTAGGCCGTGGTGCGGTGCAGCGTGACCCCCAACGAACGGGCGACCGCGCCCCAAAGCTCAGACGTGAACTGTGGGCCGCGGTCGGATGAGATGTCCGCTGGTGCGCCGAAGCGCGCGACCCAGGTGGCGATGAACGCCTGCGCCACGTAGGCGGTGGTGGTGGAGGTGAGGGGCACGGCCTCCGGCCACCTGGTGGTCCTGTCCACCATGGTGAGCAGGTGGGTGAACCCCCGCGAGGGGGGCAGGGGACCCACCAGGTCCACGTGGACGTGGTCGAAACGCCGTTCAGGCACGGCGAAAGGTGCCAGCGGGGCCTGGGTGTGGCGGTGGACCTTGGCTCGCTGGCAGGCCGTGCAGGCGTTGGCCCAGTCGCGGATGTTTCGTCGAAGGCCGTGCCAGACGAAACGCGCCGACACCAGCTTCTGAGAAGCTTTCCGGCCCGGGTGAGAAAGGCCGTGGATGGAGGCGAAGATGCGGCGCTGCCAGGAAACGGGCACGATGGGGCGAGGCTGGCCCTGGGAGACGTCGCAGAGCAGGACGGTGCCCGCGAAGGGGATGTCGGCCAGGCGGAGGCCCGTGTCCGCCACACGGAGTGCCTGCACCGAGGCGTCGGTGGTCTGGTCGGCCGCCATGAGCGTGAAGTCCACGCCGAGGTGGACCGCGTTCGCGCTGGCCCGCGAAAGGCAGTCGGCCATGGCGTTGTCTTTGCCGGCGACGTGCTGGATGTCTGTGGTGAACTCCGACACGGCGGAGAGGTGGCGCTGCTGGCGGGCCGACCACGGCTCCGTGACCTTAGCCATTGCGTAGACCAACGGCTTGTGGTCGACGAAAGCCGTGAACGGGCGGCCCTCCAGGAGGTGTCGGAAATGGCGAACGGCCAGGAATAGCCCGAGCAGCTCGCGGTCGAACGTGCTGTAGTTTAACTCGTTCGGCCGGAGTTGCCGGCTGAAAAAAGCGAGTGGCTGCCAAACCCCGTCCACCCATTGCTCATGGACGGCGCCCACCACGTAGTTGGAGGCGTCCGTAGTGAGGGCGATGGGCGCGTTGAGCACCGGGTGAGCCAGCAGCGTTGCGGCGGCGAGGGCCCGTTTGGCACTGGCGAAGGCCGCGTCCATGGCCGCGGACCAAACAATGTCATGCTTGGCCGGCTTGCCCCGGAGGGCCTTGTAAAGGGGCCGCATGAGCTGAGCAGCGCGGGGCACGAATCGGTGATAAAAATTCACCATGCCGAGGAACTCTTGGAGGGCCTTGATGGAACGGGGACGCGGGAACGTGGTGATGGCCTCGACCTTGGTCGGCAGCGGCACGGCCCCGGTCTTGGTGATGCGGTGGCCCAAAAAGTCAACGGTCGTCGCGCCGAAGTGGCATTTGACCGGGTTGACAATTAAGCCGTGCTCGCTGAGGCGACCGAACAGTGTTCAGAGGTGGAGGAGGTGCTCGGCGCGGGACGTACTGGCGACGAGGATGTCGTCCAGATAGACGAAAAGAAATGGCAGGTCGCGCAGCACGCCGTCCATCAAGCGCTGGAACGCCTGGGCCGCGTTCTTGAGGCCAAACGGCATCCGCAAAAATTCGAACAGGCCGAACGGCGTGATGACGGCCGTCTTCGGGACGTCGGCCGCCCGGACAGGTACCTGGTGGTAGCCCCGTATCAGGTCAATTTTCGAAAAGATGACCCGTCCCGCCAAACGGGTGGAAAAGTCCTGAATATGCGGGATCGGGTACCTGTCGGGGGTGGTAGCGTCATTGAGACGGCGGTAGTCGCCACACGGGCGCCATCCACCCCCCGGCTTTGGCACGATGTGCAGTGGCGAGGCCCACGCGCTATCGGAGCGCCGCACGATGCCGAGGTGCTCCAACGCGTCGAATTCGGCCTTTGCCACGGCGAGCTTGGCTGGGTCGAGGAGGCGGGCCCTGGCGTAGACCGGCGGGCCCGTAGTGGGTATGTGGTGCTCGATCCCGTGCCGCACCGCGACGGCCGAAAACGTCGGCCGCGTGAGGGCCGGGAATTCCACGAGCAGGCGAGCGAACTCGTTCGTTGCCGGGAGGGCGCACGCCAGTTCGGTCGGCGCGGAGCTGCTCATTGTGCACGCCAGGGAGCTGAAGGTCTCGGCGTGGACAAGGCGACGTCGTTTGACGTCGACCAGCAGCCCGTGCGCGCAGAGGAAGTCGGCGCCCAGCAAAGCCACGGGGACGCTGGCGGTAACAAAAGTCCATTGAAAGCGCTGGCTGCCGAAGCAGAGGGTGACGACGCGTGGGCCGAAAGTGCGTATGTCCGAGCCATTAGCAGCGACCAAAGAGGGGCCGCAAACTGCGTCCAGCCTGTCCTGCTCGGAGGCAGGTATGACGCTCAGTTGGGCGCCGGTGTCGCACAGGAAACGCCGTCCAGACGCTTTGTCCCGAATAAACAGCAAGTTGCCCGAGTGGCCGGCGCTCATGGCTGGGAATGAACGCCGGCCCGGCCGTTTCCCGACCTGCCGAAAGTGCACGGGGGCCGGCACGTCCGAGCCTTGTGTCCGAACCTGGCGTGGTAATAACACCACGCCCGGTCAGGTGGAGGCCCCGGCCTTCGTGTCGGAAGCGGGCGGTGCGGCGTGGCGGCCGCCAGTTGCACCGGCAGTTCGGCCTCCAACCGCGCAGGGCGCTCGGGCGTCGTGGGCATCGCCTCGGACGGCGGCGGGCTCCAGGTAACCGCGCCGATGTGCTGGACCACCGAGGAGATCTTATCGGCTTCCCTGGCGAGGGCGCGGGAATCCGTGATCAACGTGCCAGCCAGGGCGAGGCGTACCGGGTTAGGCAGCTGACGGAGGAACAGCTCCCGGAACAGGAATGCCGGAGAGTGCTCGCCGAGCAACGAGAGCATATAGTCCATGCGCTCGGACGGGCGTGTGTCGCCGAGCTCGGGCAGGTCAAGCAGGCGCCGTGCGCGTGCTGCCGGTGAGAGGACGAAAGCGCCGAGGAGGAGCGTCTTCAGCGCGTCGTATTTGTCAGCAGCCGGCGGGTGCTGGAGGAGGCTCAAGGCGCGGGCCGCGGTGGCGGAACCGAGCGCCGCCACAACATGGTGGAAGCGGGTGTCGTCCGCGGTGATGCCTCGCAGGGCGAACTGGGAGTCCGCCTGGGTGAACCAAACAGCCGCGTGTCTCCCAGAAGGTAGGCAGTTTAAGCGTCACTGCCGTATCCATGTCGGTAGGTCACCAATGAAGGAACTGCGCTCCAACGCGAGTCGAAAGAATTGACGCGACCAAAGACGGAATTCGTCCGAGTTGCTTTATTGAAACAAAACATCTCAGGTATTCTGACAAGCCCGTTTTTCGGGCAACAATATATATACACATTTATGTCGGGAAGTTTGCCCGGCAAAAGCTATACCGGGCATGCCCGGGTATCAAGGGCGAGCCTTGGAAAGGCGAGTCTGGACCTGCCCGGGCATGTTTGGCTGCGGCCTGGCATGTTGAGGCTGGGCGTGCCCGGGCGCTCTGGGCGAACACTGGAAAGGCGATAGCGGGCATGCCCGGACGCTCTGGGCGAGCCCTGGAAAGGCAATAGCGGGCATGCCCGGACGCTCTGGGCGTGCCCTGGAAAGGCGATAGCGGGCATGCCCGGACGCTCTGGGCGAGCCCTGGAAAGGCGATAGCGGGCATGCCCGGACGCTCTGGGCGAGCCCTGGAAAGGCGAGAGCGGGCATGCCCGGGAAAGACGAGACCGGGTGTGCCCGGGAGGTTCGGGCGTGCCCGGGAACAGTGAGTCCGGGCATGCCCGGGAGAGGCGCGTCTGGCCGTGTTCTGGCCGGTGCAAGGCGATTATGTACATCCAGCGGTAACCGCTACACTCTCGCTCTATCAACGCGCATGTGCGGTGCCGGCTTCTACGCCCTTAGGACCTGACTTCCGGCACATGGCTGAACCTGCGATTAGCCACCCACGAACCAAGTCTCAAAGTTCAAAACCCTTGTTGGAAAAAGAGTCTCCATGAAGCCTCTGAGACCACAGAAGGGAGTGGAGACAGCAGCAGCGTGCTGAAGGACAGTGGGAAGGGGCAAAGAGTCGACTGCTTAATGTATTAAGCAGCCGTATGATTATGGCGGTCGTATTATCAGTCATATGATATGATTTTGATTTTGGATCAGGGGGGGTTCCTCAAAATCAGCAGAGGTCTCAGATATACTCTCAGGAGATGACCATCAGCACATTCGCAGCTATTTCATAAAAATGATTTGAATCTGTGTTTGCAGCAGCATGAGCCCTGGGGACAGATGCGATTGCCCAACAAGTCACCAATGGTTTAAACAAATACATTTTGTCCTTCCTTTCAATAATACTCCTGGTGTTGGGCTAGCGGTGTTGGGCTAGCGGCTAGGGTGCCGGCTTAGGATCCTAGGATCCTGGGTTCGAATCCCGGTCGATCGCTGAATTAACGCCAGGGGGGTTGACTCAGCCTGTCATCCTTCCGAGGTCGGCTGATTGAGTACCAGTTCACTGGTAATTCCCTGCTTGTCGTAAAAGGCGACAAAAAAGGGTTGGCGGCAGGAAGGGCATCCGGCCGTAAAACATTGCTTCAAAAAGCGGACCGAAAAACAACAACAACCACGGTCCCCGAAAAAGGCCAACCCCCGCTTGTGGGGAAAAATGGCCTCTAAAGGTGGTTTTTTTTTTTGTTTTTTTTTCAATAATACTCCTATTCCCCAATTTTTAGGGAAATATACTCCTATTACTCCTATTTCCCGCTCCTTTTTTCTGGTGGTTTCTTAAAGGTTAGTCTTTAGTTGGTTTTTTTGTTCTTGATTTCTGCACTTAATTTCATCAAATGCTCATCTACTTTCATCTTTGGATGAGGCTTCAACCACCAAATCATTTTATTCCTTTATCTGCAGGTAAACAACCATGGCTACAAGTTGAGCAAAGATCGTGAGAAAAGTCCAATTGAAAGAATCACCAGTGATGACGACCTGGATGCAGAGGTGAAAATATCGGCATTCCATATACAGGAGGAACTTAATGACATCATGAAGGGAGAAGTCAAAGTAGATTCCAGCAAAGCCCCTTTGAGACGTAAATTGGGAGAATTTGAGGAACCAACATCTCGTGCACCAGTTAAGGGTTCCCAGGATGAGGCACATCTTCCTTGTCGCTCGTTTCACAATGCCGGGGATAAATCAGCTCAAATATATTTTCGTTGCAAGATATGTCTCTCTGAACGTGACTCTTGGCACTTCCCTGAATATTTATAATTAGTGGGGTCACCCGTGGGAATCCCACGAGCATGGACGTGTGTGACATTCCGACATATTGAGTTAGATGCTGCGCCTGCACATTCAGTCACGGGGGAGAGTGGGTCACACACACACATACACACACACACACGCACGCACGCACGCACACTCACACATACACACATATGCACACACACACACGCGCACACACGCACACACACAATCACGCACACACACGCACACACAAGCACACGCACACACACACACACACACACACATCCATACATCCACACACACACACACACACACACACACACACACACACACATGTACGCCGACACACATGCATACACATATACACATACACATATACACACACACACATATATATGCACATATATACACACATGTACACCTACACAAATAAACACATATATACACACATATACACACGTATACACACACACACACACACACACACACACACACACACACACACACATATGATACACATACAGACATACATACACACATATATATATATACACACACACATACACGCACACACACACACACACACACACACATATATATGCACATATATACACATATACACATATATAAACATCCTCACACATCCACACAAACACACATACACACACACACACACTACAACATTCAATAATAGCCCAATAGCATTGCTTATCCGCACAATGAACAAATTGTAGCGATTGTTAAACTTTGATGAGAATTGTTAAATTTTTTAAAAATTGTTTTTTCTTGATGTCAAAATTGTTGTTTTTTAAATAAATTGTTTTTTTACTCTGCCCTGGTGATTTTATTGTATTTTTATTGTATTTCTACAATAAAAACGTTTATTGGTATTTCAGATTTATTTGGGATCTGGTATTTCAACGTTTATTTTATCGTATTTTTCTTTTTACTTTTCATTGCCATTTTTACATTAGTTTTTATTTTATTGTATTTTATATTTTACACTTTATTGCCATTTTTTGCATTAGTTTTTATTTTATTGTATTTTATATTTTACATTTTATTGCCATTTTTTACATTAGTTTTTATTTTATTGTATTTTATATTTTACATTTATTGCCATTTTTTGCATTAGTTTTTATTTTATTATATTTTATATTTTACATTTTATTGCCATTTTTTGCATTAGTTTTTATTTTATTATATTTTATATTTTACATTTTATTGCCATTTTTTACATTAGTTTTTATTTTATTGTATTTTATATTTTACATTTATTGCCATTTTTTGCATTAGTTTTTATTTTATTATATTTTATATTTTACATTTTATTGCCATTTTTTGCATTAGTTTTTATTTTATTATATTTTATATTTTACATTTTATTGCCATTTTTTGCATTAGTTTTTATTTTATTGTATTTTATATTTTACATTTTATTGCCATTTTTTACATTAGTTTTTATTTTATTGTATTTTATATTTTACATTTATTGCCATTTTTTGCATTAGTTTTTATTTTATTATATTTTATATTTTACATTTATTGCCATTTTTTGCATTAGTTTTTATTTTATTATATTTTATATTTTACACTTTATTGCCATTTTTTGCATTAGTTTTTATTTTATTGTATTTTATATTTTACATTTTATTGCCATTTTTTGCATTCGTTTTTATTGTATTGTATTTTATATTTTACATTTATTGCCATTTTTTGCATTAATTTTTATTTTCTTGTATTTTATATTTTACATTTTATTGCCATTTTTTGCATTAGTTTTTATTTTATTGTATTTTATATTTTACATTTTATTGCCATTTTTGCATTAGTTTTTATTTTATTGTATTTTACATTTTATTGCCTTTTTTTTTTTTTTTTTTTTTCATTTTATTGCCTTTTTGCATTAGTTTTTATTTTATTGTGTTTTATATTATACGTTTTATTGCCATTTTTGTGTTAATTAAGTGTATGAAAACAAAACAAAACAGTTATGACAGTATCTGAACTAAGATCAAAATTATGCTCTGTCGGAGGATTCACCTGAGAGCTTGACAGGCAGAGCGTACGTACATGGCAGTGTCGTCATTACGTGCGCTCATAAAAAGCTGGAGAACTGAAATTATATTTAGATTGGTTGCTCCCGGCTGCATCCAAGCGATTCCATAAAATGAGTGGATACCAGAGATAATGTGCCGTGTGGCAGACGGTACTTATCGCTCCCACTAAGGTACAGCACAGCTGGATGGGATACCTTAATGGCAGTTCACCACTGATGGTACAAAACCAACCTTAGAGGCCATTTTTCCCCGCAGAGCAGGGGTTGGCCTTTTTCGGGCACATTGGTCCCCTTTTTGAAGCAATGTTTTATGGCCGGTTGCCCTTCCTGCCACCAACCTTGTTAGTCGCCTCTTGCGACACACAGGGAATTACCAGCGAGCTGGTACTCAATTTGCCGACCTCGGAAGGATGACAGGCTGAGTCAACCCCCCTGGTGTTAATTCGGCGATCGACCGGGATTCGAACCCAGGATCCTAGGATCCCAAGCCGGCACCCAAACCGCTAAGCCAACACCAGGCTGGTATGAATATGAATGAATGAATGATCGTTTTAAGGCCATTTTCCCCGCTAGAGCGGGGTTAGCCTTGCGGGCCCCATGACAATCATGGTTCCCTGTTTGAGGCAATGTTTTTATGGCCGGATGCCCTTCCTGACACCAACCCTTAGTCGCCTCTTACGATGTGCAGGGATACAGTGTACCTATTCTAAACCGGGGTACACACCGGGAACATTCATCCCAGCAAGCTGGTACTCAATTTGCCGACCTCAGAAGGATGACAGGCTGAGTCAACCCCCCTTGCGTTAATTCAGCGATCGACCGGGATTCAAACCCAGGACCCTTGGATCCCAAGCCGGCACCCTAACCGCTAAGCCAACACCAGGGTTCAAAGGCTGGTATGAAAATCGCATAATAACTGGTATATACCCGAAAGGTTTTCAGAGTCATTAAGTGTATGCAGGACTCACTGCGTTGCCCTGATGAGCCCCAACAGGGCGAAACCAGGTTGGTAACTGTGAGTTTTTCACATAACATCATATAATATCACTCATATAACATATAACATATTCATATAATATCACTTGGTCACTGTCATGTCCAAATATCAGCTTCCTAGCTCAAAAGGTGCCTGAGATATTGCTCAAAATTAAATAACTAATCAATTGGCTAATAGAATACCTAAACCACCACCATTTCATCCGAATCTGTAACTTAAAAAAATTAATTGATTAATTGATTAATCAAAAAACAGAAAAATTGACAAAGTTCTTGCTCACTATTGTGCCCATATTTCAGCTTCCGAGCTCAAAGGATGGCTGAGATATCACCCAGACAAACAAACAAGAAAACAAACAAACAAGAAACCAAGAAACCGGAGTGAAAACTCAGCACTCCCTTTCAGCGCGCATCATTGCCAGGCCTCCGTCGGTGCCCGGCAATGACATCATGCAGCGCCTGGAGATGACATGGGAAAGGTGCGGTGTACAACAAACAAGAAAAACAAACAAGTACAGATACATTCAAAGTACACCGCCCCCATGCCAAATAATTAAATATCCTCCAGCGCATAGAGATTGCATTGGGTGGAAGAAGTGTACAATAAATGATTTTTTTAATTTATACTGAATCGAGGCTCGTGAAAGAGCTAACATTTATTTCACAAACAAATCAACCAGACAAACAAAATATATAAAAAGAGGGAGCGGAAGACAAGATGGGGAGAGAAGGGGAAGCACACAAACACAACATTTGAGAGCAGGGAGAGGGCTTGGGGGGAGGAGGCGTGGGAAGGGAGGGGGGGGGAGGCGTGGGAAGGGAGGGGGGGGGAGGAGGCGTGGGAAGGGAGGGGGGGGGGGAGAGGTATAAAAGACAAAAAAAAAAAAAACTTTTTTAGAGGCCATTTTTCCCCGCAAGGCAGGGGTTGGCCTTTTTCGGGCACCTTGGTTGTTGTTTTTGTTGGTTTCCCTTTTTGAAGCAATGTTTTACGGCCGGATGCCCTTCCTGCCGCCAACCCTTTTTGTCGCCTTTTATGACAACCAGCGAATTACCAGTGAACTGGTACTCAATTAGCCGACCTCGGAGGGATGAACAGGGTGAGTCAACCACCCTGGCGTGAATTCAGCGATTGACCTGGATTTAGAACCCAGGATCCGAGGATCCTAAGCTGACACCCTAGCCGCTAGCCCAACACCAGGCTTAGAGGTATAAAAGACAAGGGGACCGAAATTAGCGGGGGTAGAAAAGATCAAGATTTTGGATGGAGGGAGATAAGAGATGGTGGTGAACAGCTGTTTTAAAGACCTGGAGGGTGGAGTGGGATTGAAGAGAGTGAGGGAGTTTGTTCCAGAGGCGGGAGAAAAGAGGAATGAAGGAGTGAAGGTGAGCAGAAAGTCTTGATTTTGGCAGTTTAACCATAAGAGGGTTGCAGGCAGATCTTGTGCGACCTGTAGGAATATTTGGGGGACAGAGCCCAGAGAGAGCTGGGAGGGCAAGGCCGGAGAGGAGTCCGTAGAAGACGGAAAGACCACCAACCTGCCTGCGGTGAGTGAGTGAAAGGCCCTTGGAGTTAGCTTCATCGCGGGAGATTCCAATGATTCTGAACGCTTTCACGATGAACCCAATCTGAATGAAATATTCACCACATTGTAGAATATTTGCTATGTTTAACGTCCACTCACCTTTGAACGACGTCTATATCTCCAAAATATCACTTTTTCCCAATCAAATTCGAGTACAAACTTCCGCTCAACGGATCTTCACAAATATAAAACGAGGCTGTAGATGGGTAATCCCTCGTTCATCGTGCACGGAATGACGGGAAAATTCCCTCCAACAACCAATCAGCAGTCGATAATAATCGAGGACTCCCATCTGCGCAACCAGCAAAACTGCAGCACCGCTCGCTCTGACCAATATCGCCGCCGCGCATCGCCCACGTGGGTGCGTCCCTACGTTGTTTAGTCAGTTGCGAATGAGTGGAAGTTGGGATGGATGAGTGGAAGTTGGCATGGATGAGTGGAGGTTGGGATGGATGAGTGGAAGAAGGGATGGATGAGTGGAAGTTGGCATGGATGAGTGGAGGTTGGGATGGATGAGTGGAAGTTGGCATGGATGAGTGGAGGTTGGGATGGATGAGTGGAAGAAGGGATGGATGAGTGGAGGTTGGGATGGATGAGTGGAGGTTGGGATGGATGAGTGGAAGGAGGGATGGATGAGTGAAAGTTGGGATGGATGAGTGGAAGGAAGGATGGATGAGTGGAAGGAGGGATGGATGAGTGGAAGGAGGGATGGATGATGAGTGGAAGTTGGGATGGATGAGGGGAAGGAGGGATGGATGATTGGATGGGTGGAAGGAAGGATGGATGAGTGGAAGGAGGGATGGATGAGTGGAAGTTGGCATGGATGAGTGGAAGAAGGGATGGATGAGTGGAGGTTGGGATGGATGAGTGGAAGGAGGGATGGATGAGTGGAAGGAAGGAAGGATGAGTGGATGGAAGGATGGATGAGTGGAAGGAGGGATGGATGAGTGGAAGGAAGGATGAATGAGTGGAAGTTGGGATGGATGAGGGGAAGGAGGGATGGATGAGTGGAAGTTGGGATGGATGTGGGGATGGAGGGATGGATGAGGGGAAGGAGGGATGGATGAGTGGAAGTTGGGATGGATGATTGGATGGGTGGAAGGATGGATGAGTGGAAGGAGGGATGGATGAGTGGCAGTTGGGATGGATGTGGGGAAGGAGGGATGGATGAGGTGAAGGAGGGATGGATGAGCGGAAGTTGGGATGGATAAGTGGAAGGAAGGAAGGATGAGTGGAAGGAAGGATGGATGAGTGGAAGGAGGGATGGAGGAGTGGAAGGAGGGATGAATGATGAGTGGAAGTTGGGATGGATGACGGGAAGGAGGGATGGATGATTGGATGGGTGGAAGGAAGGATGGATGAGTGGAAGGAGGGATGGATGAGTGGAAGTTGGGATGGATGAGGGGAAGGAGGGATGGATGAGTGGAAGTTGGGATGGATGTGGGGATGGAGGGATGGATGAGGGGAAGGAGGGATGGATGAGTGGAAGTTGGGATGGATGAGTGGAAGTTGGGATGGATGATTGGATGGGTGGAAGGATGGATGAGTGGAAGGAGGGATGGAGGAGTGGAAGGAGGGATGGAGGAGTGGAAGGAGGGATGGATGATGAGTGGAAGTTGGGATGGATGAGGGGAAGGAGGGATGGATGATTGGATGGGTGGAAGGAAGGATGGATGAGTGGAAGGAGGGATGGATGAGTGAAAGTTGGGATGGATGAGTGGAAGGAAGGATGGATGAGTGGAAGGAGGGATGGATGAGTGGAAGGAAGGATGAATGAGTGAAAGGAGGGATGGAGGAGTGGAAGGAGGGATGGATGATGAGTGGAAGTTGGGATGGATGAGGGGAAGGAGGGATGGATGATTGGATGGGTGGAAGGAAGGATGGATGAGTGGAAGGAGGGATGGATGAGTGGAAGTTGGCATGGATGAGTGGAAGAAGGGATGGATGAGTGGAGGTTGGGATGGATGAGTGGAAGGAGGGATGGATGAGTGGAAGGAGGGATGGATGAGTGGAAGGAAGGAAGGATGAGTGGATGGAAGGATGGATGAGTGGAAGGAGAGATGGATGAGTGGAAGGAGGGATGGATGAGTGAAAGGAAGGATGAATGAGTGAAAGGAGGGATGGAGGAGTGGAAGGAGGGATGGATGATGAGTGGAAGTTGGGATGGATGAGGGGAAGGAGGGATGGATGATTGGATGGGTGGAAGGAAGGATGGATGAGTGGAAGGAGGGATGGATGAGTGAAAGTTTGGATGGATGATGGGAAGGAGGGATGGATGAGGGGAACAAGGGATGGATGAGTGGCTGTTGGGATGGATGTGGGGAAGGAGGGATGGATGAGGGGAAGGAGGGATGGATGAGCGGAAGTTGGGATGGATAAGTGGAAGGAAGGAAGGATGAGTGGAAGGAAGGATGGATGAGTGGAAGGAGGGATGGAGGAGTGGAAGGAGGGATGAATGATGAGTGGAAGTTGGGATGGATGACGGGAAGGAGGGATGGATGATTGGATAGGTGGAAGGAAGGATGGATGAGTGGAAGGAGGGATGGATGAGTGGAAGTTGGGATGGATGAGGGGAAGGAGGGATGGATGAGTGGAAGTTGGGATGGATGTGGGGATGGAGGGATGGATGAGGGGAAGGAGGGATGGATGAGTGGAAGTTGGGATGGATGAGTGGAAGTTGGGATGGATGATTGGATGGGTGGAAGGATGGATGAGTGGAAGGAGGGATGGAGGAGTGGAAGGAGGGATGGAGGAGTGGAAGGAAGGATGGATGATGAGTGGAAGGAGGGATGGAGGAGTGGAAGGAAGGATGGATGATGAGTGGAAGGAGGGATGGATGAGTGGAAGGAGGGATGGATGAGTGGAAGGATGGATGAGTGAAAGGAGGGATGGAGGAGTGGAAGGATGGATGAGGCGAAGGAGGGATGGATGAGTGGAAGGAGCTCTTACACGCTCTTGGCTCTTACACGAGCCTTGATCTTGTACACAAAAAAAAATAAAAAATGGAGGGATGAAGGAGTGGAAGGAGGGATGGATGAGTGGAAGGGGGGATGGATGAGTGGAACGGGGGATGGATGAGTGGAAGGGGGGATCGATGAGTGGAAGGAAGGATGGATGAGTGGAAGGGGGAATGGATGAGTGGAAGGGGGGATGGAGGAGTGGAAGGAGGGATGGATGAGTGGAAAGAGGGATGGATGAGTGGAAGAATGGATGAGTGGAATGGGGGATGGATGAGTGGAAGGGGGGATGGAGGAGTGGAAGGAAGGATGGATGAGTGGAAGGAGGGATGGATGAGTGGAAGAATGGATGAGTGGAAGGGGGGATGGATGAGTGGAAGGAGGGATGGATGATGAGTGGAAGTTGGGATGGATGAGGGGAAGGAGGGATGGATGATTGGATGGGTGGAAGGAAGGATGGATGAGTGGAAGGAGGGATGGATGAGTGAAAGTTTGGATGGATGATGGGAAGGAGGGATGGATGAGGGGAACAAGGGATGGATGAGTGGCAGTTGGGATGGATGTGGGGAAGGAGGGATGGATGAGGGGAAGGAGGGATGGATGAGCGGAAGTTGGGATGGATAAGTGGAAGGAAGGAAGGATGAGTGGAAGGAAGGATGGATGAGTGGAAGGAGGGATGGAGGAGTGGAAGGAGGGATGAATGATGAGTGGAAGTTGGGATGGATGACGGGAAGGAGGGATGGATGATTGGATGGGTGGAAGGAAGGATGGATGAGTGGAAGGAGGGATGGATGAGTGGAAGTTGGGATGGATGAGGGGAAGGAGGGATGGATGAGTGGAAGTTGGGATGGATGTGGGGATGGAGGGATGGATGAGGGGAAGGAGGGATGGATGAGTGGAAGTTGGGATGGATGAGTGGAAGTTGGGATGGATGATTGGATGGGTGGAAGGATGGATGAGTGGAAGGAGGGATGGAGGAGTGGAAGGAGGGATGGAGGAGTGGAAGGAGGGATGGATGATGAGTGGAAGTTGGGATGGATGAGGGGAAGGAGGGATGGATGATTGGATGGGTGGAAGGAAGGATGGATGAGTGGAAGGAGGGATGGATGAGTGAAAGTTGGGATGGATGAGTGGAAGGAAGGATGGATGAGTGGAAGGAGGGATGGATGAGTGGAAGGAAGGATGAATGAGTGAAAGGAGGGATGGAGGAGTGGAAGGAGGGATGGATGATGAGTGGAAGTTGGGATGGATGAGGGGAAGGAGGGATGGATGATTGGATGGGTGGAAGGAAGGATGGATGAGTGGAAGGAGGGATGGATGAGTGGAAGTTGGCATGGATGAGTGGAAGAAGGGATGGATGAGTGGAGGTTGGGATGGATGAGTGGAAGGAGGGATGGATGAGTGGAAGGAGGGATGGATGAGTGGAAGGAAGGAAGGATGAGTGGATGGAAGGATGGATGAGTGGAAGGAGAGATGGATGAGTGGAAGGAGGGATGGATGAGTGAAAGGAAGGATGAATGAGTGAAAGGAGGGATGGAGGAGTGGAAGGAGGGATGGATGATGAGTGGAAGTTTGGATGGATGAGGGGAAGGAGGGATGGATGATTGGATGGGTGGAAGGAAGGATGGATGAGTGGAAGGAGGGATGGATGAGTGAAAGTTTGGATGGATGATGGGAAGGAGGGATGGATGAGGGGAACAAGGGATGGATGAGTGGCCGTTGGGATGGATGTGGGGAAGGAGGGATGGATGAGGGGAAGGAGGGATGGATGAGCGGAAGTTGGGATGGATAAGTGGAAGGAAGGAAGGATGAGTGGAAGGAAGGATGGATGAGTGGAAGGAGGGATGGAGGAGTGGAAGGAGGGATGAATGATGAGTGGAAGTTGGGATGGATGACGGGAAGGAGGGATGGATGATTGGATGGGTGGAAGGAAGGATGGATGAGTGGAAGGAGGGATGGATGAGTGGAAGTTGGGATGGATGAGGGGAAGGAGGGATGGATGAGTGGAAGTTGGGATGGATGTGGGGATGGAGGGATGGATGAGGGGAAGGAGGGATGGATGAGTGGAAGTTGGGATGGATGAGTGGAAGTTGGGATGGATGATTGGATGGGTGGAAGGATGGATGAGTGGAAGGAGGGAAGGAGGAGTGGAAGGAGGGATGGAGGAGTGGAAGGAAGGATGGATGATGAGTGGAAGGAGGGATGGAGGAGTGGAAGGAAGGATGGATGATGAGTGGAAGGAGGGATGGATGAGTGGAAGGAGGGATGGATGAGTGGAAGGATGGATGAGTGAAAGGAGGGATGGAGGAGTGGAAGGATGGATGAGGCGAAGGAGGGATGGATGAGTGGAAGGAGCTCTTACACGCTCTTGGCTCTTACACGAGCCTTGATCTTGTACACAAAAAAAAATAAAAAATGGAGGGATGAAGGAGTGGAAGGAGGGATGGATGAGTGGAAGGGGGGATGGATGAGTGGAACGGGGGATGGATGAGTGGAAGGGGGGATCGATGAGTGGAAGGAAGGATGGATGAGTGGAAGGGGGAATGGATGAGTGGAAGGGGGGATGGAGGAGTGGAAGGAGGGATGGATGAGTGGAAAGAGGGATGGATGAGTGGAAGAATGGATGAGTGGAATGGGGGATGGATGAGTGGAAGGGGGGATGGAGGAGTGGAAGGAAGGATGGATGAGTGGAAGGAGGGATGGATGAGTGGAAGAATGGATGAGTGGAAGGGGGGATGGATGAGTGGAAGGAAGGATGGATGAGTGGAAGGAGGGATGGATGAGTGGAAGGATGGATGGATGAGTGGAAGGAAGGAGGGATGGATGATGAGTGGAAGGAAGGATGGATGAGTGGAAGTTGGGATGGATGAGTGCAAGGAAGGATGGATGAGTGGAAGGAGGGATGGAGGAGTGGAAGGAGGGATGGATGAGTGCAAGGAAGGATGGATGATTGGAAGGAAGGATGGATGAGGGGAAGGAGGGATGATGAGTGGAAGGAAGGATGGATGAGTGGAAGGAGGGATGGAGGAGTGGAAGGAGGGATGGATGAGTGCAAGGAAGGATGGATGATTGGAAGGAAGGATGGATGAGGGGAAGGAGGGATGATGAGTGGAAGGAGGGATGGAGGAGTGGAAGGAGGGATGGATGAGTGGAAGGGGGGTTGGATGAGTGGAAGGGGGGATGGATGAGTGGAAGGAAGGATGGATGATTGTAAGGAAGGATGGATGAGGGGAAGGAGGGATGATGAGTGGAAGGAAGGATGGATGAGTGGAAGGAGGGATGGAGGAGTGGAAGGAGGGATGGATGAGTGCAAGGAAGGATGGATGATTGGAAGGAAGGATGGATGAGGGGAAGGAGTGATGATGAGTGGAAGGAGGGATGGAGGAGTGGAAGGAGGGATGGATGAGTGGAAGGGGGGTTGGATGAGTGGAAGGGGGGATGGATGAGTGGAAGGGGGGATGGAGGAGTGGAAGGGAGGATGGATGAGTGGAAGGAGGGATGGATGAGTGGAAGGATGGATGAGTGGAAGGGGGGGATGGATGAGTGGAAGGGGGGATGGATGAGTGGAAGGGGGGATGGATGAGTGGAAGGAAGGATGGATGAGTGGAAGGAGGGATGGATGAGTGGAAGGATGGATGAGTGGAAGGATGGATGATGAGTGGAAGGAAGGATGGATGAGTGGAACTTTGGATGGATGAGTGGAAGTAAGGATGGATGAGTGGAAGATCAATCACTCATCCATCCTTCCTTCCACTCATCCATCCGTCCTTCCCCTCAACCATCTCCACTTCCACTCATCCATCCCAACTTCCACTCATCCATCCCTCCTTCCACTCATCCATCCCAACTTCCACTCATCCATCCCTCATTCCACTCATCCATCCCTCCTTCCACTCATCCATCCCAACTTCCACTAAGCGAATGCATGCAATGCGATGCGCGTTCTGCTAGTTCCGGAGGTTGGGTAACAACATGGCGCCTGTGAATCACATGACAGCGCTTAACCAATCATAGGGCAGACCAGTTGAAACCAGGTTGACCGAACTCTCTCTATCTACGGCTCTGGCACCTTAGAATGACAAGGCGAGAAATACACATTGCCCCCCTGAACATTAATGGGGGATGTGCCCCCTTACGAAAAATTCAAGGAATCCAGGCAATGGAGAGAGTAAAAGCAGATGTCATTCTATTGCAAGAGACCCATGCCACAAACAATTTGGCAGCTGAATTGTGTAAACTTTTATCAGGCAATGGTGGCTGAGTGGGGTTTCCACACCCAAGGCTGGTGTTGCCATCGCTTTAAGTCCCAGGTTTCCCACATCAGAGTGTTGTTTATAGGGAGGTCCATAAGGCAATACACAAAAGCTTATTATAGTAAATGTGTATGCACCAAGTGAACCTATAGAAAGAAGAATATTCTTTTCTACATTGCGGGACTTTGTAGAGGGACTGGATCCAGCTGCTCTCACCTGTATCGCAGGGGACTTTAACTGTACAATTGATCCTTCAGTTGACAGGAATGGACATGAACCCCAGGGCGCTTCTGCGAAGGTGTTAGAGAGCCTCATCAAGAACTATTGTTTTGAGGATGAGTGGAGGTTGCAGCATCCAACTTCACGGGCCTACACATGGTGCGGATGTCACGATGGCGTCATATCAAGGGCAAGGCTGGACAGGATCTATATCAACAAGCATTCTGAGTATTGCGCTGCAATACATGTCCCCTACCGGCAGTCTGTCGTCCGGAAAACTGTTGGGGAAATTACCAAAGTTCAAAGTGCCATAACTTTGTCAAAAATGATCGAAACGTCGTGAAGTTCGAACTTGATCTGTAACTTATCATGAGGAAACCATGTGCCAAGTTTGAAATCATTAGCATTAAGAGTTTAGAGAAAAAAAGTCCGGAAAACTGTTCTTTGCGTGACGGACTGACGGACGGACAGACTGAGGGACGGAGTGCAAACCTATAGTCCCCTCCGGTGTAAACCGGTAGGGGACTAATAAGCCAATGCTGAATGTGGTGTCCACTAGCCAAATACTCCCAACAGGGTTTTCAGATCATAATTTAGTCTCAATGTCCTTTAAATTACCCCCCTGACATCAGGAGGTAGCGCGTACTGGTCACTCAATACTCGTCTGTTAAGTGATAAGCAATTTAAAGATGCCTTCCAAACCGTGTGGGGGAAAACCCGGTCCTCTAAGCTTGAGCATGCCAACCTTCGCATATGGTGGGACCTTGCAAAGTGTCAAGTCAAATCGTTTTGTCAACAGTATAGTCTGTTTACTACTAAATGCAAAGTCTCTCAATTGACTCATTAAAGGCCGAAATTGCAGAATTGGAACAGAATCGTAATGGGGCTGTGAAAGACTTTGGATGTGTTCGGTTACTATGGACAAAAAGGTCGTTGCTGACCGAAATGGTGCGGCAGCGGGCAATGGGTACCTGGGTGCGATGAGGATGAATTACTTGACTTTGGATATGCCAAATAAGGACTTCTTTAGCTTGGAGAATTCGGTCAAAAACTCTCAGCAAATTCATAAGCTCTGTACTGCTAATGGGTCAACGGTTGCCTCCCAACCGGAGATTAAAGCGGCCTTGAAAGTGTTTCACTCTGACCTGTACTCTGCCCAGAGTATCAACAGTGAGGCGATACAGGAGCTGATTGCTGGGCTCCCAGAAGTCGAGGAGGACAAGCAACACACACTGGAATCGTCAATTTCGCCTGATGAACTTGAAGCAGCCATGCGAGGCTTGAAAGACGGTAAAGCCTCGGGGATTGACGGGCTGCCTGGAGAGTTTTATAAGACGTTCTGGAATCTTGTGGGACCCGATCTGCTTGAAGTCCTTGACGAAAGCCTTCGTGTTGGAGAACTTCCTCTGTCCTGTAGAAGGGCGGTCGTATGCCTTTTGCCGAAGGCTGGGAACATTCAACTCATTGAGAACTGGTGACCTGTTTCCTTACTGTGTACTGACTACAAAATCTTGTCTAAAGTGTTAGCAAACCGACTGAAAGAGGTGATCAGCTCTGTCATACAGCCGGATCAGACCTACTGTGTTCTTGGACGGTCCATGCATGATAATCTGTTTCTGGTAAGAGATATTATTTCCTGCAGAAAGTATGTGCCTGCCAGTTTTGGGTTATTAGTCCCCTACCGGTGTACACCGGAGGGGACTATAGGTTTGCACGCCGTCCCTCCGTCTGTCAGTCCGTCAGTCCATCAGTCTGTCAGTCCGTCAGTCCGTCACGCAAAGAACAGTTTTCCGGACTTTTTTTCTAAACGCTTAATGCTAATGATTTCAAACTTGGCACATGGTTTCCTCATGATAGGTTACAGGTCAAGTTCGAACTTCACGACGTTTCGATCATTTTTAACAAAGTTATGGCACTTTGAACTTTGGTAGGGGACATGTATTTTTTTTTTTTTTTTTTGTTTTTTTTGTATACAAGATCGAGGCTCGTGAAAGAGCGAACATTAATTACACAGAAAGACAAACCGACACATAAAACATATAACATAGGGAGCGGTAGACAAGATGGGGAGAGAGGGGGAAGGACACAAACACAACATTTGAGAGCAGGGACCGAGAGACATGGAGACATCGAGAGATCTGAGAGAGGGCGAGGGCTTTGGGGGGGGGGCGGGCGTGGGAAGGGGGCAGTGGGAGAGGTATAAAACATATGGACACTGCCAGGACTTCCAGGAAAGAAGTTGGAATTTCAAACAAGGTGGATCTGGGGTGAATTAGCGGGGGTAGAAAAGATCAAGGTTTTGGATGGGGGAAGATAAGAGATGGTGGTGAACAGCTGTTTTAAAGAGCTGGAGGGAGGAGTGGGATTGAAGGGAGTGAGGGAGTTTGTTCCAGAGGCGGGAGAAAAGAGGAATGAAAGAGTGAAGGTGAGCGGAGAGCCGAGATTTCGGCAGTTTAACCATCAGAGGGTTGCTGGCAGATCTTGTGCGACCTGTAGGAATATTTGGGGGACAGAGCACAGAGAGAGCTGGGGGTGCAAGGCCGGAGAGGAGTCGGTAGAAGACAGAAAGACCACCTACCTGCCTGCGGTGAGTGAGTGAAAGGCCCTCAGAGATAGCTTCATCGCGGGAGATTCCAATAATTCTGAAAGCTTTGGTTTCAACAGCGGTTTCAAATGCTTGTTGTTTCTGGATCAAACAAAGGCTTTTGATCGTGTTGATCATACATACTTGTTTTCGGTTCTTAAGGGGATGGGTTTTGGTGAAACCTTCATATCTTATGTTCAACTTTTATATACAAACACTTTCTGAATGATGAAAGTAAATAACAACTTATGTTCCCCCTTTCCCTTTCGACGGGGTATCCGCCAAGGCTGTCTTCTCTCGGGACTGTTATATGCAATTGCCCTTGAACCACTTTTGGCATCTTTCAGGAAACGATTGCCTTAGGATATGGTGGTAGGGGGTCAAAATTTGTCATAACAGCTTATGCTGATGACGTTTGTGTCTTTATTAAAGGCCTGAGCAGCGTGGCTGCAGTACAGCAGTGATAAAAAGACTTCTCTGCAGCTTCTTCTGGTGAAGTAAACTGGAGTAAAAGTGTAGCCTTGTGGTGTAGTTCAGGTAACCCTTCATTCACATCGCCACCATCACTCCCACAAAATCTGGTATGAAAAACAGACGGCATCAAATATCTTGGAGTTTATCTAGGAAACCATGAAATGGAAATGAGGAATTAGGAAGGAGGTGTGGAACAAATTGCATACCGTTTAAAATCATGGAAAGGACTACTGCGGTCTCTTTCATACAGAGGCCGCGCTCTTGTTATCAATAACCTGATTGCAGCAAGATTGTGGCCTACAGTAGAGTCATTACCTTGCAGCCACCCAAGGAGCTGATCCCTGCCATCAGGAGGAAGTTGATAGACTTCTTTTGGAGTGGCTACCACTGGCTGCGGCCCAGTATACTGTACCACCCTCGAAAGGAGGGGGGTCATGGAGTCATTGATGTCTCTGGTCGGCTTATGGCTTTTCGCCTTCAGTCTGTACAGAGACTACTCTATGTGGTGGAGCTGCCCTGGCGCCCATTTGTACATTTTTATTGCAACAGGCTGGTGAACTGAACTATGATCGGCACCTTTTCCTGGTGGACCTTGATTGTTATCAGCAATGCTTCACTTCCAGGTTTTTAGCAGAGTTTGCTGGATGCATGGAAAGGCCTTGAGGTTAAACGTTGTCTTGAGGCATATAATTGTCGTAATTTCCTCAAAGAACCTCTCTTCTTTAATAGCGATTTCCCATGTATTCCTCGTAGCCATGCCTTAATTCAAAAATTCATTCAAGGAGGCGTAAGAAAAGTGAGCGACCTAAGGGATGCATCTGGAACCAAGTGGAGGTCTGCTGGGGTGGTGGCGACAAGTGTATGTGCAGCGTCTGTACGAGTTGTTCATCAAATCATACATGTAGTCATGAAAAAAATTCAGGCAGCTAAATATTGGCTGGGAAGGCGCCGGAATTGTTGAAGATTTTCGGCTATCCTTCCCCGAAATCAAGGTGCTGCCCTCTGTCCAGACAAATGATGATGGGTTTCCCTCTCCCTTTCACTTAGTAACCAAGGCTGGTGTCCTTAAACTCGTGAGGGGGAAAGAAGTCTCATCCCTGTCTGGAGCGACGCGTGTGGCCTTGTGGTCAGAACGTTTAGGGCCGGGGTCTCCTTCTACTCCACTGTGGCATAATATTGTTGCAGATCCCGGGTTTGTCGACGTATTAAGGGGGGTTTAGGCCCTGCTCCCCCTCGAACTCCAGGTCCACGAGGCCGCCAACCACAACTGCTGTATTCGTGGTGGACGGGTCGCGAAGCAACTCCAGCCGCCGAGCCCGCAGCTGCGCATGGAAGGGTTAACGGTCACAACCCGAATACCTTCGGACACACGCAGTCGTGAGAACGGGGGCTGAACCCCACACGAGTCACGCGGATTCTTGATGCCGAGCAGTTGTGCGTCGCGTGACTCGTGCCATTAACACTATCGAACCCGATCGAGCGGTTTTCATTCGGGCGATGCTAAGTCAAAATGGGAAAGGACAATGACAGCCAGGTTGGAAACCAAACACAGTATTTATTCACAGGGTACAGAACAAAGCGAAGACAAAGCGAAGAATCTTAACGGCCCTACCTATGTCTCCAGACAAGGGCCCTCATTCGTTTGGGGAAGGGGGGGAAGAGGGTAATGAGCAAGAAGCGCGGCCGCCTCGTGCAGCTCGCCGGGATGGGCTCGGTCGTGCAGCTCGTGCGAATGGGCTTGGTGGACGAGAGCCCCAGGGCACCAACAGCCGGAGATGATCGCGGCAGGGACGGCGATCGATGACGCACACGTACCAGGAACCAGAGGAGCATGCAATATGCAGGAGCCAAGCGAGAGAGTATAGCAGGAGCCCAGCGCGTGTGAGAGAGAGTATAGCAGGAACCCAGCAAGAGAGAGAGAGGGGAGTCTGTCCTGGGCCGGGTTTTATAACCCCCCTAAACCCTACCCGATTGTTCCATGGGTCTCAATTGGCCGCTGGGGGTCACATGACGTGACAGCCCCTCATTGGTCATCCTCGGCCACTCCCTTTAGCTCCCATTGGTTGCAGCTCTCATTGGCCACTCCCTCGGCCACTCCCTTTAGCTCCCATTGGTGACAGCTCTCATTGGCCACTCCCTTTAGCTCCCATTGGTTGCTCACTGCTCCTCCTTCGGGCCTGCAGGGCCTGGCCTAATCCCATGATGAGGCACTTTAGGCTTCAACGAGGCCTACTATCATCCTGCCTGCCTCAATGCATACTAACACTGAAAGGTCTATGCTTTACATTTAATAAGAAATAACTAACTATAGGATGCTACATGTTGTGGTGTAACTAACTATAAGGGGGTTGCCTTTATTCACAAAACCGCAACACTACCCCCCTCTCCGACCAGACTCGTCCCGAGTCGACCTTAGGCGGAGCGACCGGTGGAGTCGGCATTCAAAGTTTACCTTTACCATTAGTGTGACACATAGATGTAATCCCCCTAACATTCAACTCTAACCCCATGTGTGCAACATCATTTACACTAGATATGTCCCTCCTAATGCATTGAGCAGCTAACTAACAGACTCACACCCACAACTGTTCACGTATTTCCGGAACTTTTGAAACTAAACACATAGCTGGTGGGCAACATTCTTACATTTACATTTACAAAACTTTAACCTTTATTTACAAACACTATAACCCAGGACCTGGACTCAAGGGAAGAAATGGAGAAAGGAAATGGAGGCACTTGCTGCTTGCCTTATCTTGCGGCTTCTTGTCTTGAGAGGTTTCCTAACAAAAACCAGCTGGCCCTGCCTGGCATACAGGCCATTTGAAGATCAGGGCCATCTAAATCTTCACCTCCTCAAAATTGAGCCATTTATCTGGTGAACAGGGTCACTGACACGTGGTCCAAAGGTGGGTTTCAATGCCACCCAACAGGTGGTCCGAAGGTTGGCTTGAATGCCACCCAACAAGTGGTCCATGGTTGGCCAGAATGCCACCCAACAGGTGGTCCATGGTTGGCCAGAATGCCACCCAACAGGTGGTCCAAAGGTGCAAAATGATGGGGCAGCCAAAAGCTACCACAGCAGAGGTGCGGGGCCACCAGGCTCGTGGTCCATAAGGTGATGGATTGGCAGCAAGATGCTGCAACAGGTGAGTTTCCATAATGGTCCTGGGCGGGGAGGAAGACAAGGTGCAACAAGCACAAGGAAAAGCAACAGTGGCACAATCAAAAACAAGGTGACCAGGTACCACCATACCTGGTGCGGTGAGAGGAATGCGGCAGAGTGAGTGGAGTAAGCTCGTCCCTAACCGTATGTACCCCCACCGTTGACTACACTACCCTAGTCCTCCTTGTATTTACAATTCGTCTCTACGTCTTGTCTCCCATGTCCCCCTCTAATGCCAAATTAGTCCCCAAATCCCTCCCAGGTTCTCCCAGGAAGGAAGGGACGGAATAAAACAATGTTCCGCTCACGTCGTGATGCATCTCACTTTCCAAACAGCTTACAGAGCCTCTCGGTGTAAAGTTTGTCCTCCGTGGTGGATGGTTGTGGATGGTGCGAAGGGGTCGCACATCCTAACTACACTAACAACATTACTCATTAAAACTCCCCGGGGTCGTACCCTGCCAGTAGGCCTCTTTAAACTATGTGGTTCTAAGAACCCGAATTCCCATTGCCTACACTGTGGTGCCCTCCTGAATTTGGGTCTCACCCCACAAATTTTCTACCTGTGCCTTCGCACAATTTCGGGGCTGGGTCGTGTGGCTCTACCAGCAGGTCTACCTACCTGCGCCCCTCTGTTCACTGGAGCCGCCTCCCGAGCTTGCCTGCTCCTCACACTAATCTATCTGGGGAAGGCCCTCCTTGTCGCTTTCCCCCTCAATGCCCACCTTGGCATTGGGCAACCCGGGTCCTTCCTCTGGATCCTCGGGCCCCACTCACTAACTGTTACGGATTCGTCACTTCCGTTGTTGTGGTTCTCATCCACTGTAAACATTTTTGGTTCCATGTACTATTATTGTTATCGTTTAAGTGAAATAGAGATTACTGTTTTCAAAAGGTAAAAAAAGGTAATGTTTTAAAAGGAACCGGAAACCGGATCGGGAACCGGACGAAGAAGAAGAAGAGGAAAAGGAGGCGGAGCAAGTGAGTCGGACAAGAAAGCCGAGCTGCTTTGAGGTCTGGAGGAAACGCTGGCGAACGGGGGTCACGAGTGAACTTTGGGTTTCCCGGGAAAGGGATTCCTGCGACAGAGTTGCTATCGCTGTGACAGATAAACCTGCGTGTCAGGTTTTGCGGTTGATTCCGAAGAGATTCGTTGTTTGAGGGCAGTTACGCCTCGAGAACGGGCCCGTTGGCCGTTTTGCCTTGCGCCCGATTTCGCATCGCTCTGGGCTCTTCGCCTCGCTTCAACCATTTCACCGCATCCAGACGTTAACCTGGTGTGTGTGTGTGTAACGTGGATTTTGAGTGGGAATTTGCGGTTTGCCGTAAAGGGAGCCTTTGAACGAACATACCCGAAGGTGTGATTTCCCAGTCGCCTCTTGAGGGTACTTTTTCCCATCGTTGGCAGTGTGACTGTCAACCGAACGGGATTCTGGTCTTGATACGACATCGTTCTGACGAGCACTGGAGCGTGGATCGACTTTGGCTTGAAGCTGGGACAGAGACATTGGGAATGTTATTTTCGCTCACTTGGAGCACAGTGAGTTATATTGTACGAAACTGATGGTACCATCATAGGAAAGCTATATTTGTTGTACAATTGATTACTATTGTTTTTGTGCTGTTATTCTTGTGTGACCTTGATACAATACTTGTTTGTTGGTAACAATTGGTGTGATTTCACCATTGATCTTTGACACACAGAATAACACATCTTTCTGCCGTGACTCCTCCAGGGGCTCGGAGGTACACCGTGACCGGGGTTTGGGGATGAGCACGTAACAGAAATTGGGGGCCTCGTCCGGGATTGAAACCTCCAACATTCCCAAAATTCCCAAATTTGGAATTTTCTAACATTCCCAAATTTTTCAAAAAATTTGGATTTTTTTTTTTGTGTGAAGGTTAACAGGTGCTAACTAATAGTCACCATGGTGTTTGACGCAGAAAAGTTTGCAGCATCTCCTAATGAGGCACAGTTCCAGGCGTTAAAAAGATCGGAACTCATGATATTGGAATGAGCCAAATGCTGCCTCGAGCGGCACATCTACACGGACAGAGCCAAATGCTGCCTCGAGTGGCACATTGACATGGACCGAGCCAAACGCGACCTCGAGTGGCACATCACCACTCATAGCTGGCCGAGAAGCATAGCTGGCTGATTCTCGGGGCAACACGCCAAATTTTTATGGCTTCCCAAGGGCTATGGCTACGCACTCGAGGGGAATGTCGGCTGAAGCTTGTGATTAATGGCCGAATGTTTCCGGATGTACACTTAATGGTCTTACCAGCGTTATGTGCAGAAGTGTTGCTGGGGCACGATTTTCTCCATCGGCATGGTCGCTTGGAAATGGAATTTGGTGGTGATGATACTCTTGCTGTGTGTGTTCTTGCAGGGATGGAAATTGAACCAGTGTCGCTGTTTCCCAATGTGACTCCTGACTGTACACCGGTTGCCATTAAATCGCGACGCTATTCACGGGCTGACATGCAATTCATTGCTGAGGAGACTGCACGGCTATTAAAGGAGGGCATAATCGAACCTAGTCGATCGCCTTGGAGAGCCCACGTTTTGGTGGTTCAGACCGACACTCACCGCAAATGCATGGTAATCGACTATTCGCAGACGATTAATCGGTTTAACCAATTGGACGCCTACCCACTCCCGGGATTGGATTCTCTGGTCCGACAGGTGGCACAGTATTCGGTATATAGTACTTTAGATCTCCGCAGCGCGTATCATCAGATTCCAATCTCTGAGGCAGATCGCATCTACACCGGGTTTGAATCCAGACAGAGGTTGTACCAGTTCACCCGTCTGCCTTTTGGGGTCACAAATGGGGTTCCTGCTTCCAAAGGGCCATGGATGACATCATTGCTAAGGAGAGCTCAACCGATGCCTTAGTTTACGTGGATAATCTCACGGTTTGTGGGTACGATCAAGCTCATCATGATACTAATCTGAAGCGCTTCCTCGAGGTTGCGCACAAGTACCGCCTGACTTTGAACGAGGCCAAATGTCGCTATTCCACTCGAATGATAGATCTCCTGGGGTACACCGTGACCCACGGCACTATCACCTCAGACAAGGAGCGACTGCAACCCTTGCTCGACATGGCCCCACCATGTGATCGTGCATCTTTGAAGCGTGCTCTCGGGCTTTTTGCTCATTATTCAAAGTAGGTTCAAAATTTTTCTGAGAAGCTTCGTCGACTTGTGGATTGCAAAGAGTTCCCCATGAGTCACGCCGCTAAGACCGCTTTCCATGGCCTGAAGTCAGACATAGCTGGTGCCGCCATGTCGTCTATTGATGAAAACAAGTCCTTTCTTTTGGAAAGTGATGCGTCAGACCACGCGATAGCTGCCACACTCTCTCAAGGGGGGTGACCTGTGGCCTTCTTTTCAGGGACTCTCTCCTCTGCAGAAAAACGACACTTGTCTGTTGAAAAGGAGGCGTACGCCATCGTTGAGTCTATCAGGCGCTGGCAGCCATATTTGCTTGGCAAATGTTTTGAGATCATTACCGATCAACAAAGTGTCGCTTTTATGTACGACACGCGCCATGCTCAGCGCATTAAGAATGAGAAAATCACTCGCTGGAGAATTGAGTTGGCCGATTTTTGTTACATTATCAGATATCGCCCTGGACGGGACAATCTCGCAGCGGATGCATTATCACGGCCTGTGGTGTGTGCAAGTCTCACCTCCTTTGAGGACCTGTGCGTTCTTCATGACACATTGTGCCATCCCGGCGTGACGCGTTTAGCTCATTATGTGCGCAGTCGCAATTTGCCCTACTCCACTGAGGACATTCGTCAGCTATGTCGCAATTGTTCCATTTGTGCTGAACTCAAACCTCGCTTCTACAACCCTCGGATGGGTACGCTGGTCCCGGCTACCCGGCTGTGGGAGCAATTGGCAATGGACTTCAAAGGACCCCTGCCGCCTTCGTGTCTACCGCCTTGTCCGGGAATACCGGCTTCGGACAGTTCTCGTTATCTTCTCACGATAGTTGATGAGTTCTCCAGATTCCCTTTTGCTTTCCCATGTGGTGATATGTCCGCTACCACAGTTATCCGGTGTCTGCAGGACCTGTTTTCTATGTTTAGGAATCCGGCCTATGTGCACACGGATTGTGGAGCGGTGTTCTTGTCCCAGGATGTGAGAACCTTCTTGCTCCAGCGTAATATCGCTTCTAGCTATACTACCCCGTATAGGCCACAGGCGAACGGACAGGTGGAACGATTTAATGGCATCATATGGAAAGCCATTACTCTGAGCCTTAAGTCCCACGGACTAGGACTGGACCGATGGACCTGGGCGGTACCCGGGGCGCTAAGCTCGATCAGGACTTTATTGTTCACCACTACTAATCAAACTCCCCACGACCGTATGTTTCGTTTTTCGCGTTGTTCTGGCGGTATCCGTCCTTGCCCGGCTGGCTTGCTGAACCCGGACCGGCTTTCCTCAAATGCGCGGTTCGCTCAAGTAAATATGACCCCCTCTTTGACAAGGTTAGTTTCCTCCAAGCCAACCCTGAGCACGCTCGAGTGCTGCTGCCAAATGGACGTGAGTCTACAGTCTCGGTGCACCATCTTGCCCCATGCGGGGATGCTGTTGGGCCGGACTTCGGCCCGGTAAATCCGATGATAGAGAATCCACCGTCAACCCCACCACCACACGCGCCTGATCCAGATGGCTTTGTGGAGGCACTGCCGTCACCCGAGTTAGGCGGTTATTCCGACGCTGGGGAATTCGGTCTCGTGGTTGAAGCTCCTGACGCCTATCGGACGTGTGCCGGAAGAGCAATTCGCTGTCCTAATCGCTACGGCTGGGACTCACATGGACTGCTGCGAACTGATGTTTCTATGCTGCTATAGCTCGCTAGCTTGTTCTCTGCCCCTAGGGGTAGTGTAGTTTTAACGCCGGGGAGAATGTCGTGAAATTGTGGCTAAGTTTGAACCCAGGTGTTATGCGGCTTCTGTCCACTGCGCGACAGTTATAAGAACTCAGACAGACAGCGCTGCGATCATTCCTGTGACATTTCTCATGTGTAATGTTGTGCATACTTAGATGGTGCATGTTACTCCTTTGTTCCAGGCTTGCTTGTGCTAGTTGCAAATCCATTACTGATTCCTATGAATGCTGAATATTGATATGTTGCTTGTTGGTTTTCTTACAGGTATTGCTGGAGATCGATTCAGAATTAAACTCACAAATCTGAGACAATGTTGTAACTCTGGTTTTTACAACAGCTGCCTCGAGTGGCACATCGACATGGACCGAGCCAAACGCTCCCTCGAGTGGCACATCTACATGGACAGAGCCAAACGCTGCCTCGAGTGGCACATCAACACGGACAGAGCCAAACGCTGCCTCGAGTGGCACATCTACATGGACCGAGCCAAACGCTGCCTGGAGTGGCACATCGACACGGACAGAGCCAATCGCTGCCTCGAGTGGCACATCTACACGGACAGAGCCAAACGCTGCCTCGAGTGGCACATCTACACGGACAGATCCAAACACTGCCTTGAGTGGCACATCTCTACGGAATAAGCCAAATGCTGCCTCGAGAGGCACATCTACACAGACAGAGCCAAATGCTGCCTCGAGTGGCACATCTACACGGACAGAGCCAAATGCTGCCTCGAGTGGCACATCTACACGGACAGAGCCAAATGCTGCCTCGAGTGGCACATCTACACGGACAGAGCCAAACGCTGCCTCGAGTGGCACATCTACACGGACAGAGCCAAACGCTGCCTCGAGTGGCACATCTACATGGACAGAGCCAAATGCTGCCTCGAGTGGCACATCTACACGGACAGAGCCAAATGCTGCCTCGAGTGGCACATCTACACGGACAGAGCCAAACGCTGCCTTGAGTGGCACATCGACACGGACCAAGCCAAATGCTGCCTCGAGTGGCACATCTACACGGACAGAGCCAAACGCTGCCTCGAGTGGCACATCTACACGGACAGAGCCAAACGCTGCCTCGAGTGGCACATCTACACGGACAGAGCCAAATGCTGCCTCGAGTGGCACATCTACACGGACAGAGCCAAATGCTGCCTCGAGTGGCACATCTACACGGACAGAGCCAAACGCTGCCTTGAGTGGCACATCGACACGGACCGAGCCAAATGCTGCCTCGAGTGGCACATCCACACAGACAGAGCCAAATGCTGCCTCGAGTGGCACATCGACACGGACCGAGCCAAACGTGGCCTCGAGTGGCACATCGACACGGACCGAGCCAAACTCTGCCTCGAGTGGCACACCTACACGGACAGAGCCAAACGCTGCCTCGAGTAGCACATCCAGGACGCTGGATCAGCCTTCACCTTTGAGGCTGGACACTGAGGAACCCTCCGCGGAAGACGGGGTCTTCATCACTGTGACCTCCAAGAAGAGGAAAAAACGTGGTGGGGTTGGTGAGGATGTGCAATCGAGCCGTCCGAAAAAGATGGCGCCGGCAAAGGAGCATAACGTTCCTGTTTCAGAAACGGATTCGTCCACGGCTGGTTTTGCTTTGCAAAACAGATTCAGTGTTTTAGGCGAAGAAGAAGAAGAAGACGTTTCCGTACCTGATTGTTGCGAGCCGTGCACAACGGCCCCAGAACCCATCGTAAACACCTCCATGGCTACTGGCAAGGTAACCTCTAATGAGGTGCCTGATGCACCCCCACTCCCTGTTCAGTGTGAAATGGCTGAAACAATGGAGGCGGAAAATGTAACGACCTCTTCTCCCCTGGTAGAGTGCGAAGCCTCCGTTGCAGAAACTTCAGTTTCTCACGTGGTATTTAAAACCCCCATTACGGAAACACCGGTCCTACCTCGGTGAAGGGAGAATATTCCGCTGTGGAAACACTCACTTCAGAGTGTGTTAATGTTAATAAAAACTACTATGATGATGACTCAGACGGTGCCGCGTCACTTGCCTCCGCGTGCTAGTATTGAAGCCTGGAATGATCCAGGTTTGGTTCAAGGTTCCGAGGGAGGCGCTGAAGTTTCACCCACCAAGATCTTAAAGTTTCTTCAAGACACTTTTCGAGAGAAACAAATCAAAATCAATAACTTCTTTCCAGATTTGTCTGCTTTCATAACTTCCTCCAAACATCTCCTCCTCAAGGCAGAACAGCTTGGTGTGACAGAGTCACAAGTGTTTCGCCTTAGGAAATGTGTGCTCAAAGCCAGGAGGAGCTGCAGCCACAGTCTGACTTCCTCCCCACCTAATTATTTTTCCTTAAATTTACAAGGTGACTTTTTCTATTGTAACCTTAATTATTAATGGAGGGGGGGGGGGTAAGGGGAAGGGGAAGGGGTGTTCCCCCCTGCATAAGGCCCAGGTAAAGTCGCTTGTCCAGCATAAACGTTTTGATATTGTTCTTTTGCAAGAGAGGAGGTGTAGCTCTTCTTGCGTTAGCGAATGGAACAGAATGATGAGAGGACAGTGGTTCTTTAGCAGCTTGACCTGCTCTCGTGCTGGGGTTGCTGTCTATTTGCATCATTCTTTCTGTGCACAGGGTGTCGCTTTTACAGAAATTATTAAAGGGCATTTAGTCTCAGTGCATTTCTTTTTTAATGGTTATAAGCACACGATCCTAAATGTATATTCACCTAGTAATAGCACAGAAAGATTTGATTTTTTTACACAGTTGGATTTTACCCTCACGCACCTTGACTTTGATGGTATTTTACTCTCACTCTGGCCCGGAATCGCGGTGCTGCTTACTGGACTTTCAACGTGAGCCTCTTGCAAAATGAAGCGTTCCTTGATGCTTTCCGGCCTCTTGGGAAGTTATAAAGTTGCGAAAGTCTTCCTTCTCTTGCCTCGGGCAATGGTGGGATAACGCAAAGGCCCAGATTAGGTCATTTTGCCAACAATATAACTCCTTTTGTACGAAGAACGAAACAGCGCTACAAACTCTCATTGCCAAAGAGATCTTGTGTCTGCAATCAAACCTTCCGGCCCAGAGCGCTGAAAGGACTTGTTCCTTAATTGTGAAAAGGAAAGCCCTCCTTCCTGAGCTCTGCGCAAAGCGGGCTCGAGGGGCTCTAATACGATTACGAATGGAGAACCTGCGTTTCATTGATACCTCTTCAAAATTCTTCTTCGGTTTGGAACTGCGAGCGAAGAGAAACCAGCAAATAACTTCGCTGTGCACGCAAGGAGGTCGAACGACTCAGGACCAAAACGAGATCAGAACTTTGGTCGAATAATATTTTTCAGATTTGTATTGTGCCAGGGACACAAAGAATGATGTGATTCTTTCCTTGACTGCTTCTCTGCCAACCCTGTCTGAGTCTGCACGGCAGCACCTGGACGAGGAAGTTACCCTCGAGGAACTCTTTGCCGCTTTGCAAACTTTGCCCACGGGCAAGGCTTCGGGGCTGGATGGAATCCCTGCGGAGGTCTATAAGGCCTTCTGGGACCAACTGGGACCCGAACTGCATGGCCTCTTAATTGAGGGCCTGCGTTCAGGCTTATTACCACTCAGTTGCCGTAGGGCTGTACTTGCCCTTATACCCAAGAAGGGAGACCTTCAACAACTTCGGAATTGGCGTCCAATTTCCTTCCATTGCATGGACTATAAAATTATCTCAAAAACTCTCGCAAACCACCTCAAGCCTGTCATCGGGGATATTGTACACTCCGATCAATCCGATTGTATCCCGAAAAGAACAATACATGATTGCATTTTTATTGTGCGTAACGTGATCGACATTTGTACCGCGGAACAAAGAAATGTTGGTCTCGTGTTTTTAGATCAAGAAAAGGCTTTTGATCCCGTCGATCATTTTTACCTCTTTGCTGTTTTACGGGGGTTTGATTTTGGGGAAACCTTCATCGGTCACGTCAAATTATTGTATAATAATATTTTTAGCCTGCTTAAGGTGAATAATATTTTAAGTCAGCCTTTCTCTGTGACTCGGGGTATTCGCCAAGGGTGCCCTTTGTCCGGCCTTCTTTATTCCCTCTCCGTTGAGCCTCTTCTGAATCGGGTGCGCACACGGCTTCGTGGTTATTGTCCTCTGCCATCGGCCAATCCGGTAAAGACCATCACTTATGCAGATGACCAATGCACATTTGTTATTTCTGATGAAGATATCTGTGCCCTGGTCGAGTCCACCAATGAGCTCCGTAAAGGTCAACTGGCAGAAGACCAAAGCTCTTTACTTAGGCCCACGGAATGGTACCCCCCCCCCCCTCCGACCCTGCCAATGCAGCTTGAGGGGGCACATGATGGGATACGCTACTTCGGGGTCTTTCTCGGCACTCAGGATTTCATTTCTAAAAACTGGGAATCGCTGATTACTAAGACTGCGCAGCGGCTGCAAAAATGGAGGGGACTCTTGAGACAGCTTTCCTATCGGGGTCGTACTCTGGTCATCAATAACCTCGCGGCATCGATGCTGTGGCATAGTTTTATGGCACTACAGGCCCCAGGTTCTATTCTTAAAAAGCTCCAAAGTATTTTTGTCAATTTATTTTGGGATGGGAAGCCTGGCGTAATAAGTCTGCCCATTGCTGAAGGTGGACAGGGATTGATAGACATAACAAGTAAAGTGATGGCTTTTCGTCTCCTTGCATTACGAAGGCTGCTGTATTCCGATGTACCATGGAAAGCCTTTACTCACTGCTTGCTCAGGCAAGTAGGGAGACTTGGCTTCGGTGACGAACTCTTTCTTCTTGATGCAGCGAGGGTGGACATAACATCGATCCCCTTGTTTTACAGAAGTATGCTGGAAGCATGGCGGACAGTCGCTGTTTGCCGTGACACCAGTGCCTATACGCTCCAAATGTTTTTAAATGAACCAATTTTTTTTAATCCCATTTTTTAAAGGGGTCTGTAGTGACCGTTCTTTTGTGCAAAAGTTCATTGATGTCAACTTTACCTAGGGTCAAGCACCTTAGAAATCCCTTTACATATCGATGGAAGATGGCTGCCAATGTCGCCGTGGCCACTGGTGTGAGATCCATCAGAGTTATTGGAAGGATTTTCTCTGTGATTTCACGAGCTTTTACACTAACCGGGCTAAAGTGGGATCCAGAGATTGAGGCTGCCCTCCCTCTGTCCCAATGTCCTTTTCCTCGTCTTTTAATTTCATTTCGGGGTTTATCTCCTTTAACTCGATGGAGAAATCCTCGGTGTATAGTCTAAGTGTTAACACTCTCATTCCTGACAGACCTGCGGAGCCACGAGCTCATTGGAAGGCGCTGCTCCAAGCTGGCCATTCCGCAACAATCAAATGGCACGTGATGTATAAGGAGCCAATCGTCAAGCGCTCTGGGAATACGCAATGGTGGCTGGCGCACTACATCTTGCCTTGCAATATTCTGTCGCATCGGATGTGTTCCGAAAATTCAGAATTGTGCCCCTTTTGCGGTGCCCCTGAAACCATTTTTCATGCCTTTATTGAGTGCTCGAGACTGTCCTCCCTTTTAAAAATGTTATTAAGTGTGACTCAGGGGCTCGGTTTGATTTTCACACATTGTGTTTTTATACTATTTGATTCACTACTAGTGCGCGTCTGCAAATTCGGCTATCAGATGATCACGAACCTGTGATTGTATATGGTTTTAATATTTCTCACCGATGTAAAAATGAATATTTTTTTAGGGAACTTCTTGTGCTCCGAAGCAAAGCTTGCCATTTATTTATCAGGAAAACGGAAATTGCAGAACATTGATATTTTAGCTGATGACGTTTTAAAGATTTTTAAAGCGTCGGTTACATCTCGTGTCCATTTTGAGTTTGGAATCCACGATTCTGCTGTCTTCGAAAAACGATGGTTTGCCAAACAATCTTTATGTAGCTTGGTCAATGGTGTTCTTGTAATTAATTTATAATCTGGAATCTTTGCTTCTATGTTACCCCATCCACCATGCTCTTTCTCTACATGTGTTGCATGTATTTTTTATTTTGAAGTAAGCCATAATAACCCTTTTGTTTGGACATAATTGTCTGGAATCATATTGAATAAAATTGAATGATTCCTTTCAATAAAGGAGCAAAAATCAAAATCTCTCTCGCGCGCCCCCTGCTGGCCGTTTGTGGTTTGGGCGTGGCAGGATGGCGGCTGTGCATGTGTGGTGAGGTGCGAGCTGCTCCAACTTTCGATCTTTCTACCGCCCCCCGCCCCCCCCCCCTTTTGTGGTCGTTGTTCTCACCTTCTCCTTTTCATTTTTGTTTATTTTCACATTGCGTATTCTCTGTCTTCCACCACCACTCCATTTTCATCAAACCCAGAACCAAAATCCCCGTCCTCCCTTCCCATTTTTCCTCCCCCCCCCCTTTTCCCCCAACCTCCCAGTTCCATGCCCATTCCCCCCGCTTGGTCTTCCCTTCCTCTGACCGTTCCCCTCACCCACTTGTTCCCCTCACCCTCCCCCTCCACACCTCTATTGCATTCCTCGCTTGTGTTGCTATCTCTATTTTTATTTTTTCCACTTTCGTTTCTTCCCCTGAGATACAGAGAGAGAAAGCCCACGCCTTTCGGTGAGATCGAGGGGTGAGTCCATCGGCACTGACGGGTTGTCGTGATTTCTCGTCCTTTTCCTCATTGAGAGGTGTGTTTTCTCGTGATAGTTTTGCTCGTGCTGGTGTATGCTGAGTAGCGTGTTAAAAGTTCAAGGAGGCAGAAATGAACATCTGAGAGTATCCAAACAACACAGTGACCGAACACGCAAGCCTAAGGCTGCAGGCCATCATCAAGCAACTGACTCCGCCTACGCGGAAACGGAAACAGGTTTACCTAATACGTCATGTGTAATACCAAAGGGTTTTGCAGTATCCAACATCTCCCCTTCCCTTCAAACCGACGACATATGGACGTGGTTTCCAAGAGGTGACAGTCCCCCAAATCAATCAGCATGAGTAGATACTACCATCCCTGCCCATAACCATACGTGTGGTAACAAGAACACAAAGCAATATAGAGCAACAGTTCATGCATAACAATTTACAAATCGAGTCGCGTAGGTGCCCGGCGATTGCGTGGGATGCGACGGAGTGGAAAGTCAAATCTCACTCGCTTCAGTGGGTAGGAAGCTGGTCACCTGTGAAAGAAATAGATGCATGGCCACCCAGAGAGTCGGTCGACGTAGACCAGATACGATTTTCCCGCGTGGGAAAACAAATCAGCAGATACCTCCTCGAACACACGCCGTGGTAGTGTATCGCTCATTAATGGTTCCTTCTGAAGGCTGGCCATTCTCTCCTGACACAGGACACAAGCGAGTCACGTTGGCAATATCGTTGTTGATATTTCGCCAATGATATTGGCCGGCGAGGTTACGTTTTTTCGCAGCTGTCCACACTCTCCACGCTATCGAAGTTAAGTAATTGTTCCCATTTGTATTTTGGTCAAAACTGTATTTATTTCATGGTGTGTGTGCCTACAGTGGGTCCCCAGGACAATTATCGGTGTAAATCTTTCATACCTGTACAGAAAATCGTGTTAATTTGTGTCGTGTCTTTTGAGGCCTTGTACCGTGTCCTACCTTGAGGCTTTGTTTTTCTCTCAGCGGTCCGTCTATTGTGCTCCAATAACTTTCGTTCTATGTTTTTCCCAGTCTTTTCACCCCATAGCCTACTTCCTTGTTTAAAATCTCAACTCAAAAGAAACAACAAAAAAAAAAAAACATTTCCTTCTCTGTTCTTATTCGTTGTTCTTATTCGTTTATTCGTTGTTCTTATTCGTTCGTTCGTTCTTCGACCACGTGTTTCTCCCCCATTTCCCCAGATAGTTTTCACTGTTAAACTTTTAAATGTTTAAACTTTCCCCTGAAGTACTGTATTCTGTCGTATATTATAACACCTTTTTCTTCTTCTTCTTTAAAAGGTTGCTTTCGACTTGCTCACCAAATCTATTCATCACAAAAAAAAATTCCATCTCTTACAGTGCCGCTTTCATACATTCCCTAAACTCACCTGCACTCCACCCCCCCCCCCCCCCTCCAGCGTCCTTAAACGTATTTTTAACTCGAAGGTCACAAGAAACTCATTTTGCAATAAATGTTCGATTCCCATTAATCGTACACTTTCCAAAATCCAATCTCACCCCTCCCCTCCAAATCTTCCCCATCACCCCTCCCCTCCAAAACTTCCCCATCACCCCTCCCCTCCAAATCTTCCCCATCACCCATCCCTTTCAAATCTTCCCCCTTGCCCCTCCCCTCCAAATCCTCCCCATCACCCATCCCTTTCAAATCTCCCCCCTTGCCCCTTCCCTCCTAAACTCCCCCTACACCCCTCCCCTCCTAGACTCCCCCTCACCCCTCCCCTCCGAGACTCCCCCCTCACCTCCAAATCTCCCCCATCCCTTTCAAATCCCTCCCCTTGTCCCTTCCCTCCAAAACTCCCCCCTAACCCCTCCCCTCATAAACTCCCCCCTCGCCCCTCCCCTTCAAATCTCCCCACCCTCATTTCTTCTCCATTTCCCCCCTCTCACCCCTCTTCCTCAAAGCATCCTCCCCGTTTCTTCCCCCTTCCAACTCTCACCTCCATCTCCCCCAACCTTCTGCCTCGCTATTCCGCCTCCTCAAATAACACCTCATTGTGCCTCACCCAATCACCATCAAACCTTTTGTCCGCCCCATCCTTCCCTTTCTCCGAGCTATTCTGAAATCTCTGACACACCTTCAACAGCTCTCCCTACCTCTTCCACCTCTTCCACATCTTACCCTACCCCTCCTCCCCCCTGTTCTGTATCCGATGCTCCCCCTTCCTCTTCATTAACGGTATGGACCTCAAACATCCGGGGCCTTCGTTCAAACTTAACTGATCTCTCCATACAGGTTGCTTTTGACAAACCAGACGTGATCTGCTTAACAGAAACTTTCCTCCTTCATGATGTCTCTGATTCCTTAGTATCTCTCCCGGGTTACTCCCTCCTCCGGTATGATAGACCTGAGCCTCATCCTGGAGGTGGGGTTGCTATCTTTATCAAAAACTCTCTTTCTCACTCGCCCTGCACTGCCCTCTCTCCACCTCACCCCCAGGAATACCTCTGGATACAGCTTCCCCTTCGCTCTCACCTTTTGTTCATATGTGTGTTGTACCGTCCACCAAACAGGGATGACTCCATCTACATCTCGCTGTCTGATAATATGGACCAACTTCTATCTACTCATCCCAACTCTCTCTTCCTCATATGTGGTGACTTCATTTGTCACCATGCCAGTTGGCTGGGTGTGGGTACCTCTCTCACCAGCCATGGCTCCTCAGCAAAGGACTTCTGCGACTCACTGGGACTGACACAATGTATCAATTTCCCGACCCGGATCTTGGTCAACGGAGCATCTTCTCTTCTGGACTTGGTTATGACTAACTTCCCTGAAAATGTCTGCTGCTCTTCTTCTGCTCCAATCGGCTCATCGGATCATGTGCTTGTTAAAGTGGACATCTCTCTGACCATTCTCAGGGAGCTTCCTCAGCGTCAACGATTCTAGCATTTCACTCAGGCCAACTGGCACGGTCTTCAAGCAGCCATCACTCATCTCGACTGGTCTCCCATCTCTACCATCAACGCATCCTGGGAATTCTTCCAAAGTAAATTGCTCTCTCTCATGCACAGATTTATCCCATCTCGTCTTCAGTTGTCATACCCTTCCTCCCGTCCATGGTACACGGAATCTTGTGGTGAGGCTGTTGCCCAGAAACAACTTGCCTTCGTCTCCTGGAAAGCAAATCCAACGGAAGGAAATCTCATTTCCTTTCACAAAGCCCGAAGCAAGTGTGTGTCCACCCTCAGGAGAGCCAGGAAACAATATCTCTCCATTCTCAAGACCGAACTCTCTTATCTGTCTCCCTCTTCCAAATCCTGGTGGCGTCTCATCAAATCTGTTTCTGGTGTTTGTTCCCCCTCCATCCCCTGCCTTACCTCAAACGGCTACACAGCTGACTCCACACGTGAAAAAGCTGAATGCCTCAACTCTGTGTTTGCCTCTAAATCTTGTGTCCTAAACCCATCCCTCTCTGTACCCACCGTACCCAGTCGTACCCAGCGGCTCCTGGACTCTGTGTCCTTTCCTCCTGACAAGGTGGAAAAGTTTCTGTCAACCCTCGACTCTGATTCTGCAACTGGACCTGACGGCATCAGCCCACGGGTCCTAAAATCCTGTTCTTCCGCTCTTTCACTCCCTCTCTCTGTTCTCTTCACCCTCTCTTTTGCTCAAGGTCATCTGCCATCTGCCATCTGCTTGGAAATCAGCCAACATCACCGCTTTGCACAAAAAAGGTGCAAAAACAGATCCTAGCAACTACAGACCAATCAGCCTTCTCCCAATTATCAGCAAAGTCATGGAATCCATCATTGCTTCGGATATGAAATCTTTCCTCTTCTCCAATGGCTTGATCTCTGATCATCAATTTGGTTTCAGACCAGGTCACTCTACTCTGGACATGCTGCTTCTGCTGTCTCAACAATGGATGGAGGTCCTCAATGCCAAACAGGAAATTAGACCTGTCTCCCTCGACATATCACGTGCCTTCGATACGGTCTGGCACCCCGCTCTGCTCACCAAACTCTCCTCCTTTGGTATCCATGGAAATCTCCACGCATGGCTGGAGGAATTCCTCTCTAGTCATAGTCAACGTGTGGCCCTGAATGGGTTTCTCTCATCTCCCCTTCCTGTTCAGGCTGGAGTTCCCCAAGGCAGTGTTCTGGGCCCTGTGCTTTTTCTGGTCTTCATCAATGATCTCTATGACTCTCTGGAAAATCCTCTCTATCTCTTTGCTGATGACTCCACTCTCTGCCGCTCCATTCCTCATCCCTCAGATCGGCAGTCTGCAGCCTCCTCACTCTCTGCAGACCTGGACAAAATCACAGAATGGGCAAACAAGTGGAACATGTCTTTCAATCCTGACAAATCTCACACTCTTACGATGTCTCTCCGGAAAGACCGACTGGACAACCCTCCCATCCACTTTCTAAATAATCCTCTCCAAGAAGTTTTGTCACTCAAGCTTTTGGGTCTCACTATCTGCCATGATCTTTCCTGGGAAAACCACATTTCAAATCTGGCCTCCAAAGCCAGTCGCCGACTGGGCATCCTCCGTCGTGCGAAGTCCTTCCTTGGCACACCTGAGCTCCTCACCACATACAAGGCTTTCATCTGCAGCTCAATGGAATACTGCTCTCCCCTCTGGGCTGGTGCTCCTGCCTCACACCTAGCTCGTCTTCACGCTGTTGAAACCAAAGCGTTCAGAATCATTGGAATCTCCCGGGATGAAGCTACCTCCGAGGGCCTTTCACTTACTCACCGCAGGCAGGTTGGTGGTCTTTCTGTCTTCTACTGACTCCTCTCCGGCCTTGCTCCCCCAGCTCTCTCTGTGCTCTGTCCCCCAAATATTCCTACAGGTTGCACAAGATCTGCCTGCAACCCTCTTATGGTTAAACTGCCAAAATCAAGACTCTCTGCTCACCTTCACTCCTTCATTCCTCTTTTCTCCCGCCTCTGGAACAAACTTCCTCACTCTCTTCAATCCCACTCCTCCATCCAGGTCTTTAAAACAGCTGTTCACCACCATCTCTTATCTTCCCCCATCCAAAACCCTGATATTTTTTACCCCTGCTAATTTCACCCCAAATCCACTTTTTTGAAATACCAACTTCTTTCCTGGAAGGACTTGGTGTCCTTGTGAGTAGATGATTAATGTTGTTCCTGGGACACCCCCAAATCTCCATTCACTTATATGTAAATTTTCCTCTCACCCTCACTTTTCTTCATTTCCCCTTAACACCCTCATTACTGCTACCCCTACTCCCTTATGAACCTCCTAACATTTACCCTTATGAACCTATGATCCTTCTAGCCTTATGGACCTACGATCCTTCTGGATCTTCTACTATTGACACTGAGCACAGGTCCTTATACACTATTGCTTCTTCCATATCATCTGGCAGATCATCTTTGGCCCACTCAAACAATGATCCTTCAAATATTTGTTCATGCGTTGGAAATCATTTAATTCTCCTCCAACTTCCATCACCATCTAATAAATTAACAAAGTATATGTTTGAGTTTGGTTCTTTATCAAGATATTTTAACTGAGCTAAGATAAAATGATAAACCTCCCTCAATGTTCTTGTTTGAGCACCTCCAGTACCACACACCATTTTAAAATTAAAGTATATATTTTCCTGAAAACCATCAAAGTTTTCCGTCCACTCAAAAATATCTCCATCCTTTTTCACCCAACTCACCGGTATTTAAATTAATTCTCTTATTTGTTTTGTGAACTTTTTTACCAGTTGTCTTTTCAATAAGACTTTTTTGATGTTTTTCACATTCATTATGTTTTCCATTTATATACCAAGGTTGATTACACCTCCACTCTTTCGTCTGGTTAATACTTGGTTCTATCATTTATATAATCGTAAAAAAGGCGGCGGTAGCCCGTTAAAATCCCTAACCCCCCTTTTTAACTTATCACTTATATATATTTTAGCACATAAATCCATATGGAACACTATCAATTCCATTTTCTAAAATAAACCTCTTATCATCAAAAGCTCCTAATGCTTTCTTATTTATCTCTTCTGTATATAATTGGTGTTTATAACTTCTTATTCCATTAATCTTTATAAACACTTCTTTCTTTGTTGTTAAACAGTTATAATAATCCTTAAAATTTATTGTTTCTTTAATAACATTTTTCTTTACACCTTTTAACTTCTTATCAGTCTTTTCAACGTTATTCACAATGTATTTATAAGCATAAGCCTTGGACCTCAATCCCACAAATTCACTCATAACATATCCTCCCAATTCATCCTTAAACTTTCCAATCACCTTTTTATTTTTAGAAGAGAACAACTCACTCTCTGGACTATAATTATTAGTATCATAGATATTAATGTCTTTTTTCATGTCTGAATAAACATCATCAGTATTAATTTTCAAAAGAAAACTATCTGTATCCATATAAAGTAGATTAACATCATTTTGATATTTCTTCCTCAAGTTATTATAAAAGTAATCATACATTAATGACTTTGATAAATCAGGAATTGATGTTCCAATAAAAATAGGTTTGTCCATTTCAATACTCTCTTTAATCAAAGGATCGCACAAAAGTTCTCAGTAAAGACCTCAGCTCTAGTAAAACTCGGTCTATTAATTAATTTTGATGCTTGTTCCCAAGATGTTGCTCGTCTGATATTTTGTCTTTTCCTCACGTTCTCCATGGTCTTACCAAAGACCGCATTATTCATCAATTTTTAAAAGTCTTTCTCAAAATCTGTTTTTGACTCTGTTCTTCTTTGTGTATTAAAATCAATGTACTCCTTTAGCCAATGACTTTGATTGAACGTTAGAACCCTATGGATCTTCTCTACTCTTAGACCTTTTGATAAATATTGTCACAAATTTCTTTGGTGGAGAACATAATTTTTCTTGTTATATAATGTAGTAAGTAATTTTTCTGTTGATTCACCTATATCAAACGATCGTTGATAAATCACTCAACCATTCTTTCTTTGGACTTTCTTTCTCACAAGCAAATGGAAGATCTTTATGTTTGATATGAAGTTCTTCAGGATATTTTAAATCGACCTCAAAATAATAACCAACCTTTGAATCATCCAATTCTTTTTGTGTAGAGATACATACATCTTGCAAAACCTTTTTGTAGTCTTTTTCCTTTACCCATCTAAGTTTTCCATAAGGAAGAGCCTGAGACATTGCCCAGCCATACAGGTTGTTTGCGTCATAGTACATCAAGTAAGAACTCTTTTTCGTTGAATCATAATTTGGAAGATATTTGTTATTTGCTTTTGCGTATCTACTCGAGCAGACTTGTGAAATTCCACCTCTTTTTGCCTTTTCAATCATCAAAAGCATATCGACATCGGTTATCAAATCCAAAGCTTGTTCTGTCATTTTCAACATCGCGCTCCAAGCCAATCCAGGTGCTGTGTAGTAGTGAGCAGGATCCAATCCATATCCAGTGCGACAAACAGATCTAAAGGCTTCAAATACATCGGCCAATAAAAGCACATCAGTTTTGAGATACAAATCGTGATACTCGCCAAGATTCTTGATGTTATATTTTCCCCAAACATTTTGTGCATGTACATAATCTTTATCAGATATATGACTGTTGTTTAATTTGTTATAGAAATTTTCTTTTGAAGGAAGTTGTGTTTCATTGAATCTCTCAAATGAGTCCATATAGTCATAGGGATAAATTCCCTTTTGTGTTAGTAAATCTTTATCTGAAAAATACTCTGAAAGGCATGAAAACTCTTTCAGATTTTGAACCAAGTTAGCCAATGGACTTGCCATGAATTTAAATGTATCAAGAAATCTGATATGAGTAATAGGAGATGTGTGAATTGTTTTTGTGAATGAAATGTATTTCTGATCCGTGTTAGGAATTGCTGAAATGTGTCCAGATGTCTTTGAAAGTTCATTAATAAATAGATGAGTATCATAATGAGCGTTGTTATGAAGAAAGGTTTCTGGTTTTTGGTTTCAGACCAGGTCACTCTACTCTGGACATGCTGCTTCTGCTGTCTCAACAATGGATGGAGGTCCTCAATGCCAAACAGGAAATCAGAGCTGTCTCCCTTGACATATCACGTGCCTTCGATACGGTCTGGCACCCAGCTCTGCTCACCAAACTCTCCTCCTATGGTATCCATGGAAATCTCCATGCATGGCTTGCGGACTTCCTCTCTGGTCGTAGTCAACGTGTGGCCCTGAATGGATTTCTCTCATCTCCCCTTCCTGTTCAGGCTGGAGTTCCCCAAGGCAGTGTGCTGGGCCCTGTGCTTTTTCTGGTCTTTATCAATGATCTCTCCGACTCTCTGGAAAATCCTCTCTATCTCTTTGCTGATGACTCCACTCTCTGCCGCTCTATTCCTCTTCCCTCAGATCGGCAGTCTTCAGCCTCCTCACTCTCTGAAGACCTGGACAAAATCACAGACTGGTCAAACAAGTGGAACATGTCTTTCAATCCTGACAAATCTCACTCTCTTACTATGTCTCTCCAAAAAGATCGACTGGACAACCCTCCCATCTACTTTCTCAACAATCCTCTCCAAGAAGTTCTGTCGCTCAAGCTTTTGGGTCTCACTATCTGCCATGATCTTTCTTGGGAAAACCACATTTCCAAGCTGGCCTCCAAAGCCAGTCGCCGACTGGGCATCCTCCGTCGTGCGAAGTCCTTCCTCGGCACACCTGAGCTCCTCACCACATACAAGGCTTTCATCCGCAGCTCAATGGAATACTGTTCTCCCCCATGGGCTGGTGCTCCTGCCTCTCACCTGGCTCGGCTTCACGCTGTTGAATCCAAAGCTTTCAAAATCATTGGAATCTCCCGCGATGAAGCTATCTCTGAGGGCCTTTCACTCACTCACCACAGGCAGGTAGGTGGTCTTTCTGTCTTCTACCGACTCCTCTCCGGCCTTGCTCCCCCAGCTCTCTCTGTGCTCTGTCCCCCAAATATTCCCACAGGTCACACAAGATCTGCCAGCAACCCTCTGATGGTTAAACTGCCGAAATCTCGGCTCTCTGCTCACCTTCACTCTTTCATTCCTCTTTTCTCCCGCCTCTGGAACAAACTCCCACACTCCCTTCAATCCCACTCCTCCCTCCAGGTCTTTAAAACAGCTGTTCACCAACATCTCTTATCTTCCCCCATCCAAAACCTTGATCTTTTCTACCCCCACTAATTCACCCCAGATCCACCTTGTTTGAAATTCCAACTTCTTTCCTGGAAGTCCTGGCAGTGTCCATATGTTTATACCTCTCCCACCCCCCCCCCCCCCCCCTTCACATGCCTTCCCCCCAAAGCCCTCTCCCGCAGATCTCTCGATGTCTCCATGTCTCTCGGTCCCTGCTCTCAAATGTTGTGTTTGTGTCCTTCCCCCTCTCTCTCCATCTTGTCTACCGCTCCCGATGTTATTTGTTTTATGTGTCTGTTTGCCTTTCTGTGTGATTAATGTTCGCTCTTTCACGAGCCTCGATCTTGTATACAAAACAAAACAAAACAAAAAAAAAAAAAGACAGGAATGAAAGAGGGGAGTTTATAATTAATATTACAACTTTGATGAGCCGGACCTCTATATTTACCAGTGAGATGACAATGATCTCTAACCTTTAGTCCTTCACCAATTTTCTCCTCACAAATATGACAGATAGCCTTTGACTGCCGAAATTCTGTTTTTTCTTCTTTTGTTAAGGACATTGGTTTATTGGTTTCTCTCATTATCTTGGTTAATCGAACACAGTCTTTTTCTAGTCGTTTCACAAACTCCTCTGGGGTATTTGAGCCTCTATACTCCTCTAACTTGTTATATTTATCACCAACGGATGATTTGATATAATAACAAAAACCGCAAGGAGTATGTTTTGGATATTTATTTGTGTATGATTCTTTTGGATCTGGAGAAGCAGTATCTATTTTTTCTAGAATACTTTCAAAATCAGCATATATAACAAATGGATGTTTGATCTTTTTCTTTTCATCTTTGAATGTGATCTTTGAACCTTCTTTAGGCATATTGATTACCGTTGATTTATGTTCACCACAATAATTTGAATGTTTATCTAATCTTTCTTGTGAATTGAAGAAGTTAAGACAACGCAAACAAATATATATTTTATTTGTTCTTTTACATACTTGTGGTTTTATTAATTTAGCAATATCTTTGATGTATGTATAATGTGAATTTTCCTCTGAATTAAAATATAAAAGATTAATATGAGTTTGTTTACAATTGTCAGAAAGCTTTAAAACCTGAATGTTGTTTGTTTCTGTTAGACCATAAACATTAACTGATAAATTATTCAACTTTTCAAATTTAGGAATATCATTTAAAGTCATCGGAAACTTTAGATCTTTCGTATTTAATGTATTCTCATATTTTTTATAATGAGATACTCTTTCATCATGAAAATGTGGAGGATGTAAGTGTGCTAAAATAGACCAGAGAAAACATTTATTGTCTTTATTTTTGATATTGATAACTGCTTTTCTATTTTTGATAACACTGGGTAAATCAATGTAAGAAGAAGCTTTTAGAGGATCTGATTTAAGAATATGAATGTCTATGTAAATAATTTTTCCTATATTGAATCCACTTCCTACGATTGAATTATCCACATCTTGCTCTTGTTTAATAAGTTCATCATAGACTCCTGATGTTTTAAAATCTTGATATGAAGATATAAAGTGTGGCTCAGTTCTCATGTATGGTGTATCTATAACTCCTTCGTCCTTTGTCATTTCTAATTTTACTCCCATATAAAATTTAAGTGGTTTCATTTCTTTTAGTGTTTTTTCAATCAACGTTTGAACAGCAGGTTTAACTATTTCTACAGCATCAACTATAGACTCTGGTTCAGGAGGTTTGAAGTTAAAGACTCTTATTTTAATATGTCCTTTGAATGCGCCATCAGAGTTTTTAGTTGTGATAAAATTTGATAAATGTAGATTTGTTTTAAGATGTCTTTTAAAGCCTTTCTTGAGGATATTTTTATTACAGACATCGCAGTGTTTTGTTTCTCGACCAAATGGAGATATTTGTTTGGAAAGATTGCATGTGTGTTTGATGGTTTTAAGGTGTCTTTTGTATTGTTTATATTCTTGTTCACAAAGGTCGCAATACGTTGCTTTGATCATATTTATATAGTAAAATTGTGCTTGAAACAAAGTGCCTTTTTTAGAGGCTTTTAAGAGATGAAACTGTGCTTAAAACAAAACACCTTTTACAGGTATAGAAGAAAGTGTGCTTAAGTAAAGTGCCTTTTTACAGGCTTTTTAGAGATGAAACTGTGCTTAAAGTAAAACGCCTTTTTCGGAGGCTTTTATAGATGTAAGTATACTTAAAACAAAACAACTTTTTAATCACTAAATTCAACACTAAAATCATCATCATCACTATCATCTAAGTTCAATGAGAACACAGTATCATTTGTGTACACTGAATTATCATCACTAAAATCACTATCACTATCACTATCACTCATTGATTCACGATCATCATCAATAATGATTCATCAATAATCATCATCAATCATCATCATCACGATCACGATCTTCATCATCAATAATCACGATCATCATCGTGATTCACGATCGGGGCCTTCGCTCAAACCTGACTGATCTCTCCATACAGGTTGCTTCTGACAATCCAGACTTGATCTGCTTAACAGAGACTTTCCTCCTTCAAGATGTCTCTGATTCCTTAATATCACTTCCTGGTTACTCCCTCCTCCGGTATGATAGACCTGAGCCTCGGCCTGGTGGTGGGGTGGCTATCTTTATCAAAAACTCTCTTCCTCACTCTCCTTGCACTGCCCTCTCTCCTCCTCACCCCCAGGAGTACCTCTGGCTACGGCTTCCTCTCCGCTCCCACCTTTTGTTCATATATGTTCTGTACCGTCCCCCAAACAGTGATGACTCCATCTACATTTCACTGTCTGACAACATGGACCAACTTCTATCCACTCATCCCAACTCTCTCTTCCTCATATGTGGTGACTTCAATTGTCATCATGCCACCTGGTTGGGTGTGGGTTCCTCTCTCACCAGTCATGGCACCTCAGCAACGGACTTCTGTGACTCACTGGGATTGACACAATCTGTCAATTTCCCGACCCGGATCTCAGCCAATGGAGTATCTTCTCTTCTAGACTTGGTTATGACTAACTTCCCTGCTAATGTCTGCTGCTCTTCTTCTGCTCCAATCGGTTCTTCTGATCATGTGCTTATCAAAGTGGACATCTCTCTGGCCATTCTCAGAGAGCCTCCTCAGCGTCGACGAGTCTGGCATTTCACTCAGGCCGACTGGGACGGTCTTCAAGCAGCCATCAATCGTCTGGATTGGTCTCCCATCTCCACTGCCTCTGACATCAATTCTTCCTGGGAATTCTTCCAAAGCAAACTGATCTCTCTCATGCACAGATTTATCCCATCTCGCCTTCAGTTGTCTTACCCTTCCTCCCGTCCATGGTACACTGAATCTTGTAGTGAGGCAGTTGCCCTGAAACAACTTGCCTTTGCCTCTTGGAAGGCTAATCCAACTGAAGGAAATCTCAGTTCCTTCCACCAAGCTCGGAACAAGTGTGTGTCTACCCTCAGGAGTGCCAGGAAGCACTATCTCTCCTCACTCAAGAATGAACTCTCAAACCTGTCTCCTTCCTCCAAATCCTGGTGGCGTCTGGTCAAATCCGTTTCTGGTGTTTGTTCCCCCTCCATCCCCTCCCTTACCTCAAATGGCCACACAGTTGACATCGCACGTGACAAAGCCGAATGCCTCAACTCTGTGTTTGCCTCAAAATCCTTAGTCCCAAACCCATCTCTCTCTGTTCCCACCTTTCCCAGTCGAACCAAACTGCTCCTGGACTCTGTGACCTTCTCTCCTGACAAGGTGGAGGAGTTTTTGTCAAACCTCGACTCTGATTCTGCAACTGGACCAGATGGCATCAGCCCACGGGTCCTAAAATCCTGCTCTGCCGCTCTATCTCACCCTCTCTCTGTTCTTTTCACCCTATCCTTTGCTCAAGGTCATCTGCCAGCATCCTGGAAATCAGCAAACATTACCGCTTTACACAAAAAAGGTGCAAAAACAGATCCTTGCAACTACAGACCAATCAGCCTGCTCCCAATTATCAGCAAAGTCATGGAATCCATCATTGCTTCGGATATGAAATCTTTCCTCTTCTCCAATGGCTTGATCTCTGATCACCAATTTGGTTTCAGACCAGGTCACTCTACTCTGGACATGCTGCTTCTGCTGTCTCAACAATGGATGGAGGTCCTCAATGCCAAACAGGAAATCAGAGCTGTCTCCCTTGACATATCACGTGCCTTCGATACGGTCTGGCACCCAGCTCTGCTCACCAAACTCTCCTCCTATGGTATCCATGGAAATCTCCATGCATGGCTTGCGGACTTCCTCTCTGGTCATAGTCAACGTGTGGCCCTGAATGGATTTCTCTCATCTCCCCTTCCCGTTCAGGCTGGAGTTCCCCAAGGCAGTGTGCTGGGCCCTGTGCTTTTTCTGGTCTTTATCAATGATCTCTCCGACTCTCTGGAAAATCCTCTGTATCTCTTTGCTGATGACTCCACTCTCTGCCGCTCCATTCCTCTTCCCTCAGATCGGCAGTCTGCAGCCTCCTCACTCTCTGAAGACCTGGACAAAATCACAGACTGGTCAAACATGTGGAACATGTCTTTCAATCCTGACAAATCTCACACTCTTACTATGTCTCTCCGAAAAGATCGACTGGACAACCCTCCCATCTACTTTCTCAACAATCCTCTCCAAGAAGTTCTGTCGCTCAAGCTTTTGGGTCTCACCATCTGCCATGATCTTTCTTGGGAAAACCACATTTCCAAGCTGGCCTCCAAAGCCAGTCGCCGACTGGGCATCCTCCGTCGTGCGAAGTCCTTCCTAGGCACACCTGAGCTCCTCACCACATACAAGGCTTTCATCCGCAGCTCAATGGAATACTGTTCTCCCCTATGGGCTGGTGCTCCTGCCTCACACCTGGCTCGGCTTCACGCTGTTGAATCCAAAGCTTTCAGAATCATTGGAATCTCCCGCGATGAAGCTATCTCTGAGGGCCTTTCACTCACTCACCGCAGGCAGGTAGGTGGTCTTTCTGTCTTCTACCGACTCCTCTCCGGCCTTGCTCCCCCAGCTCTCTCTGTGCTCTGTCCCCCAAATATTCCTACAGGTCGCACAAGATCTGCCAGCCACCCTCTGATGGTTAAACTGCCGAAATCTCGGCTCTCTGCTCACCTTCACTCTTTAATTCCTCTTTTCTCCCACCTCTGGAACAAACTCCCACACTCACTTCAATCACACTCCTCCCTCCAGGTCTTCAAAACAGCTGTTCACCACCATCTCTTATCTTCCCCCATCCAAAACCTTGATCTTTTCTACCCCCACTAATTCACCCCAGATCCACCTTGTTTGAAATTCCAACTTCTTTCCTGGAAGTCTTGGCAGTGTCCATATGTTTTATACCTCTCCCACCCCCCCCCTTCCCATGCCTCCCCCCCAAAGCCCTCTCCCTCCCACAGTTCTCTCGATGTCTCCATGTCTCTCGGTCCCTGCTCTCAAATGTTGTGTTTGTGTCCTTCCCCCTCTCTCCCCATCTTGTCTACCGCTCCCGATGTTATTTGTTTTGTGTGTCTGTTTGTCTTTCTGTGTGATTAATGTTCGCTCTTTCACGAGCCTCGATCTTGTATACAAAAAAATAAAAATAAAAAATAAAATAAAATAAAATAAAGCTACTCTCATAACTATCATTTGTGGATAGACTATTAGTATCATAACTATCACTCGAGTTCAATGAGTACACTGAATCACTATCACTCAATGAATCACTATCATCTGAGTATAATGTCATCGTAAAATCTTCACTGCTGTATTGACTCATATTTAATTAGTAGAAAAAACGTTTCCATCTATATCAACATACTTTCTTTCATTAACGGATTCAATCACTACATTTTTAATATCAAAACTTATCTTAAAATAATCTCTAATTAACATAGAACGAAATGACATTTCACCAGAAATATTAACATCATTCATTTTACTTAGATCTACACCCTTTGGATTATTAAAGAAAATACAAATTTCTCCACGTGTATTGTTGATGGTCTTATCATTCGTTTTCAAAGTATCATGTCCGATCACTTTTTCAAGCTTTGAATAAATTGCTGGGAGTAGAGGAGAAACCTTTGTTAGATTTACTTTAATAGATGTCTTTCCAGGCATAGTTAGAGCTCTTCCTTTAAATGAAATAGAGGGGCTCATGTTATTTTCCATTATAGGTTTTATCCAATAATTTCCATATTTATCTTTGTTCAATTTAATATCTTTGACATACTTTTTTGCTGGTACCGAAGTAGAGATCGATTGAAATTTGTCTTTTGTGTTTTGAAACATTGTATTTATTAGCTAAAAAAAACTTGCGTTTCGTTTAAGTAAAAATTTACTGTTTAAATATGATAAATTCTGAAGGAGATTTAGAATTTCCAGACTCTCCATATGATAATTTAGAAATCTGCCGCCGTTGTGATAGAATAGGGCTTAATAATGAGGTTTCATATAAACAATGTATTTTCTGTGATTTAATTTTAATTAATGTTAATAAAAAATATATAAAAATATATAACTCTTTTAAATTAGAACCAAAAATGAATTACTTTACAAGATTAATAAGAGAGATGAATGTTAAGTATTATAATAATACACCATTTCTTTCAAGGGAAGAGACTATTTGTATTGAGGAAATGTATAAGGGTTTAATGATATTTATTATTCAAAATAATTTTAATGGAAATGTTAATACAAGATACTATATAAATAAAATAATGAATTATTTTGAAATTAAACCTGAACTCAGGATAAAATATAGAGTTTCGAAAATAGCTCAAAAAACATCAGATGACTTGTTTTCCAAATATATAAATGAATGATTTTTTACCCGTTTGGGAAAATAAGATAAAATTTAATAACCATAAAAATATTCCAAATTCATTGAGATGTCTCATAGTTGGTTCAAGCGGATGTGGAAAAACCTGTTTGCTTTTAAAGATGCTCCTTAGTCCTAATGTTTTAGATTATGATAATTTAATAATTTTTACGACGTCAAGTTTTCAACCCGAGTATCAACTACTCTCACAGGGTTTTAATGCGGGTCTTAAAAAGGAAGACATTATGTAGTGAAATTATACCAAGGTGAACCCAGGGTGTGCTCGCTTCAAAAGGGGCGTCTATAAGACCCGGGACAACCGGGGCGCACGTACACTCCAGCGGCACTCACTGTGACATAGTCCTTTAGTTTGAATGGTATGTACGCCCCTATATGCTGCGCTGATTGTTCTCTCTATTGGTATCGGCCATTGCCCATGAAATACTCTGATTTTAATGCCTGTTGCATGAATGTATTTTTACAGGATGTTACTTCAGATCTAAATGATATTAAACCTACCCAAGGGTCAAGTCGTGTCTGAGCTTGATTTTCACGACATTTAATATCATTTAGATCGCCGGAATGGCTGACCACAAGATGATCGTGGTACTGTCGGGGAAGTGGTGCGTGAGACTCAAGACACCAATGGTCGGAAACAGGTTTTACAAAAGGTCACAACTTTATTAACTGGTTATTCACTTCATTCCATTACCAAATAATACCGTTTAACCCAATGGACCAGGTTAACTCTATCCGCATAGTCCCTCTTTCGTGGCTGCAGCGCCGAACCCGTGGTACACGTTCATTCCGTCGGGCAGGGCTTCTCGTGGCAAGTGCTCCTGACTCAAAGTATGTTTCTGTCTTTATGGGCATCGTCGCGCTAATCCCTTCTCCGCAAATGCCCCGAGGTCATCCACGCTCGCCTCATTGGAGCCGGTTCGCTCCCCCCCTGCTGGGAGTTGCATTTGCCTCACAATAGGAGGGTGCTCTAGCCCGGGGCTGTGACCAGGTGAACAAGAGATTACCACGTTCGTGCAAATTCCTGACATTCATTTACGAAATCGTCTATCTGCTTCGTTTTCCAATTCCAACGATCAATATGATGTCAAGATCTCTACTTCCATATTGGTTTTGATTAATGCCATACAGTACATTTAATACCATGCCATACAGTACATTAATGCAGTACAGTACTTCCACAATTCCCTCATTTTTTGTTTTTGTTTATATTAACCATTAATCTAAACATCAATATAAGTAAACAATCAATCACTACAAGTAAACATCAATACAAGTGTAAGTAAATAATCAATCACTGCAAGTAAACATCATTACAAGTATAAGTAAATAATCATAACTTTGGTAATCAAATTCCCTTAGGCATACACCGTCATCCTGCAAGAATCACAAAACATTTCGTTGGTCATTGACTCCTTCCATATTGTTCAATCTATTGCATTTGCATCACAAATATCTTTTCAAAACAACACTTCACCATCACCAAGATACAACAATTTCACTTCATTTTCAAGTTTTGTAAAGCATCTGCACCATCTGGCAAAAACGTTTGCCTCCACACAAATGTTGACTTTGTTTGAAAGGAAGGGCTGATCACTTGTGTTTGAATCCAGGTATGAAACATTTTCTCCTAATGTCTTCATAGCTCCTGCACTACTTCGTGTAGGATTTCGCTGTTGTGGTAACATTGCGGAGTCATAGACTGACCCTGCTCTCCATGTAGCATTCTTGCCACTTTTTGCTGTGAACCATAATGATTCCTTGAACAAGGCCTTCGCCCAGTTGTAGTCGACTTGCCTCCTCCCTCATTATGAGTGGGCAGCAAGTATTGGTGTGACGTTGATTGGCCAGCAAGATGTGGAACAGGGATGCCGGATGCATCCACAATGATGTTGGGACCATGGTGTTCAGGTCATCCATGGTCCATACCAGGAGTGGCCCGCAAAATCGTGCACAGCTGTTGTGAAAAGGCACAGCCATTGGTTTGCAGCTCCATGCTGGCTCCCCGGAAGTTGGTGAAGTAATAACATATGTCCCCGCATTTCACAGAGGTTGCAGGTAAAATGTCGTTGTCCTGCAACTTCTGATGTGATGAATGTTCGAAGCCTTCGAACAAGAGTAAGTGATCGCCTTTCTTTCATATGTTGCAGTGTGATCCAGGCAAATGGTCACATAAATTTCCTTGGTGAAGGTAAGCATTCATCTCCAAGTTACACGGGAGAATGTCTTCATCATTCTTTGAGAAAGAGGGTGTATGCCACGATTAACTTCATTTTTTTAGCCACAAATTTTCTTTCTCGAACTTCTTCCCAATTCCGTTAGCACTCCCTTCAAAATGTGATCTCGTCTTATCCTTATGCTCAGTCACATCTGAATCTGCTTTCCACACACACTGAATCAGATAGGGTACATCTTACCATGAAATCAGCATAATCATGTATATCTTCCGACAGTTTCACATTCAACAATTTGTTGTTTTTCCTTAACACAAAAAGTTATATTCATTTATATGCGTCACACAAATAATATTCAATCAGGTATGTATTTTATTACTAAACTAAGAATAGCATCCACAATTGCTTCCAGGTTAATATAGTTCAAAAATTAACTCATGCAGGTATTTTAGCACTACTCTAAGAAAATTAATTGTATATGATTACAATCACAAACGGGAATACCTAATTCCCAACAACAATTTTCCCAAACCAACAAATTAAGCATAATGTATTATTACCATAATTCCTCTCCACTTTTTCTTTTCCCTCTTTTTTTTCTTCCCTAACAGTGTGTCACTCGTGGTGATATGAGTTCACTGATATTGTAATTGACACAACTCATAACATTGTCGTTATGCCATTATCTTAATTCTACTGTATTCATTTGCAACATCACTTGATTTAATCTTTTAATCTCAGTAATTATGTCGCCATAAAAGTCTTCCTTTTCTGGTTCCACATTTCTTTCCTCATTTGTCACTTCATGCGTTATCATCGTGTTGTTGGTTACCTTATTCAAACACACCGTCACTAAGGCTTTCAAGCAAGCCACCACTAAAACAATTGCCAATATAACTACTAAACCAACAAACAAGTTTGCTACTCCTTGTATATATTCATACCTATGACATAATTATATGTCGATGACATTCAACATTATATACCAAACTAACAAGCTTCCTAAAAGGTAAATAAAGAAAATCCCTTAATATGTAACATAAATCAGATTATTTGTCTTACCCTTATCCCCCTATCTCCCGGGGTTGAACTCAATCCCCTGATCATGAGTGTAGTTGTGATACATTTTTCACTCATGTTGTATTAATATCAGCAGGTAATTGTATGTCATGTAGGCAAATAAATGTCACTATCCCAAGTAGGAATATCACATGTTGAAAATGTAATGTTTATCAATGCAAGGGGTGTTAAAATGTAATTCAAATGACTGTAAATCACGACTATCATTTATCTGCCACTGAATGTTCTGCTGGGCTGCTAGGTGCAGCCTCATTTTCTGTGGGATCGTCCACCTTAGCCCCATGTGCTTGTTTGCAATGAGGGGCATGAATCCAACTTTCTATTTTGGGTCCCTATTTTTTCCTATTCTTATCAATCTCCTATGGTTTATCATTTCGTTCCAAGATACCGCAACCAAAGGTTTTAACCAAAGCTCTACCAAACTATTTCCAATTTGAACAAAAAATGCCAGTGAAACAATGATTCGAAGAATTAACTTCAAGGGGTCAATAAATTTATTCTATAGCCAGATCTAATTTTCCCATCCAATAGTTTGCCTTGCCACATGTCATATTATAACACTTTAATAAACCTTCGAAAAATGTTTCCCATCTCAACAAATTTCCTTTTTACAAATAGCCATGTGTAACTTACGTATTTAACTACAATTTCCTCTCAATTTGTTTGGCCTAACTGGCCGCAAAAGTGGCTGTCAGCATGCAGTACCGTTCTTTATCTACCAAGAAAGTGCTCGTCCACACAAGACCTCTACCAAAATGTTGTTTGTAAAAACAAATCTGGGATTTCTGATTACATGGATGCACACTCTCAGGACATTTTCAGGCTGCTGTTAACAATCCACTACGATAAATTAATTCCTTTACCCACAATCAAATAATTAGTACAAATTGAGGATATTATCCCTATCACATTCTTTTATAGATTCATTATGTTGGATCTAATTTTTTTTCAATAATTTTCCACTGCTGTAAGGAAGAACAATAGCTCTCATAAGTCTAAGTAATATCGTACTTAATTTGCCCAGCATCGAATAATTTATTTACTATCCTTTCTCATCTGTTAACCAGTGACTTTGTTTGAACTCCAGAACTGAAAACTCACAATAGTTCAAACCAGCAAAATTTTCTTTACTATTTTCCCATATCATCTATGCCTAAAACACATCCATACATACAGCACAATTTATATGCTGATAAAATTCAAGTTTATATATATAAAAATCCATGAGCAGAGTACTCTGGGAAGTCAGTGTAAGACCTCTCCAAAATTTGGCTAATTTTGTACTCCCACATTTTTATGAAGCTCATATCCATAAATAGCTTTGATTCTCATATAAATTCGATCACAATGGAATCCCAAGATTACTCCCAATTTTTACTATTAATGAATAGCTGCTCATAACTCAGCAAATCAAATCTTTATTCTCCATCTCCCTTGACAAAAGTGATAATTTTCATAATCAAATTATATTTCTATTTTTTTATTTTACGAATTCTCTCGATATGCGATCCCATCCCCATGGAACTATCTATTTTCCCGACAAGGCACACTGTCGGTGTCAACAATCTTGTAAGATTGATACACAAAAACAAAAAAAACTGACACACAAAATACCCACACACACATGCATTATGTGTATTTGTTTGCGTTGGAACCCTTATTTACAGATCCGGATGGGTGTCAACTTTATTTCAATTTCTCAAAATTTGTCCTTCAATTTTATAAGCGCTAATACACAAATGGACCAAAAAGTTTATTCTTAGAAAACCCCTATGACGTCACATTGACATTACCCTTTCAGTTCCCACAATAATTTATCCAAATTTGACTACCCACCCATTTGTATGTCAGTCGACCACTGACCTATCATTCGTGTGGAACAATAGTCCGAAATTCCCACCTGGTCATGATGTGACTCTTGTCACTTGGTTTGCCAAAAAAATTGCAAAGCAATTGTTCCAAACTTTGTAAATTTAAAATTTTGTGCCCAACATAAAAGATCCAATTTCGGCATTTGATCAATTAATTATCAATTTGCTTACAAGCAAAAGAAAAATGAATAATTCTTGCTCCGAAAACTTTTCAGACCCAAGAATCATCGACAGTTATTCATGTTTGTCCAGTAATCTAATTTGTTGAGGCCAATCGTCATTTGGGATTTGTCGCAATGAAGGCCTAATCATTGTCTGAGGTATCGGTCAGCACTGGTACCCTTGATCTTGGTTTACCCTATGAACTTGTCTTCCTTTTGGTATACGGACATCCTCTTTTCCAATGTCCCATCCGTCCACACTTGAAACACCGGTTTCTGTCGTTGCCTGGTCTGTGCACCTGTGCACTTGTATTGCTGGGCTGCATCTCTACATCCCTGAGTTGCCACTGCAATCTCTCGTTATCTCCCGAAACACGAAAAAATTCTCTGTACCGTCCTTTTTGGGGAGACAACTGGAAATCAGATGGGACAACTGTCCCTTTCATTCCTAATTTCGAGGGCAGTTGTGCATTTGTCTCCTCCACTGTATCCTGTATCCTTTTTATTTTAAGTTCTAGATCTGTTATCCGTTCTTGCTGTTCCCGTTGTCTGGATTCACCATCCCAAAGATGGAATGCAAGCCAGTCTACCGTTAGATTTTGTCTCTTCCTGGCTTTCAATCTTTGTTCCAATCTTTCCAATCGACTTCGCTCAAATGTACCATCTCTTGGAAACTCCTCATCATGTCCCTTTGTCCACAAATACCAATTCTCGACCTGCCTTATAGCTTCGGCACCATAACGGTCGTACATATGATGTGTACAAGTACCTTTTTGTGGAATCTCTGGTTGTCCTTGTGTATTCTTGCAGGCTCCATTTCCCATTCTGCCTTTTATCAAAGTAGCGTTGGATGTGTTGTAGTTTGTTCCTCTAAAGCTTCACTCGTACCTCCAGGAAGGATCTCTCCACCTGTTCAAACGGTGATTTCCAGAGAATCTCCCTCACCTGTGGCTTTTGCACAATCCAATCTCACAGATCAGTATTTGCAGATGAGCCAGAGGGTCAGTATGAAATGGGTGAATCCTCAGGTGTCCGCTCTGTTGAAGGGGAAATCATACAATGGTAACCGCACATATATATCTATATATAAACTCACCACCTTGCTCAATTTTCCAAGGTTGTCTTCACATTGATAATATCTCACAAAGATATTAAAGCTTCTTTCTTGAGACCGCATTTTCATCAATCAAACGATCAATATATTCAATTTAATTTATTCAATTCAATTTATCCAGTTAAATTTATTCAATTAAATTCAATCAATTAGATTCAATCAATCAACAATTCAATCAATTATTCAATTTCAATTAATTCATCAATATTCATCAATAAATCAAATTAATCATTTTGGATGACTCCTTGCATAAGCCCTTTCCCCAATGATGTCAGGACAGGTCCATCCATTGACTGAGATCGAATCTCATCGGTCGTCACCTCTGGTTCATACCTCATGTCAATTGATGAATCACCGTCCTGTCCTTGGGTCATATCTGACATATTTCCCCATTTTGCCTGGTCTCCACAAATTTTCTTTGCAACCACTAAAGGCAACTCATCCTTCATTCGTGAGACAGCCAAAATGGATGGCAGATATTAAAGTTCATTGGGAAAAATATCTCATCATTTTTTTTTTTTTTTTTTTTTAATAGTACCCAAAATCTCTTGGCAATATAAATTTCGTAAAACTCCTGAAATAAGACTGTAAAATTCCTTCAATCATGCTAAATTTTGAAACTCCATCGCTTGTAACACCCAATTTATCCCATAGGGCTTGAAAGTTCTTTCCCAAGTTCATGCAATCATTCTGCATTTGAACCCTATGATATCATTCATAATAATCATCATGATTTTATAGTCATGGTCCTATCATAATCATCTATTTAAAACGAACATTTCCTTTATCACCACAGCTATGTGGTATAATCAACAATAGAATAAAACTGTACATAGCAACAGGCTACCTCATGGCCACTTAGTATACCTATTGACAATAAGTCATAACAATATCGAATAATCATTGAACAATTCAAAAAATCGCTTCCACTGCTCCAGCCGCAGCATTCGTCATTTTGTCTGCTCATCCGCGTGACCAAAACGAAATAAAGGGAGCTCAACCATTACACAGCACTTTTAATGGCGCATGCCATAGGAACTCAACGCAAATTTCGACTCGGCCAGAAAAACGAGCAAATTTTGCAGGATGTTAACTGGAATTAGCCGTGAAAATATATACAAAATACACAAAAATACACACCCACAAAAATAAACAACAAAACCCAAACAAACCCAAGGTCGACCCTCTTACACAGTAAATTACATCATTTCAGCATCGTATTGATTGCTGAAATATTCCAGGGTTTATACACACCTTAAAAGAGGTATGCGTGGTGTTGCCCCCTCCCACGTTTATTCCAGGGTTTATACACACCTTGAAAGAGGTATGCGTGGTGTTGCCCCCTCCCACTTTTAATTCCTCATTAAATTCCTGATTAAATTACTCATTAAATTACTCATTAAATTACTCATTAAATTACTTATTAAATTACTCATTAAATTACTCATTAAATTACTCATTAAATTACTCATTAAAATTACTCATTAAATTACTCATTAAATTACTCATTAAATTACTCATTAAATTACTCATTAAATTACTCATTAAATTACTCATTAAATTACTCATTAAGTTACTCATTAAATTACTCATTAACTTAACTTACTAAATTACTCATTAAATTACTCATTAAATTACTCATTAAATTACTCATTAAAATTACTCATTAAATTACTCATTAAATTACTCATTAAATTACTCATTAAATTACTCATTAAATTACTTATTAAATTACTCATTAAATTACTCATTAAATTCCTCATTAAATTCCTCATTAAATTACTTATTAAATTACTCATTAAATTACTCATTAAGTTACTCATTAAATTACTCATTAACTTAACTTACATAGTTTCAGCATTGTATTGATTGCTGAAATATTCCAGGGTTTATACACACCTTAAAAGAGGTATGCGTGGTGTTGCCCCCTCCCACTTTTAATTACTCATTACATCGTTTCAATTAAAAACATCGCTTCTACTGCTCCAGCCGCAGCATTCGTCACTTTGTCTGCTCATCCGCATGACCAAAACGAAATAAAGGGAGCTCAACCATTACACAGCGCTTTTAATGGCGCATGCCATAGGAACTCAACGCAATTTCGACTCGGCCAGCAAACGAGCAAATTTTGCAGGATGTTAACTGGAATTAGTCGTGAAAATATATCCAAAATACACAAAAATACACACCCACACAAATAAACAACATTTATTCCGTTCAACAGAACAAACATTTCCTATATCATGACATGCATGTCTTCAAAATTATATGACCAAGAGAAAAAGTAAAACTAATTAAAACTGCGGGCAGTGATAATCCGGGGACCATACCGCTCCATCCTGATTGGACGGGTGCGTGCTAGAGTCGTTAATAACGACAGTCCAGATCCGATTGTTCAAAATTTCAACTCAATCGATCGAAAAATGAACGCAGGGATGCATTTTAAAGGTGCAGTGGCACTAACTGAGTTGCCACGAATATGGCCACGAAATTGCCAATATGGCCATCACAAAATATTTTCCTTAATCAATTGGCTCATAGCATAACCAATCTGCAAGTATCTCATCCGAAGATGTATCTCTGAGGAATTTTAATTAAATAAGTCATTTATAAATCAACGAGTTAATTTATTAAATGATTAATCAATAAATCAAAATTTTCCTTGACAGCCACATCACTTGGTCAGTGTCATGTCCAAATATCAGCTTCCTTACTCAAAAGGTGCCTGAGTTAATGTAATGTAATTACTGTAATAATATTACTGCAATGACTGTAATGATTACTGTAATTACTGTAATTACCGGAACTGTAATTACTGTAATTACCTCAGGTAATTACTGTAATGTAAGTACTGTAATGTAATAAGAAATGTAATTAATTAAATAAGTACTTCATTAATCGCTAATAATTAAATAACTCGTGAATTCTTATCCGATTTACTTAACATTTGAGTGTCCCCAAAACGTTGGAGCAAAACGTTGCAACAACGAAAGTGAAACGTTGTAGCGACGTTGTGGAAACGTCAGCAAACCCCAACATTTGAATGTTCTCAAAACGTTTTACAACAACATTATTTCAATGTTGCAAACTTTACTTTACAACTTTACAACAACTTTTGTTGAAACTTTACAAAGTTACAACTTTACAAAGTTACAAAGTTACAAAGAAACGTTACCACAATTTTTACAATTCGAATGGGATTTATATATATCCGTCAACTAATTCAATCAACAACTATTTTATTCAACATAGCCCAAAAGTCAACAACAATTTCATAAATCCTTAATTTTCATCCGATTCACTTGACTTTTGAATGGGATTTATATATCCGTCAACTAGTTCAATCAACAACTATTTTATTCAACATAGGCCAAAGTCAACAACAATTTCAAAAAATCCTTAATTTTCATCCGATTCACTTGACTTTTGAATGGGAATTATATATCCGTCAACTAGTTCAACCCGCAACTATTTTATTCAACATAGGCCAAAAGTCAACAACAATTTCAAAAATCCTCAATTTTCATCCAATTCACTTGACTTTTGAATGGGATTTATATATTAGTCAATTAGTTCAACCCGCAACTATTTTATTCAACATAGGCCAAAAGTCAACAACAATTTCAAAAATCCTTAATTTTCATCCAATTCACTTGACTTTTGAATGGGAATTATATATCTGTCAACTAGTTCAATCAACAACTATTTTATTCAACATAGGCCAAAAGTCAACAACAATTTCAAAAATCCTTAATTTTCATCCGATTCACTTGACTTTTGAATGGGATTTATATATCCGTCAACTAGTTCAATCAACAACTATTTTATTCAACATAGGCCAAAAGTCAACAACAATTTCAAAAATCCTTAATTTTCATCCGATTCACTTGACTTTTGAATGGGATTTATATATCCGTCAACTAGTTCAATCAACAACTATTTTATTCAACATAGGCCAAAAGTCAACAACAATTTCAAAAATCCTTAATTTTCATCCAATTCACTTGACTTTTGAATGGGATTTATATATCCGTCAACTAGTTCAATCAACAACTATTTTATTCAACATAGGCCAAAAGTCAACAACAATTTCAAAAATCCTTAATTTTCATCCGATTCACTTGACTTTTGAATGGGATTTATATATCCGTCAACTAGTTCAATCAACAACTATTTTATTCAACATAGGCCAAAAGTCAACAACAATTTCAAAAATCCTCAATTTTCATCCGTGTCACCCATGCTATCTGTCTGACAAATTTCGTCAAAAAAAACACAACAGCACTGGTTTTGCTTCGTGGAAGCTTCCTGCAAAATGCTTTGCTTCTCGCAAAACGTCCACCAATGGGAACTAGAGGGAGGGGAAGGAGCGGGAGCAAGAGACAGGTAGCCGGAATGAACATGAGGGACAATGAGGGACAGTGAGGGCGTGTTGGTATGCAATTTTCATCCAATCGCCATCTTTCACAATAATTCTGGACCGGCATGAGATGGCGTTGTCTGTCATTAATTTATATTGTAATCAAACGAGTTTTAGACATGGCGGGAAAACTGAAAAAAAAGAAAAAAAATTATTTATTTATTTATTTAAAACGGGTGTACACGATTGTACACGTGTACGGACCTTACCGAACCTTACTGAACCGGCAAACAAATCGCCTCATGGTGCACTTCATGAGCCAATTTGCCTGCAGACCAGAGCAAGGCTCTTCACACCCAGCGTATACCGTACATATCCTCGCAAGCACACGAATAATAGAATCATTTAAAACGTTCCATCCGTGACTTTTACCTTGGACGGTCGTGACAAAAATACGTTTACACTCCTTGGATTACCTATGGAATGCAAGCCCCACACACACCTCCTCCACCATGTTCAGAATTCATATTTCATAATGGACGCCATGCTTACCTTGGCGACGTCCACTCGAAATTCCAGCGGTGCCTCCAGATTGTCGGGGAAGTGGTGCGTGAGACTCAAGACGCCAATGGTCGGAAACAGGTTTTACAAAAGGTCACAACTTTATTAACTGGTTATTCACTTCATTCCATTACCAAATAATACCGTTTAACTCAATGGACCAGGTTAACTCTATCCGCATAGTCCCTCTTTCGTGGCTGCAGCGCCGAACCCGTGGTACGCGTTCATTCCGTCGGGCAGGGCTTCTCGTGGCAAGTGCTCCTGACTCAAAGTATGTTTCTGTCTTTATGGGCATCGTCGCGCTAATCCCTTCTCCGCAAATGCCCCGAGGTCATCCACGCTCGCCTCATTGGAGCCGGTTCACTCCCCCCCTGCTGGGAGTTGCATTTGCCTCACAATAGGAGGGTGCTCTAGCCCGGGGCTGTGACCAGGTGAACAAGAGATTACCACGTTCGTGCAAATTCCTGACATTCATTTACGAAATCGTCTATCTGCTTCGTTTTCCAATTCCAACGATCAATATGATGTCAAGATCTCTACTTCCATATTGGTTTTGATTAATGCCATACAGTACATTTAATACCATGCCATACAGTACATTAATGCAGTACAGTACTTCCACAGTACTGATTCTCGGAGCCGACTCTCAAGCTGAGGGATCGGGATCGGAGTTCACCCACTGGCTCAAAACGCTGGAGAATTACTTTGCTGCTCACGAAACAGAGCCCACCGCTGCGATGAAGCTGTCCGTGTTACAGTCGAAAGTCCATCACACCGTTTTCCGGAGCATTGCTCGATTTGTGACGTACGCTACGGCTCTGGCCGAGCTGAAGCGTCTATACGTAAAAACACGGAGCGCTGTGCACGGCCGGCATCAACTCTCCCAGCGGCGACAACAACCATCTGAATCGATCGATCGCTATGCGCAGGAGTTGCGTTACCTGTTGGCGGACTGCGTGCAGGAAGTACGGACCCACGAGCAAGTGCAAGACGACTTGCTCCGAGATTCATTCGTCTCCGGAATTAATTCTGGAGTCTTGAGGCTCCGACTTTTGGAGACCCCGGATCTGACATTTACGGAGGCACTACGGCTGGCACGCGTCTATACAGATGCCCGAGAACAATCCACCGCTTATGATCACCCACGAGTCGTGGCGGGGACCTCTCAACTCGCGCGACCGGAGAGGGGTACCGCCGAGGATATGGAGGAGGACCCGACCACCACGGCCGAGTCTCTGGGTGCTCCTGAAGCGGACTCCACTTCCGGCCTAACTGCTGCCGCCGCTGCCCGGCCACGGCCTGACCGGTATGCAAAATGTTATTTCTGTGGGAATCGGCAGCACCCTCGATCTGACTGCCCGGCTCGGGAAGCCATATGCCACCTGTGCTCCACCAAGGGCCATTTTGCAAAGGTCTGCAGGAAGGCCGCTCGGGGCACGCGTCCCCACGCGACCCTGAATGGGCTCATCGCTGAGCCAACGGATCGAGCGCCGGACGGGGCGCCTCACTCGGCTTTGATGAGCCGACCTCCTTCTCGCGGGCCTCTGGCTGCACGCCCGACCTTGGTGAGATACACCGGGCCGCCGAAACAAATGGCGCGAACGCGACTGGCCGCAGCGCGACCGACCTTGACTGGCGTTTGAACGCCTACTTCAAACAAGCAACATGCTCCTGCTTTGGAAACTCCTCTCGATGTGCGGCAAACGCAGCACGTGACTCGAGCCCCATCTGACGGTGGCTCTTACGAATTACATGCACCCACTTTGGCATATGAATCTGCAGACGGCAGTGATCCTTCTCACGTGACTCGAGCGCCATCTGGCGGCGGCTCTTACGACCTACACACACTCACTCTGGCAAATGAAACTGCTGATGAGCCAACTATGCGCTTGTCACGGGGTTTCTCCTCGGGCTGCCCGAATGACCGGCAAACTGCAGCCGGCGTGGGAACGTCCTCTGACAGTGGGTATTACGACTTCTATGCTCCTGCTGAGGCCCAACCTGCCGACGCTGCCCGAAGGATTGCAGCCGGAGTGGGATCCACCCGCGAGGCGCGATCTTCTCGCCCGGCCGGTACAATACCTGCCGGGTCTGCCGGCCTTGCGCAGGCCATCATTCCGCTCAAGGTCGCGGGCATTTTTGCGCAAGCTTTGATTGACACGGGGTCTACGGATAGTTTTATCGATCAGCGACTAGTGCATCAACATGGGTGGCCGGTTCTCGGGACAACCCGCCGGATCTTCATGGCCTCTCAGGGACTTCGGTTGAGCACAAAAGGGGCGTGTCGATTGAAACTTGTGATAAAGGGACGCACGTTCCCGGACGTGTATCTCATGGTATTACCTGCTTTATGTGCCGACGTTCTGTTAGGACTTGATTTCCTTAAGCGGCATGGACGTTTGGAAATAGACTTCGGTGGGCCGGACACGGTTGCTGTGTGCGCCCTCGCTCAAATGGACGTGGAGCCTCTCTCGCTGTTCCCCAACCTGACCACTGATTGTACCCCTGTAGCCGTCAAATCGCGGCGCTACTCTCGCGCAGACGCGCAATTCATTGCGGAAGAAACGGCCCAGCTCTTAAAGGACGGTATTATAGAACCCAGTAGGTCACCGTGGCGGGCCCAAGTCTTGGTGCGAAGTGAGGCCCACCGCCGGCGCATGGTAATCGACTATTCGCAGATGATTAATCGTTTTACACAGCTGGATGCCTACCCCTTACCGGGGATGGATGCCCTGGTACGCCAGGTGGCCCTGTATTCCGTTTATAGCACTCTCGATCTGCGTAGTACGTATCATCAGGTCCCCATCTCTAGGGCTGATCGCGTCTTTACAGCCTTTGAATCAGGTCAGCGGTTGTACCAGTTCACTCGACTCCCCTTTGGGGTAACTAACGGAGTCACTTGCTTTCAGAGGGCTATGGATGACCTCGTTGCGAAGGAGAACTTGACCGATGTCTTTGTCTATCTGGACAATCTTACGGTTTGTGGGTATGACCAGGAGCATCACGACGCTAATCTGAAGCGCTTCCTCGAGGTCGCGTGGAAATATTGCCTAACCATGAATGCGGCTAAGTGTCGTTACTCTCTACGCACGGTAGATCTTTTGGGGTACACCGTGACCCATGGCTCTGTCTCTCCGGATAAGGAGCGTCTGCGCCCTTTGCTCGATATGGCTCCGCCTAGCGATCGGGCTTCGCTGAAACGCGCTCTTGGGCTGTTCGCCCACTATTCAAAGTGAGTGCAAAATTTCTCCGCAAAGCTCCGCCCCCTCGTGGCCTGCGACACATTCCCCATGGGCCCGGCCGCCATGGCGGCCTTCGAGGGCCTTAAAGCCGACATCGCTGGCGCCGCTGTCGCGACGATTGACGAGAGTGCCTCTTTCGTTTTGGAGAGTGATGCCTCAGATCATGCGATAGCGGCGACTCTCTCCCAAGGGGGACGCCCTGTGGCTTTCTTCTCACGGAGGCATTCGTCTGTCGAAAAGGAAGCGTACGCGATCGTCGAATCAATTCGGCGATGGCGGCCGTACCTGCTTGGGTGGTGTTTCCAAATCGTCACGGACCAACAAAGCGTTGCGTTTATGTACGACACCTTACATGCTCAGCGCATTAAGAATGAGAAAATCACCCGTTGGCGTATCGAACTCGCCGACTTCTGCTACACCATCAAATACCGCCCGGGGAAGGATAACCTGGTCGCCGACGCCTTATCGAGGCCGGCCACTTGCGCGGGGGTTGTCACTTTGGAGGGGCTGCGCACTTTGCACGGCACTATGTGTCATCCCGGGGTAACGCGTTTCGCGCATTTTGTGCGCGAGGGAAATCTGCCGTACTCGATTGAGGACATCCGCCGCATCTGCCGTGATTGCACGATCTGTGCGGAACTCAAACCGCGTTTTTACAACCCTCCTATGGGGACGCTCGTTAGGGCTACTAGACCGTGGGAGCGCTTGGCGATGGACTTCAAAGGGCCGCTGCCAATGTCGAGCAACTCTCGCTATCTGCTCACTATCGTCGATGAGTATTCACGATTCCCCTTTGCTTACACGTGCGGGGATATGTCGGCTGCCACGGTTATTCGGTGCCTGCAGAATTTGTTTTCTATGTTCGGGTATCCGGCCTACGTGCATACCGATCGGGGTGCGGTGTTCCCGTCCCAGGAGGTGAGGGGCTACTTGCTTCAGCATAATGTCGCTTCGAGCTACACCACCCCGTACCGGCCCCAAGCGAATGGGCAGATCAAACGCTTTAATGGGATTATATGGAGGGCCGTCATGCTAAGCCTTCGGACCCTCGGCCGAGGCCTCGATAAATGGGCGTGGTCGCTACCTGCCGCTCTAAACTCGATCCGGGCTCTCCTATGTACTGCCACCAACCAGACTCCTCACGAGCGACTGTTCCACCACCCTAGAAGCTCTGGCAGTATCCAATCTTTACCCAGCTGGCTCGCTGAGCCGGGGCCCGCCTATCTCAAATGAGCGGTTCGCGCTAGCAAGTACGACCCCCTTGTTGACAAGGTGTGGGTCCTCCAGGCTAATCCCGAGCATGCTCGCATGTTAACGGCGGACGGCCGCGAGTCTACTGTCTCCGTATGCCATCTCGCCCCATGTGGGGACGACGACAGGGATATCGACGAACCCGTCTACGAGTCTATGGACTCTACCGAAGCTTGCCCTATGGAACTACCACCGATACTTCCGTCGTCACCCACTCCCGTGCCCGAAGGCGCTGGGGCGCCCCCTCCGACACCCACCTCCGGTGGCTATTCCGACGCGGGGGACTCCGGGCTTGGAGATGCCGTACCCGGTAGTTTCCGAACACAAACTGGCAGGGAAGTTCGCCGCCCCGACCGCTACGGGTGGACCGACTGACGTGGATTGACGTGACCCATTCGATTAATGCTGACGCTTGCTTGCAACCTGCCGAGCGGCAGTATAGTTCTAACGGCGGGGAGAATGTAGTGAAATTATACCAAGGTGAACCCAGGGTGTGCTCGCTTCAAAAGGGGCGTCTATAAGACCCGGGACAACTGGGGCGCACGTACACTCCAGCGGCACTCACTGTGACATAGTCCTGTAGTTTGAATGGTATGTACGCCCCTATATGCTGCGCTGATTGTTCTCTCTATTGGTATCGGCCATTGCCCATGAAATACTCTGATTTTAATGCCTGTTGCATGAATGTATTTTTACAGGATGTTACTTCAGATCTAAATGATATTAAACCTACCCAAGGGTCAAGTCGTGTCTGAGCTTGATTTTCACGACACATTATAGGTTTATTTAAACTTCAAAACAAACTAAATGATTATAATATTGAAGATATAATACAATTATTTTGTGATACACAGAAATCAAAACCGAAACCAAAATCCATAACTTCTATTCTCAGTGATAATTAGGATGATATACCTTCACCCCAAGATTTAGATAAATCAAAAAAGAACCTCGTTATCTTTGATGATTGTGTTAATGAGAGAAATCAAGCAGTAATGGATAGCTACTATACAAGAGGGAGACATTCTTCTTGTAATTGTATTTATCTTAGTCAGTCATATTTTCAACGCCCCTCGACGCTCAATCTATCTATAATTCCAGTAATCTCTGTGTGTGTGTGTGTGTGTGTGTGTCTGTGTGTCTGTGTGTGTGTTTGTTTGTCTGTGACCGCTGTTTCTCGACAACCACGGGTCCGATATACTTGCAACTTGCCAGGTATATTGCTGGGGACCCGAGGATGTGCCTTTTCAAGGTTTGATATTAATCGGACAAGTAGTTACCGAGCTATGTCCAAAAAACGATTCAACCAATCAGAGAGCAGCGAGCTATCACGTGTGCCGAACGTGCCGAACAGACTCTGCCTCGGACGGCACATTTGAGAGCGTATTCATTTATTTCACGTTGGCAAACTATGTTGGCGTTAAACTATGTTTTAAAACTAATTAAAACTAATTTGCGATTCTTTCGCTTTCCTGCGGGTTTGTGCACGCTATGGCGATTTCTTTACCAAACTCCGCAAGCCGTTCGCTTTGGACCAAACCATTTCATGTAAATAGAGGGGGGGGATTGTCACCGTACTCGCAAGCCGTTCGCTTTGGACCAAACCATTTCATGTAAATAGAGGGGGGGGATATAATTTTAGATATATATATAGTACGGGCATGCCCTAGTAAGAAACAATGCCAATACTTTTATTTTATTTAAGTTAAATTCAATAGATGTAAATAATTTTTGGAGAGATAATTGCTCTACGTTATGTAGTAAAAAAGAATTTGAAAATTATATGAAACACACGATTGGAAAATATAAATATATTGTTGTGAAACAAGATGAGATACTAACTGATATTTTACACACATAAATGACAACTATTATTAATCTTGTGAGTAAATCTGCTTCAGGAAAGAACTTTCATAAATCTAAACTCTTGAATAGTAAAAATGAAATTATTGTAAGTTTTTTTTTTTTAAACACCCTATGATTCGTTTTGTAGGTACTACAACCAGAGCAATGCGACCAGGAGAAATAGAAGGGAAAGATTATTACTACAATTCAATGGAGGAACATATGCGATTGAGGAACGAAGGTCAAATATTTGAGGAGGTCTCTCTTGGTTCTACAAAATATTCACATTGTAAGAGTGAGTTAAATAAAGTAAAATCCAACGGTCTTGGGATTTTAGACCTGAAGGAATGAGACAAATTTTTAAACATTTGCGTGGTGATGGAGTTAAGATTTTATCATTCGGTTTTGATATCGATGAGGAGACTCAACGCAAACGTATGAAAAGCAGAGATACAAGTATTAGTGAAGAAGAAATAACAACTCATATTAATACCAATAAAGAATTTGATGAAATATTTAAAGAAAAGGATTTATTTCAACACATTTACTATGATGACGAAGAAAAGGAAAATTTTCCCATTGACCTTTACAATTCAGTAAATGATATTTTTCAATAAATAAATACAGAAGATGAATACCGAAGAAAGAGCAGAAAGTTTAAAGAACATAAAGAGTTGGTTTCAAAAGTTGTAAAGCAACAGGAAGAGATAAAGAAGAAACGGGGACAGAAACTAACTGGTGAAGAAGCCTTTGAAAGAAAACAAGAGAAATTTTTTAAACCACTTTTAAAAACTCAACAAACGATTTCACCTACAGTTCCCACGGTAGAATTTACTCCGAAAAAACTTCAAATGCTCAAAGATTTTAGTTAAATGACAGAGCAAGAACTTGGAGAATTAGAATATGATGATGAAGGATTATTTCGGAAACTTGAGGAGGTAAATCAACCCCCTAATTATGTTGTGGAAGCTCTTCAAAACAATGAATATTCGGCAGGTTCAAAAACCAGAGCAGGTCTCATTCCAACAGAAGAACCAGCACAGTTCCATCTTGTGAAAGAAAAGTTATTGATATTTAATGATAAATTGGTGTTCTTAAGTTCTGCTCAACCAAATGTTGAATTAACTCCAAGATTAATGTTTCTTCTAACAAACTCCGGATTCAGCGGTTAAAAATATTTTGAGGAACCACTTGATATGGAAAGAGAGGAAGATAGAGAGTATATTGAGTTGCTAAACGCACTTGATTATGGAGTTTCTGTTGCTGGTAAAAGTAAGAAGAATGAGAAGGAGAAACATATTATTGAATATTGATGCTTTAAGTAAGCTTGGTTCGGGTGTTAGCTTTCTTCCAAATGACCCATCACAATTAGTTAATAGGCTATTATTGTTGTTAGGTAGTAAGAAGGCTGGAAACAACAATTGTTTTAATGAAACATCCACCTTTTTAGATCAGTTGATGAATATGAAAATAATTAATAAATGTCAATACAAAGATATTTTATTAGATATTAAATAAGATGAGAAGCACAATTCTTAGTTTTAATTTCACAACGAGTGATTACACAGCTTCATTCCCTTACCCACTACAACTTAACCCCACAAAAGAATATGAGGCATCTTTATTGTCGATGGAAACTTATAATGCCTTGTTTAATATCACAGAGAAAAACAACAAGTTTAGTTATAATCCAGGAAGTGGATATAAAACTATAACCGTTTCACCCGGAGCTTGCGAGATTTCTCAAATATCTTCTGAAGTCTCTCGCCTTATGAAAGAAAAAGGTTGAAATCAAGCAAATAATGAAACCCTCAATGGAACCAGCAAATGAAACAGTCAAATCAATAATGCAACCACACCAGGTTATAAACAAACAATAATATATTATAAATCACACACAAAGAGCCATACCACAATGGGGGCAATCACCCCTACTTTCAAATCTTGCGATGATAACCTTATCAAGCCCCTTGACCCCAAACTCACGGCACCTCCCCAATGTCTCTGCACCCCTCCAAGGCGAAGTCCCAATGTCTCTGTGCGCTCCCGCGATCAGGGAGTCAAGGCCCGATCAAAGTCAATTGAGGCATAGGCGAGCGAGACGACCCCGTGGTCACGCTGTTCAGCACCCAGCAACACAGCGGTGGAAAGGAACCTCACAAAGACGCGCTCTGATGTACACGTTGCGGTTCAATCCGCGAGCCTCCGTATAATTCTCACGTGCCCTTTCTGGCACAGCCGTCCCCGGCAATCCACCGGGGAATAATGCCCAGCCGACATGACCAAACCCGGTTCACTGCAGGTTGTTCGCCTGGCGAAGATGGCGGACGGCTTTCACTCTGACCCGGGCTTTGAGGCCAGGATCCTCCGGAACCTCAATGAGGATACCCGACGACACAGGCTCCACGCACTCCGGCGATATCTCTTATCGCCCGAACTTCCCTTCAAGGACGCAAAGTTCACTCACACTGTACGTCGAACGCTCGGTCCGGAGCTTCAACAACCACGTCTCTTCACGATCTCCTCCCGCCTCTTTTTTTCTTCGCTCCACCTCTTCCGGTCACGATCCGGATTTCCGGCCACATTTCCAGCCACAGCGCTTTAAAATCTTTTAACTATAATAACCCTTTCCCTTCAACCACAATCACCAGAATACTTCGAACCAACAACAATAATCATAACAACAATCATTAGGGCCGAATCCGTAACACATGACCATAGAACAGGTGTTGATGATGGCCATGAAAACATCTGGAGGATTCACTCGAGGAAGAGGGATATCTGACAGCACCCTTGCCCGGTGGATAAAAGCACTACGTTTGACAGTTGCGCTCTGCAACAGCCTTGAAGACTTTGCAGGTGTTGTTCATGAAACATCAGAACAACACAAAGAGCTTCGACCCTCAAGACAAGCCAAAGACAATAACGACGTGGACTGCTTCATCCAATGGTTAACTTCTCATTCACCCTTTGAAGCCAAGCCTGCCAACATGCTGGTCAGTTTGTCAACAGGAGTGATTGCTGATGAATCTGTCAACTGTGACAATGCACTCAGAGTGGGGATTGGTTCCCAAAAGGGCATGATCGGCAAAACTTATGCTGAAGTGAAACTGCAACGCAAAAACAGAGTCAAATCCCTTGTCTCCATGAACAACTCAGTGAAGATCCGAGGGAAAGAAGTGGTTGTTCAGCCACAACAGATGCTGAGTCTTATCCTCTCAATTCTGGACTCAGAATCAAATTTAGCAACATACATGAAGCATGAGCTTGTGCCCCGACCACCATCTCTGGTTGATGACAATTCATTGAGACGACCCTCAAAAGCTGCATTGGCATCACTTCTGTTGTCACTTCTTCCACCTGGGCCTGCTGACGTGCCTCACGACCCACTTTATGTCATTGATGGAGGTCACCTTCTTCACCGTGTTGTATGGCCGTGCCCAGCGACATATGCAGAGATCTGTCAGACATACGTGAGGCATGTTCTCACTCACTATGGAATGACTGCAACTGTGGTTTTTGATGGTTATGCTGGTTGCTGGCCCTCCCTCCACAAAGTCAGAGGAGCAGAGGAGACGAGCAGCAAAGCGCACATCTGCTGACATTGACGTAGCTGGTCATATTAAAGCTACTGTGTGCCAGGCTGATTTTCTTGGGAATCCACACAACAAGAAGGGACTCATAAAAACTCTCAGTGAATGTCTTCAAGCTGCTGGCATTGATGTGAAACAAGCAGTCAGCGATGCACACACTCTGATTGTGTCCACACCCCTCCATCACACGACAGAGGCCCAGCCAGTGGTAGTCATAGGAACTGACACTGACCTCCTCGTGATCTTCGTGGCCAGAGCACCTTCTGAATGCAACATCTGTCAGGTCAATACTGGGCACAGTAAAGCCCCACAGAAAGTATTCAGTGTGCCTGCCATCCAGCAAGCTCTTGGAAACTTGAAGGGCAACTTACTGTTTCTTCATGCTGTAACCGGCAGCGAAACAACATCAGCACCGTATCAGCAAGGAAAAAAGAAAGGCTACAAAGTACTGAAATCAAATGACCACCTGGCACAGACTGTGACAGTCTTCAACATCCCAGAAGCAGACGCAGAGGACATTGCAAAGGCTGGCGAAGAATTTTTGCTGCCACTGTATGGTGGTTCACCTTTCAACAGTTTGGATGATTTCAGACTCGCAGCGTTCAAGAAAAATAACGCCAAAAAGTCGACAAACAGTGTTTTCCAAATGGCAAGCCTGCCACCGACCAGTGCAGCTGCTCGTCAGCATTCCTTCAGGACCTACGGCCAGGTTCAGCAGTGGATGGAAAACAACATTGATCCAAACAAATGGGGATGGATTCTGTCCAATGGTTCCCTTCTGACAGTGCCAACGGATTTGCCTTCAGCACCGGATAAACTGATGCGCATCGTGTCATGCAAGTGCAAGGCTGGCTGCACTGGTGGCTGTGGCTGTCGACGAGTAGGCATGCCTTGTTCTGTCATCTGTAACTGTATGGGGCTAACATGCAACAATGCATTGGAACTGAATGACTTGGAAGACTGATCAATAATTTTTTGTGAATTTTTAGTTTTCAGTACGTTTTCAGACCGAAAATCACTATTTCAAGCTGACATCAGCACAAATATAACGTCATGTATGGTTATTATGTTGTTAAAAATGGGTATGATTAAGAAGATAAATGTGTTTACTTTCATTTTTATGTGATTAATGCACCAATAATAATTAGTATTTGAAAGGCATTGGATAATCTATCCATACCCTCTAAATATCCGACACACGATTCTATCGCGGAAATAGCTCAAAATGAATGCAATAAATAATTATGTTGCTGACACTGGATGTTTCGGGAACTTTCACAGGATAAAGTTTGGCCCCTCTTCTTTTTGTGTGCGAAAAATGAAAACTATAACCTTTTAGTGGGGCGGCTTAGCCCAAATATTCAAAAGAATTGTGCATTTTGTGATACAAGCACCAAATTTGGCACAAATGTACATTAATATGTTGCGAACATTTTCAGATATTGGGCCACTTGAAATTCTCTCTTTATGTCCGCCATATTGGATTTCAAAATGGCCGCAACTTGAAATCTACATTTGCTATTATCTCTGGACGTAATGCAGCTATTGACTTGATTCTGGTATCTAAATGTATGTTTTTGGGGGCAAGGAATCCAATGGTACCAATTTCAACTTAATATTATCTATCACAGTCTGTTATATAATTTTATTTGGAAATTATCTAGGCAAATATTGGATTCAACACAATACTTTGAAAAGAATGTCTTAGTTCTGTAAATATAAATTTAAAAAAAAGCTAAAGTGGCGTCATTGACCAGAGGAGACTTCAAACAGCAGACTGATGAAGAATACCAATGGATAGGCAATGCAAAGCGAGTCCTGGAAGACAACACTGGTACATTGGACAATGACAACACATCTTGGGCTGCATTTCATGCCAGCCGACAGCCACCAGATGCTCGAGTCATCTGCCCCACGTCGCTGCTTCCACTCTTCCTGGAGAGTGCCCACACAGTGGCCATGATCCGGCACTCAATGGACGTCGTGAAGAATGCTGTGGAACACCTGAATCCTGGACAGACACCAGTGGTCACCGTTGATCAGCCACTGTTTGCTTTGGCCAAGCAGATACAGTGGAAGTGGCCAGAGAGCTATGGTGAAGACCAGATAGTGGTGATGTTTGGTGGCCTCCACATAGAGATGGCGGCACTGAGGACACTGGGGGACTGGCTGAAAGGGAGTGGTTGGGTGCAAGCACTTGTGCAAGCCGAGATTGCGACAGCAGGGACAGCAGACTCATTCCTGCGAGCATCCCATGTCTTGTGCACAAGAAGAGCACATCAAGTGACTGCAGCAGCACTGTACATCCTGCAACACCGTGCCTACAACCACTACTGTCTGGGAGAAACCAGGGATGCAGAGGACCTTCCGGAGTTTGAAGACTGGTGTTGCCAGAGAGGAGAAGACATCCCCCAGTTTCACTACTGGGCAACCGTGCTGGAACTAGAACTGTTGGTTCTAGTGTATGTGCGTTCTCTCAGGCAGGGATCGTTAATGATGTACCTCGATGCTCTGACAGAGCTGGTCCCCTGGTTCCATGCCCTGGATCACACCCACTATGCTAGGTGGATACCAGTGCACCTGAAGGACATGGCCGAACTCACCATCAAACACCCAGATGTAGCCAGGAAATTCAGGGAAAGCCACTTCACCGTTCAGAAAACACAGAGGGTGTTCTCTTCAATCCCGATTGACCAGGCACATGAGCAGAATAATGCCTGCATCAAAGGAGACGGTGGAGCAGTTGGGCTCACTGACAACCCTAGTGCCCTACGTCGCTGGATGGTTGCGGGACCAGAAGTTGCCAGGGTGATCGAAGAATTCCAGGATGGGAACCAACACTGGAGACGGCAAACAGCAGACACACGTCATCATGATCAGACGCCAAGTGTACAGGCCTCATTTGTGAAAGATGTTCGCTCTCTCGTCGGTGTCATAGAGGAGATGGGCAACCCATTCGAGGAGGAGAGTCAGGATGTAGTCAAACTGGACACAAAGGAGATCGCAGATCCTGCTGCTGTGGAGACCGTGATGAATGCCAAGAGGATTGGCCAAGAGCAGTTCGAGGCTTTCACCAGAGAGTGTCTGTTGGACAGAACAAAGGCAGTGGACGCACCCATTCCTCGTAACAAGCTGAAGGTGTTCAGCACTTCCACTCCAAGAAGCCAGAGCAAAGGTCAGCAACAGCTCGCCTTCATCAAGAATGACCGTGAACTCTTCGCACGCCTGTACATTGGCTGCCAGACGAAGGATGGAAACCTTGAGGAGTTCTTTTGTCACGAGAATCAGGCATGTCCTCCTGCATTGTCTGATGGTGGAAGCCTCTGCACTGGTACCAAAAGTGATCTCCTCACATGCTTGGAAGAAGTCTCCGACGCAAAGACAGAGACTCCTGTCACGACCTGTATTGTGCTTGATGGAGCAGCCATCGTCCAGATGCTGAAGCCGGCTGCATCAAAGACCTTTGAAGAGTATGCACAACAGATCTTCATCCCATATATGTCCACGAAGCTGCAAACAGTGTCACGCCTGGATCTGGTCTGGGATACTTACCTTGCTGATTCACTGAAAGGTAGTACACGTGCAAAGCGGGGACAAGGTGTGCGGAGACGTGTGGTGGCTGCCGCAGCCATACCAGGAAACTGGCAGAACTTCCTACGAGTGGACAGCAACAAGACCGAGCTGTTCAGGTTCCTCTCAGCAGCTCTCATGGAATGGTTTGACCAGGAGGACAAGCAACTCGTCATTACTGATGGAGAGGCAGTGCTCAGCAAGCCACTACTGCCAGATCTGACCTCACTCGCCCCATGTAACCATGAAGAGGCTGACAGTCGGATGTTGCTGCATGCATCTCACGCAGTCCAGCATGGACACCATGCAATACTCATCCGGACTGTAGACACCGATGTTGTGGTGCTGGCAGTGTCCCTGGCACAGGAGTTGCAACCAGAAGACAAACTGTGGCTGGCATTCGGAACAGGCCAGAGTTTCCGATACCTAGCAGCACACGAAATAGCAGCTGGATTGGGACGAGAGAAGGCTCGTGCACTGCCAATGTTCCACGCTCTAACTGGATGCGACACTGTGTCTAGTTTTCATAGACATGGCAAGAACACTGCGTGGGCAGTCTGGACGGTACTGCCAGAACTCACTGAGGCGCTGCTGCTGCTGTCCCCTGCACCTCGTGACATACCAGACGATGCAATGCGCATCATCGAGAGGTTCGTGATCCTGTTGTATGATCGAACTAGCAAATGCACAGACATTGACAAGGCCAGGAGGAAACTCTTCGCAAGGAAGAACAATGTGCAGCTCATCCCTCCAACGAAGGCAGCTCTGGAGGAACATGTCAAGAGGGCAGTGTATCAAGGTGGACATGTGTGGGGTCAGATACTGCTGCCAGCACCAGAGCTCCCTCCACCAACCAACTGGGGTTGGTCAAGGACTGGAGAAGGACAGTACACACCTTACTGGACCAGGCTAACTGAGGCAGCTCACAGCTGCATTGAGCTGGTTTCTTGCAAGTGCAAGAAAGGGTGTGTGAGGCGCTGCAAGTGCAAAAAGGCTGCCCTTCAGTGCACAGCCCTCTGTGTGTGTGAAGGGGACTGCACATGACGATGAGTCAACAACATACATGTACTTGTGGCAATGCTGAACTTGTTAACATGACACTGTTTATGTACACATATCTTCAGTACCGGTATATGTAGGGAGCTGTAATGCCCCTCCCCCTTTGTATATCCTTGCTGCTTTACCAATTACCAAGTATAACCAATTATATGTTTTGTTTTGACTTGCTACTGTACTCTTTCATGATACTGAGTTCTTTCTACTGCATTGAGGATGTGTAATATCCTAATAAGGAGTTCTCTGCCTTTGTGCTCTGGCCTGCGTGGGCGCAATCTCTAGTTCCCCTTTCCAGGCCTTGGAGGAAACTCTTATCTCTCTTTGCCTTTCTCCTGTTTTGCCATTATCTTGCAAGTTGACAGTTTTACGAGTGACCACTCCCCTTTGTACTTTCCCAAGCCAGCTGCTATACAGAAAGTTGTAAACATGTTGTCACATAATGCTGACCATCTCCTTATCAGAAGCTAACCCATGACTGGCCTTGGATGAACTTCCTTTAATTAACTGAACAACAGGATGGGACTATGGTGGGGGACCCAATGAGCCCATTCTGTCTCTGTGTCTTGTGAGCTAACTCCACCCCTGACTTTCCTTTATATAAAGCAATGTTAATTGAATTATTTCAGAGCATCTTGTTGTACTGTTGGTCATTCCTTGTGAGTTTCAATGCAACTTTGCTGTCCTCAAGCTTGAGTACTCGAGTTCCAATAAATATATCCGTTGCTCCTTTCTTCTGAGTCTTTGAGTCCCAAGTCCTAAGTCCTCGTTCTCGGCAACTGGTGGCAGCGGTGGGATCAGTCTGGGCAGTCCGGGACGCGGTCCCAGGCAAGGGAGTGGTGAGAGACCAGCTGGCAATTGATCCGGGTCAGGTGAGCTGTGGTTTTCTTTTGTTTTTTCCTTTTTAGCCCGGGGGTCAGTCCAAATTGTAACCCACTCTCTCTTGCTCGGTCGCCGTACGTTCCGTTCCCTGCTCATACCTGTTCCACGAACCTAAATTTAATTACGGACCGCTTGGGTCCTGGAGCAACTGATTGTTTATGGACTCGTTAGGGTAACGTTACGTAAGGAGAAGTGCCCCACGTTGGGCGCCTGAGGTTAAGGGGTAATAGATCTCTGGGTTGTGAGGGTAAGGATAAGGGCGGCGTCCCGAACCGAGGCCTACCCGGGAGACGTTGGAATTTTAAGTAAGATCAGAACTATTATACGGGCGTAGGACGCCAGGAAAGTGCAGTTAGGGTAGGATAGATGGCTGTGTAGGCGGGCGAGCCTCTCAGGAGAGTAGGTAGCGCGGCCGTACCACGCGAGGCGGGCGAACCTCACGAGTACAAGACTGCGAGCCTCTCAGAGTTAGGTAGACGGCTGTAAACGCGAGGCGGGCGATCCTCACGAGTACAAGGCTACGTCGGTAAACTAAATTTTCCTAGGATGGGTAACAGTATGGGTAATAAGACAGTAAAGGCAGGTGAACCGCTTAGACATACCCCAGCATTTTTTATGTTTAAGAGGTATGGCTATGCTGCTGTGAGACCAGGGAAGTCATGGGTTGCATTGACGAAGGATTTAGGAGAACCGTGGCCCGAAGGAGGGTCTTTTGCGCTGGAAAAATTGGACGTATTGTATGAGACATTAGAAAAGTTCGAACAGGCCACGAAACACTTTCCGCATGACTATTGGAAAGTCTTTGGCTGGTGGAAGGAAGAAGCGATGAAGCGACACGCAAAGTCGAAACAGGCCAGCTTGGCCGGTGAGGTAACAAAACTCAAGGGTCTGAGGAAACAGGCGAATAAAGAGCAGGATGAAGCGCTTAAGGAAATAGAGAGGCAGGCCAACGCGCGACTGATGCCGCTCGTTGAAAAACCAGACCCCGCGAGAGGGGAGGCAGTGACCAATCTACCCTCCCCAGCCCCAGTCCTAAGCTCTGTCCCGGGGTTTCAGGCACCACCTATCCTTTCTGCGCCCCCGCTACCACCTCCCTATAACCCCGCTACCATCGCGCCCCAGATACCCCAGAACCACCCGAGCCAGGGAAGGCCGTTTGCACAACTCGGGGCTAACGGAATAGACGACGGGACCGACATCGCAGGGTTCCCGCCACCGATAGGACCGGATGGGTTATACCCCTCACTGGTAGGTTGTAAGGGGAAAAGGACCTCACAAACTACCCCATCGGAATGTCAGGAAATAGAGGAAAGGAAAACATTGTGCCCTGTACAAGTTATCGGGGTTGACGCAGCAGGTCATGGGGTTCGGGAAAGAGTACCATGGAAAGAATCCTCTTTAACTGTAATGCGGGCAAGGATTCAACATTTGCTTATTGAGGATCCACGGCAGATAGTGCCGACCATGTCGAATTGGGTTTTGGATGGCGAGTGCGACTATCGAGACATAACCCATATGGGAGTGTCCGTGCTCCCACCCAAGGTATGGGAAAGGGCTAGACAAAGAGCACACTGGCCGGTGGCAGACCCAAGGGCTGGTGCAAACCCCCTGTTAACACAAGCGCAATGGGATGCTCAAAAGGTCCTGCTGCTAGATTCTATTGAGCAGGCGCTGTTGCCAGCAGGAGGTCCGGATTGGGGAAAGATCGGGGCCATAAAACAAAAGGCAGGAGAACCAATTGGAGAGTACCGAGAAAGGTTGGAAAAGGCCATTGCGCGCTGGGGAGGACTGGGTCCGATGCAGCTGGGAGGGCTACCCCAACCATTGGTAAATCAATATCTAATCGAGGGGCTTCGGCCGGTGTTAAAGAAACAGGTACAGACCGTCCTCTTCGGCTGGAAGGGAATGACAACCAACGAATTATGCGACAAACTGGAACAATGCCCGGGCTCCTCCCTAGAGGAGAAGAAGGATATTAAGGAGGAAATATTGCAAATGTTTGTCCAAGAGAAACGGGCTCAATTTAATCAGAATAAAAAGGGGGATCAGAGTCAGAACTACATACACGAACAGTGCCAGAAGTGGGGACCTGTTCGAGGTCCAGAGGAACATAGGAGGAGTTGTTATCCTCTTTTCTATAAGGGCCAATTCCCCAACGGAGAGTGGATCCACAACGAAAATGAGAACTGCGACGGTTGTACTGAGGAAGATTTTGGACTAATTAATATGAACGAGGTGAAACAACAATGGACAATACCACCCCCTCTTCCCCCTCCTCCTCAAAACCCTCAAACTTGGACTGTGCAAGGGCCCCCTCCCCAAAATTGGTATCCACCAAGACCCCTTCTCCAAAACCCCGGACCACCCCCCAATAGTGGGATGCAGAACGGACCAAGGGGGAACTGGGCCCCGCCTCGGGGTCCGCCGCAGTGGCAACCAGTGAACCAGTCACATTGGGGGCCGCCAGAACGCCGGCAGGGCGGAAGGGGCGCTGTAGAGGGACGACCTATGCCCTCCGCACCACCGGTTCCGCAGGAACCGTGCCATTATTGCAAGCAGATGGGACACTGGATACGTGATTGCCCAAAGGCTCGTAAGGGGTTTCAGCCCCAATACAATAGAGGGGCCTACTGACGGGACGCTGGCGAGTCGCCCAAGGAGTGTCCTCTCTTGACCATGACACCGGCAGAGGAACCAACCATGATGTTGGACGTGGAGGGAAGACAATTAGAATTTCTCGTAGATACGGGCGCGACTCGCAGCACAATTAACAAGGGGCAATTGCCCTCTTTGCGCCCTACGGCCAGGAACGTTCAAATACTGGGTGTTTCGGGTTTACCCCAAGCGCTTCCTATTTCGGAGGAAGTGCGAGTAACATGCGGCCCGCTGGAGGCTAAACATGCTTTTTTGATGACCACTACCGCCCCGACGAATTTGCTGGGACGGGATTTATTGTGCCGTTTGGGCTGTCAGATCTCATGTACCGAGGAGGGAGTTTTCGTAGACGTCGCGGAATCTAAACGCGACTTGGTAATGACGGCATTGTCTCGGCCCGGCCCCACCGTGTATTGGTGGCGCATGGATGAAGGGGCTCTGGCTACCTGGACGCATATCATAGATAATGTGTGTTTGGACAACGCAGTTCTGCGAGATTGGCTACAACTGCACGAAATTTCGATAAAAACCTTAAAGGATAGTCCACCCCATTGCACTGCGTACTATGATGCAACGGGCGACGACGAGAATTATCGAGAAAAGGTTAAGGAGAAGCTGGGCGAGCGCACGCCTCTGCACTTGTCACGGATGTGGATCGGCCGCGAGGGAATAGGAATCGAGGCAGTCCTAACCTCGAGTCAGCGTGCATTGACCCGATACCCCGAAGGAGCGGCCGCCCATGTTACCCTCACTACTGCCAAGGGGTGGCCGCCGGAAAGTGTAGGTTGGATGGTAGGGAGGTTACGTGAAGTTCCCCTACAAGGTTATCGGAGTAAGAAGGGCCGTTGGACTTTGAAACGGCTCCAAAATGGCGAAGGGTTCTCAATTGACTTCAAGACACAACGGAGGGATGGAACGTTCGAAGCAACAGAGTTGCCTCCTAAGGGCACCTATGCCATGAGGGCAGTGCTGACGGACCCGGGTGAGTCAGATTACCTCCTAGCGGAGGTGCCAGACAATTTATGGCCCAAAAGCGACGGTGAGGTTGGACGGATGCGAGACGCCGAACCTCTAGTGATAGCAGTGCAGCCGGGGATGCGCTTGCCAAATGTAAAACAGTATAAGCTACGACCTGAGGCCGACGTAGGCATAGCACCAGTGATTCAATCCCTAGTGGAACAGAAGATTATCGTGGAAACTAACAGCCCATGTAATACACCAATTTTGCCAGTTAAAAAGCCGTCAAAGGACAAATGGAGGTTTGTACAGGATTTAAGGGAGGTGAACAAGGTGATACAGGGCATACACCCACTAGTTCCAAACGGAGAAACCCTCATGATGTCAATTCCACCGGATGCAACATACTTCACGGTCATCGACCTTTGTTCTGCGTTTTTCTCTGTGCCCATCGCGCCTGAGTCACAATACTTGTTCGCTTTCACCCATAGGGGGCGCCAGTATACTTGGACAGTACTACCTCAGGGGTTTTCAGATAGCCCCACTCTGTTTTCCCGGGCGCTGCACCGCGACCTGGCGGATGTGGAATTGAAGGGAGGGTCAGTGTTGCTGCAATACGTTGACGATTTGTTGATTTGCTCCCCTTCAAAGGAGGCGTGCGAAATGGATTCTTTGGCCCTATTAAAGGCCTTGGCGGCCAAAGGCCACAAAGTAGGCAGACCAAAACTTCAGTTTGTGCGGCAGGTTGTAACTTACTTGGGACACGCCATTTCGCATGGAAAACGAGAATTGGATGCTGGACGGGTGACCGCTATCATGGAGCTGCCTCGCCCTCGCTGGCAACGACAAATGCTGCGCTTCCTAGGTATGACGGGATATTGCCGCACTTGGATACTTGATTTTGCGCTGCTGGCTAAACCACTGTACGAGGCGACCAAATCAAATGCCCCGGACCTATTGATATGGACGGATGAATTGAGGCGATGTTTTGACGGGCTGAAACAGGCGCTGGTTACGGCACCGTCATTAGGACTCCCGGATTATGCGAAACCATTTACCCTTTACACTCACGCCGTGGGAGGTTTCGCCCAGTCAGTTTTGACACAGACCCATGGGGATAAGGAGCGGCCGGTGGCCTACTTTAGTAAAAAGTTAGACCCGGTCGAACAAGGGTTTCCAGTGTGCTTGCAAGCCGTGGCAGCGGCCAGGTACGCGGTAGAAAGAACAGCGGACATTGTTATGGGACACCCAGTAACGCTACGGGTACCACATTGCGTCACTTCGCTGTTGTCACAGCGAAGCACACAGCATTTGTCTAACACTAGATTAATGCAATACGAATCCGCACTGATCACTGCAGCCAACATCACGATCGAACGTTGCACGACGCTCAACCCAGCCTCACTGATGCCCACTCCTGAAGAGGGCGAACCTCATGTGTGCACCGACGTTGTGCAGCTAGTCTCCACGGTGCGATCGGATCTAAGGGACAATCCCTTAGAATATCCCGACTGTACATATTATGTCGATGGATCAGCTAGGCGCGCACGGGACGGGTCTCTGTTGTCCGGGTACGCCGTGTGCTCGGATAGCGAAACGGTAGAAAGCGGGCGTCTTCCACCTACATTTTCCGCACAGCAGGCGGAGCTGTGCGCCTTGACCAGAGCGTGCAGCTTGGCGGAAGGCCTTGCCGTCAACATTTACACAGATTCGGCCTACGCTCACGGCGTAGTCCACGATAAAGGAGCCATCTGGAAGATGAGAGGGTTTCTCACATCTGCCGGTTCAGTGATAAAGAACGGCGCGCTGGTAGAAGGGCTCCTCCGAAGCATTTTACTTCCCCGCGCTATCGCGGTAATTAAGTGTCGTGGCCACCAAAGGGCGGACACTGACGTTGCCCGGGGCAACGCAAGGGCGGACGAGGCGGCAGGAAAGGCCGCCAACCAACAGATAGAACGCAACATGCCGATGGTGACACGAGCACAGAAGACAGCCGCACAGATTGCTGACATACCGACTGCGGGACCACCCGCCACACCAACTAAGGACGATATCATAAATTTGCAAAATGCTGCACCGACGGCCGAACACGAGGTCTGGCTCAAACGAGGAGCGATACGCCCTGGGCCAGGGGAAATGTGGACCCTTGATGAAAAACCTATAGCACCCCAGGCTTTACTGCCTTGGCTGGCACGCATGGCTCATCAGAATGGTCATGTGTGCCAGAGGGGGGTGATGGGACAGATAGACTACACTTGGGCAGCGCCAGGACTGTCACGGATTGTATCCGAAGTGTGCCGATCGTGTGTGGTCTGCCAGCAACACAATAGAGGGGCGCCACCGAGACATGCACATGATGGGGGACGACCCCCGCCTAGTGGGCCGTTCGCAACTATTGAGTTCGATTTTACAGAATTGGAACCAAGCATGTCGTTTCGCTATGTGTTGGTAATCGTAGATACGTTCACCAAATGGGTCGAAGCATACCCATGCGTCAAATCCGATGCTCCGACAGTAGTGAAGCGCCTCGTGCGGGATTTTATGTGCAGATTTGGCATTCCCCAGATAATTTCGTCAGATCAAGGAGGCCATTTCACGGCGCAGGTGGTTAAGGGCATTCTGAAGGCGTTGGGCGTTAAACAATCCTTCCATTGCGTCTACCACCCACAGTCCTCAGGACTTGTGGAACGAACGAACAAGACTTTAAAGAATAAACTAGCGAAACTTTGCGCAGACACAGGCTTGAGGTGGCCAGAGGCTCTTCCGCTTGCATTGATGAGCATTCGTTCCACCCCGGGTCGCACTACGGGCCTTTCCCCCCACGAAATATTAATGGGACGACCTATGAGCTTGCCCGTTTCAGCACCAACAGACATGTCCACCCTTGCTTTGCCAGTAATGGATGACATGCTTTTGAGATTTTGCATAGGCTTGTCGAATGTGGCACGCAGCATCCATGCTCGAGTACGAGAGGCGCTGCCTGAACCAATAGGCCACGCCATCCACAACTTTCAGGCCGGCGACTGGGTGCTCGTGAAGCACTTCACCCGCAAGGCTGCTTTGGAGCCACGGTGGAAGGGACCATTCCAGGTGCTACTGGTCACACCGACGGCAGTCTTCTGCGAGGGTAAACCTTCGTGGATCCACGCCACCCATTGTAAGTTGTCCATCCCCGCACCACAAGCCACACAAGACACCGCACCTCACATTGCTGCAGACACCACACCTCACACCGCTGAAGACAATGCACCGTCTAGGGCACCACAGTCTCCTAAGGGCGGCGATGACGGTCATGATGATGGGAATTCTGGGCAACTGCCTAACAAACCCCGCCAAGGATAGGCTTCTGCAGTTTAACCCACTGAGAGAGGATCTCCCCAAATACCCAGGACACGACAACTACACGTTATTTAAACTTTACTCCGTCAAATACATAACGGCTCCCCGGGGACAGGGGATAGTAGTACATTGCTGTGAGTTGGAGACACATTTCAAGTGGTTATCTGTAAGATGGATGGAAGCCATGGTGGTACATAATGGGACACCACAGGCACGCATGACAACCCCACGCATAGTCTTAACTAAGGTTAGGCAGGTGGAAAATGGAAGGTTTACTGGGACCGTGAATAGTCACGCCGCCGCAGGATATCAATGGGGCACGGGCATCGACAATACTACTCTCCTACTGTCGCATGCCCTCGTCGGCCCACACACCACGATAATACTTGAATGTGGAATATGGCCCCCGCGCACGCTGATTAGAAGGAACAAAAAGAGGGGAGATACCCAACACCAAATCCGGCCTAGTTGTGCCGCCTACGTCATTAAACCCCCTCCTGCCCAGGAAGTAAGAAGGAAGCCAGAGGAGAACACATACTGGAAGGTCGCACGGCATATGGCCACAGTACAGAATAGGACACAGTGTTGGATGTGTATGCACCTTCCCCGCACCAGCACAGCAGGCATACCAATGGTAGTGTTACCCCTATCACTCAATGATTTGTGCTCGAAGCCACTAGATACCAAATGCATTAGTACAACCCTGACAAGCCAAGGTTCTGACGGACCTGCGTGTAAACGAGTTTTCCAGTATTCACCCCCCATCCAGTCCCGACACTTTGAGGAACGTCCGGCGCCGGTTTGGGTCAAGCCGGCATGGGGGGCCCTCTGCTTAGAAGGAAAGGGCCAAGTAATGGTAGGCAAATCCGTGTGTAGAGATACCCTTCCCGCGGACCCGAGAAAAGGGAAACACACGCTCCTAGTGAACGTTACAAGCTCGCCCTTGCATAACCTCACACACCTCCAGTTGGCATGGAAAGGGGAAAACGGGACAAACACTATCCCAGGTCTTCTCACTTGCATGACCACCCATTTAGTGGCCCCGCACGGGACCATGTTTGTATGCGGGAATAAAGCTTACCCGTATTTACCTGATAATTGGGGAGGAATTTGCTATTTAGGATCAGTTTTCCCAGAGATGGAAATGCGACAGCACTTGCATAATACCACCGCACTCATAAGGACACAACGAAGCACCTATTGGCACGACGACGACACCACTACTTTACACGGCGCTGATTGGGAGAAAGCCGTTAGCTTCTTCTTCCCATGGGCTGGGACGGTCATGAACAGTTACCGCATTGACAAAATTGCGTTAATCTTAGAAACTGTGGCCAACGCCACCGCTACAGCACACGACGAAATGTTGGACACAGTTGTCCATCTGCGTACAATGGTTATGCAAAATAGGGTTGCATTAGATATGCTATTGGCAGAACGAGGAGGGGTATGTGGGATAATTGAGGGTAAATGTTGCACTTTTATTCCTGACCCCTCACAGGGTGTCAGTGCTGCTATTATAACGTTAAGGGAAAGCGCTCACTCATTGACAAGGGATCGCTTGGATCGGGAAGCCTCCCACCAGTGGCTTACCGACTGGTTCAAAGGGTGGACAGGCACAATTGTAAAGTGGGTACTAACCGCTTTGGCAATAGTCCTTGGAATCGTGGTTAGTTGTGTGATAATCAAGGCTTTAGTCCTTGCGTGTGTGAGGAAGTTTTCCACAGGATGGACACTGAAGACGACACCGGAAAAGGCCATGGTGATGATCGACCAGCGGATCGCGGGTCCGGATGACACACCAGCTGTCAACTCAACTGCCAGTCGCGGATCCTGGAACGACGACCTGAACGAGTCCCTGGGCCGCGACAATGAGATCTTCGCTTCCGAAGATTGTTCTTCCATTGCTGATATTACCGATAATGATGTCGAGTACACTTATGCGGACCTCGAAGCATTTCAGGCTACCAGAAGGCCGTTTAAACTGGGCCCCGACACGTCGGAAGAAGAAATCGACGATTTCCTGAAGGATTCCTCTCGTTTCTTCACGATATGCCATGCCGTGGCTATGACTATGGGCCGTCCACTCCGCAGGCCTACGCCACCTGAAAATAATGTTACTGATGATGTTACCAATGATGATGTGGGCCACTTGCGAGGGTCCCCGGCTGATGTTTATGTTTCAATGCAGGCTCTGCCTCTCCATGTTTCACGAGCTCACCTTTATGTCTCACAAGCCCACAGTGAGTCAAACGCCACTGACCCAGTTCGGGATGTGGACCCAGCTGTGAACCCAAGCCCGGATGGAGAGGAACTCGATCGTGAAAATACTCTGAGTTCCGAGTCTGATTGTTTTGGAGATTCGCCCTTGAATAACAGCGAAGCAAGCAGCATCGCCTCGGACGATCTCGACTTTGACCCAAAGGAAGTTTCTCTCCCACCTTTGGATCGTTATGCTTTATTTCATGGCCATAGGTTTGAGCCACCTGATACTGACGATGTTGTGTCTTCCCCAGATCACCAGCACGTAAGAGACCTCATGAACATGAATATCGATTGAGCGCTGAAGATCGACAAGGATTTCACTTGGGGAAGCCTGGGCGAGCTCCAGTTGGGGAGGAGTCCGGCTGCACCTCTGTGGTCCAAGGGTGGGTCGGAGATCTTCCTGGGTGTGGACCCCGGTGGAACCAGAGGTCTTCGTTGTGGATTTGGCGCGCTATTCGATCTTCATGTCTCTACGGTCTCACCTCATACACCCATCTACACCCGACTTACATCATACATCCACTTACACCCACTTGCACCCACACACCCGCGGATCAGCCTGCTGGGTTCGTTGTGCGGTACTGGGTACGGGACATGCTCACTGGGCTGCATTCGTGTGGTACGTTACGTTTAGTTACACTCTCTCTCTCTCCCACCTCTTTTGGTGGATTTTGTGTGCCATTTGATCACTCTGCTTTTACGGCCTTACATTGCATACTCACATACAGACGCGAATCATCCTACTGAGTTTGTGTGGTGCTTTGGTACGGGACATTCTTACGGGGCTGCCTTCGCGTGATATGTTGAATGATTTTTCTGTTTTTGTTTGAAATAAAGGCCTTTGATTGGCTCGTAGATAACTTTGTATCTTAGATCCAAAAGGGCGGTATGTAGGGAGCTGTAATGCCCCTCCCCCTTTGTATATCCTTGCTGCTTTACCAATTACCAAGTATAACCAATTATATGTTTTGTTTTGACTTGCTACTGTACTCTTTCATGATACTGAGTTCTTTCTACTGCATTGAGGATGTGTAATATCCTAATAAGGAGTTCTCTGCCTTTGTGCTCTGGCCTGCGTGGGCGCAATCTCTAGTTCCCCTTTCCAGGCCTTGGAGGAAACTCTTATCTCTCTTTGCCTTTCTCCTGTTTTGCCATTATCTTGCAAGTTGACAGTTTTACGAGTGACCACTCCCCTTTGTACTTTCCCAAGCCAGCTGCTATACAGAAAGTTGTAAACATGTTGTCACATAATGCTGACCATCTCCTTATCAGAAGCTAACCCATGACTGGCCTTGGATGAACTTCCTTTAATTAACTGAACAACAGGATGGGACTATGGTGGGGGACCCAATGAGCCCATTCTGTCTCTGTGTCTTGTGAGCTAACTCCACCCCTGACTTTCCTTTATATAAAGCAATGTTAATTGAATTATTTCAGAGCATCTTGTTGTACTGTTGGTCATTCCTTGTGAGTTTCAATGCAACTTTGCTGTCCTCAAGCTTGAGTACTCGAGTTCCAATAAATATATCCGTTGCTCCTTTCTTCTGAGTCTTTGAGTCCCAAGTCCTAAGTCCTCGTTCTCGGCACATGACACTGTTTATGTACACATATCTTCAGTACCGGTATATACCTAGCCTCAGATACCAGTACACCTAGCCTCAAATACTAGACCATGTAGCATGTCAGTATTATACCTAAGACATTTACAGAACTAAGACATTCTTTTCAAAGTATTGTGTTGAATCCAATATTTGCCTAGATAATTTCCAAATAAAATTATATAACAGACTGTGATAGATAATATTAAGTTGAAATTGGTACCATTGGATTCCTTGCCCCCAAAAACATACATTTAGATACCAGAATCAAGTCAATAGCTGCATTACGTCCAGAGATAATAGCAAATGTAGATTTCAAGTGGCGGCCATTTTGAAATCCAATATGGCGGACATAAAGAGAGAATTTCAAGTGGCCCAATATCTGAAAATGTTCGCAACATATTAATGTACATTTGTGCCAAATTTGGTGCTTGTATCACAAAATGCACAACAGGTTTGCTATGCTGCTACACTATTTATCCCCACCCCAATACCTAATTATACTGGGCTAATGGCGAAGTGACAGGCCCAAAGACAGCTTCATCGCCAGAGATTCCAATAATCGTGAAGGTTTTTGTTTCCATGGCGACGAGCAGAGAAAGATGTGAGGCAGGAGCGCCAGCCCAGAGTGGAGAGCAGTACTCCATCAATCTGTGGATGAAGGCCTTGTGGGTGGATGAAAAACTGAGGCTCACCTCAGTACCTCGCAGGTGTCAGGTGTGCCAAGAACGGTCTTAGTGTTATGAGTTGTTGTGGTTGTTGTTGGATATGGCGATCTACGGGTGAATGCATAAATAACTCTGGACATGCTGCTTCTGCTTTCTCAACAATGGATGGCGGTCCTCAATGCCAAACAGGAAATTTGAGCTGTCTCCCTCGACATATCACGTGCCTTCGATATGATCTGGCACCCCGCTCTGCTCACCAAACTCTCCTCCTTTGGTGTCCATGGAAATCTCCATGCATGGCTGGCGGACTTCCTCTCCAGTCGTAGTCAACATGTGGCCCTGAATGGGTTTCTCTCATCTCCTCTTCCTGTTCAGGCTGGAGTTCCCCAAGGCAGTGTTCTGGGCCCTGTGCTTTTTCTGGTCTTCATCAATGATCTCTCTGACTCTCTTGAAAATCCTCTCTATCTCTTTGCTGACGACTCTACTCTCTGTCGCTCCATTCCTCATCCCTCAGATCGGCAGTCTGCAGCCTCCTCACTCTCTGCAGACCTGGACAAAATCACAGACTGGGCAAACAAGTGGAACATGTCTTTCAATCCTGACAAATCTCACACTCTTACGATGTCTCTCCGAAAAGACCGACTGGACAACCCTCCCATCCACTTTCTGAATAATCCTCTCCAAGAAGTTCTGTCACTCAAGCTTTTGGGTCTCACTATCTGCCATGATCTTTCCTGGGAAAACCACATTTCAAATCTGGCCTCCAAAGCCAGTCGCCGACTGGGCATCCTCTGCCGTGTGAAGTCCTTCCTTGGCACACCTGAGCTCCTCACCACATACAAGGCTTTCATCCGCATCTCAATGGAATACTGCGGTCCCCTCTGGGCTGGTGTTCCTGCGTCACACCTAGCTCGTCTTCACGCTGTTGAAACCAAAGCGTTCAGAATCATTGGAATCTCCCGCGATGAAGCTAACTCCAAGGGCCTTTCACTCACTCACCGCAGGCAGGTTGGTGGTCTTTCCGTCTTCTACCGAGTCCTCTCTGGCCTTGCCCCCCCCCCCCAGCTCTCTCTGGGCTCTGTCCGCCAAATATTCCTACAGGTCGCACAAGATCTGCCTTCAACCCTCTTACGGTTAAACTGCCAAAATCAAGACTCTCTGCTCACCTTCACTCCTTCATTCCTCTTTTCTCCCGCCTCTGGAACAAACTCCCTCACTCTCTTCAATCCCACTCCACCCTCCAGGTCTTTAAAACAGCTGTTCACCACCATCTCTTATTTTCCCCCATCCAAAACCTTGATCTTTTCTACCCCCGCTAATTTCACCCCTAATGCACTTTTTTGAAATACCAACTTCTGTCCTGGAAGTCCTTGGTGTCCTTGTGTTTTATACTTCTCCCTGCCCTCCCCCCCTCCCTTCCCACGCCTCCTCCCCCCAAGCCCTCTCCCTCCCACACATCTCCCTGCTCTCAAATGTTGTGTTTGTGTGCTTCCCCTCCTCTCCCCATCTTGTCTTCCGCTCCCTCTTTTTATATGTTTTGTTTGTCTGTTTGATTTTTTTGTGAAATAAATGTTCGCTCTTTCACGAGCCTCGATTCTGTATACAAAAAAACAGACAAACAAAAAAAAACCAGTTGATCTCGAACCTTCGTCTGGCTCTTTACACTTTGTACGATGGAGGATGCGCAGTGGGTGGCTGCCTCTGGAGGCCAACTTTGAAATGTGGGTTCTCCTGAAGAGAACTGCAGGTAATCCTGAACGGTAATCCTGAACGGTAATCATACGGTAAGCAGGTAATCTTACCTGGTCTCCACTCCTATTGCCGAAGTGTTTGTGTTTGTGGCATATATAGAGCCTAGCGGCGCTGAAAGCGCCATTTAAAACTCTCCAAAAATAAAACAGGACAAACCGTGGTATCCTGTGGGAGGAAGTTTGAAAGGAACATGATCCCTCTCGCATTCCCACGTGATATTGAATATATTTCACACCGAAGAAAAGACCGAAGATCTACAGGATTAACATTTTCCTCGTACTTTTCGGAGAATGGTGAAGAAGAATAACTAAAAGGGCGAAGAAGACTTTTCCTGCCACACTTGGTGCTTCCGGTGCGCTCCCTGTTGGTTTGGGTTGAGAGCGACAAGCACTCGGTGGGAGGCACAAAGTGAAAGAAGAGAAACATCGAGGGGCTTCGGCCTTCGAGTACCGAGTGGAACATTGCCTGGTAGGTTCTTCTTCTTCCTCGGGTTGCCGGGTATCGCTGCACCGTGAGGCCGGTGAAGGTAGAGGTGGAGCACGACCAAGGTCCACTCCCGGTTGGACCCGGGAGTGGACCTTGAAGAGCCTGGCTCGGAGAGCGGCGATTACAACAAAGGGACGGGAAGGGAATTGACGGGAAGGGACGGGAATTGACGGGAAGGGACGCGAAGGGACGGGAATTGACGGGAAGGGACGCGAAGGGACGGGAATTGACGGGAAGGGAATTGACGGGAAGGGAAGGGACGGGAAGGGACGGGAAGGGAATTGACGGGAAGGGAATTGACGGGAAGGGAAGGGACGGGAAGGGAATTGACGGGAAGGGAATTGACGGGAAGGGAATTGACTGGAAGGGAATTGACTGGAAGGGAATTGACGGGAAGGGAATTGACGGGAAGGGAATTGACTGGAAGGGAATTGACGGGAAGGGAATTGACGGGAAGGGAATTGACTGGAAGGGAATTGACGGGAAGGGAATTGACTGGAAGGGAATTGACGGGAAGGGACGGGAATTGATGGGAAGGGAATTGACTGGAAGGGACGGGAAGGGAATTGACTGGAAGGGAATTGACGGGAAGGGAATTGACGGGAAGGGAATTGACGGGAAGGGAATTGACTGGAAGGGACGGGAAGGGAATTGACGGGAAGGGAATTGACGGGAAGGGAATTGATGGGAAGGGAATTGACGGGAAGGGAATTGACTGGAAGGGACGGGAAGGGAATTGACGGGAAGGGAATTGATGGGAAGGGAATTGACGGGAAGGGAATTGACTGGAAGGGACGGGAAGGGAATTGACTGGAAGGGAATTGACGGGAAGGGAATTGACGGGAAGGGAATTGACGGGAAGGGAATTGATGGGAAGGGAATTGACGGGAAGGGACGGGAAGGGAATTGACTGGAAGGGAATTGACGGGAAGGGAATTGACTGGAAGGGAATTGACTGGAAGGGAATTGACTGGAAGGGAATTGACGGGAAGGGAATTGACGGGAAGGGAATTGACGGGAAGGGAATTGACTGGAAGGGAATTGACGGGAAGGGACGGGAATTGATGGGAAGGGAATTGACGGGAAGGGAATTGACTGGAAGGGAATTGACGGGAAGGGAATTGACGGGAAGGGAATTGACTGGAAGGGAATTGACGGGAAGGGAATTGACTGGAAGGGAATTGACGGGAAGGGACGGGAATTGATGGGAAGGGAATTGACTGGAAGGGAATTGACGGGAAGGGAATTGACGGGAAGGGAATTGACGGGAATGGAATTGATGGGAAGGGAATTGACGGGAAGGGAATTGACTGGAAGGGACGGGAAGGGAATTGACTGGAAGGGAATTGACGGGAAGGGAATTGACGGGAAGGGAATTGACGGGAAGGGAATTGATGGGAAGGGAATTGACGGGAAGGGACGGGAATTGATGGGAAGGGAATTGACTGGAAGGGAATTGACGGGAAGGGAATTGACGGGAAGGGAATTGACGGGAAGGGACGGGAATTGATGGGAAGGGAATTGACTGGAAGGGAATTGACGGGAAGGGAATTGATGGGAAGGGAATTGACGGGAAGGGAATTGATGGGAAGGGAATTGACGGGAAGGGAATTGACTGGAAGGGACGGGAAGGGAATTGACTGGAAGGGAATTGACGGGAAGGGAATTGACGGGAAGGGAATTGACGGGAAGGGAATTGATGGGAAGGGAATTGACGGGAAGGGAATTGATGGGAAGGGAATTGACTGGAAGGGAATTGACGGGAAGGGAATTGATGGGAAGGGAATTGACGGGAAGGGAATTGACGGGAAGGGAATTGATGGGAAGGGAATTGACGGGAAGGGACGGGAATTGATGGGAAGGGAATTGACTGGAAGGGAATTGACGGGAAGGGAATTGATGGGAAGGGAATTGACGGGAAGGGAATTGACTGGAAGGGAATTGACTGGAAGGGAATTGACGGGAAGGGAATTGACTGGAAGGGAATTGACGGGAAGGGAATTGACTGGAAGGGAATTGACGGGAAGGGACGGGAATTGATGGGAAGGGAATTGACTGGAAGGGAATTGACGGGAAGGGAATTGACGGGAAGGGAATTGACGGGAATGGAATTGATGGGAAGGGAATTGACGGGAAGGGAATTGACTGGAAGGGACGGGAAGGGAATTGACTGGAAGGGAATTGACGGGAAGGGAATTGACGGGAAGGGAATTGACGGGAAGGGAATTGATGGGAAGGGAATTGACGGGAAGGGACGGGAAGGGAATTGACTGGAAGGGAATTGACGGGAAGGGAATTGACGGGAAGGGAATTGACGGGAAGGGAATTGACGGGAATTGACGGGAAGGGAATTGACTGGAAGGGAATTGACTGGAAGGGAATTGACGGGAAGGGAATTGACGGGAAGGGAATTGACTGGAAGGGAATTGACGGGAAGGGAATTGACTGGAAGGGAATTGACGGGAAGGGAATTGACTGGAAGGGAATTGACGGGAAGGGAATTGACTGGAAGGGAATTGACGGGAAGGGAATTGACGGGAAGGGAATTGACGGGAAGGGACGGGAATTGATGGGAAGGGAATTGACGGGAAGGGACGCGAAGGGATGGGAAGGGAATGGCCGGGAAGGGAATTGACGGGAAGGGAATTGACGGGAAGGGACGGGAATTGATGGGAAGGGAATTGACGGGAAGGGACGCGAAGGGATGGGAAGGGAATGGACGGGAAGGGACGGGAATTGATGGGAAGGGAATTGACGGGAAGGGACGCGAAGGGATGGGAAGGGAATGGCCGGGAAGGGAATGGACGGGAAGGGAATTGACGGGAAGGGAATTGACGGGAATTGACGGGAAGGGAATTGACTGGAAGGGAATTGACGGGAAGGGAATTGACTGGAAGGGAATTGACGGGAAGGGAATTGACGGGAAGGGACGGGAATTGATGGGAAGGGAATTGACGGGAAGGGACGCGAAGGGATGGGAAGGGAATGGCCGGGAAGGGAATGGACGGGAAGGGAATTGACGGGAAGGGACGCGAAGGGAAGGGAAGGGAAGGGAATGGCCGGGAAGGGAATTGACGGGAAGGGAAGGGACGGGAAGGGAGGGGAATTGACGGGAAGGGAGGGGAAATGACGGGACGGGACGGGACGGGAAGGGACGACATGACGGGACGGCATGACTTGATTTGTTGTGGTTTTATTTATTTAAATAATGGCGCTGGTTGTTGTGCAGTTTTAATGTTTCATCGGCGATTCGCGGATTTTTATTCAAATTATTCGAAAGTGGATTCGTTTTATTTACCGGTGTTTAATATTTTCAACCATGAGGAGGAAAAGGTTCTTGAGTCGGAAAATTAATAAAGGGGTTGCAATGGTAGCTAAAGCTTGTGGTTCAGGAATAGGAGAAACAGAAAGGTGCGTTGGGTGGTGTTCGTGTGGGGAGCTGTGTTGGGTGGTGTTTGTGTGGGGAGCTGAGTTGGGTGGTGTTTGTGTGGGGAGCTGAGTTGGGTGGTGTTTGTGTGGGGAGCTGAGTTGGGTGGTGTTTGTGTGGGGAGCTGAGTTGGGTGGTGTTCGTGTGGGGAGCTGAGTTGGGTGGTGTTCGTGTGGGGAGCTGAGTTGGGTGGTGTTCGTGTGGGAAGCTGAGTTGGGTGGTGTTTGTGTGGGGAGCTGCGTTAGGTGGTGTTTGTGTGGGGAGCTGAGTTGCGTGGTGTTCGTGTGGGGAGCTGAGTTGGGTGGTGTTCGTGTGGGGAGCTGAGTTGGGTGGTGTTCGTGTGGGGAGCTGCCTTCTGTTGTGTCCACAGGGAGGGGGCGCTTTCTGATCAGTAGTGTCGCTGGGAAGGGGTGCGTTTCTGGTCGTGATGTCCGTGGGGAGGAGAGGGGTCGTGAGGGGGGAGGGAGGGTGGTTGGGGTGCTTTCAGTCGGGTGGTGTTAAAGGGCGGGAGGGGGGGGGGGGGGCTATAGTTTAGGTCATTTTCGGTCTCGTGTATGGAGGGATGTTCGGTCTGGGGATGGTGAGGCATTTGGTCCTGTGGTGTTTTGGAAGGGGGTGTGTGGTGCGAAGATGACGATGACGATGAGGATGAGGATTTGGGTTTGGTGGTGTCCAGGAAACGTTTAGACCAGTGATTTTGGCGGGGGGGGGGGCAGGCACATATTCTGACCATCCCGCTGTTTGGTGCGTACATTGTTTTGGTTGTGTTTGTAGTGAGAGTACGTTAGGTCTGTAAGTGTTATTAACCAGCCTGGTTATGTCATTTAATTTGGTTCTTATGGCTTGGAGAGACACCAAAATGAGTAATTCCAGAATGGAGGCATTTGTGTCGCTTTTCTTCCCTTACAAGGGCACGGGTCGGGCACGGGTCGGGCGCGGAACGCTATAAAAAGTTGTGGCAGAGTTGTGAATTTAAATGGCTTCGCTCTTGGAACAGGAATTTGGTGTCACCTTTGAAACGCCACTTTGGAAGTTGGTTTGTTAAGGTTTGTCGCACGATCATTAAACAATCGGCCATAAGTACAAGTTCATTCAGAATCACGATGACAGAATTCTTTGTCACAATAAGCGTTTTGCTCTGAACTTTGTTGTTGAACGCGCGCAATAGGCCGTACCGGTGTTATGAAGTAGTAACGTTTGTTTCTCCTTGCTGAATGTCGAGCACAACAAACTTTCTGTCACTTCCCTCAGCAACTGTTGCAGTCACGTCTTGAATCAGCTGATGTTTTGTCCGAATATTTGTAAGGAGGGTACGACGCTGTTGTCGCTGTAAGGTCGGTCAGGGCGTTGTGTTTGACAATTTTTCGATCATGTGACGAGCACAAAGTCCACGGCCTGTGCATACAGACCCTATGACGTACACCTGCATGTTGTGCACGTTTATTTTGACATGTCGGACATGAAAGCGCAAACTCGTGATGCGTTTGGTCTCGGCTGGTGTTTGCATATTTGTCCGAAACGTGAGCTGGACACGTCTTCAGGCTTGTTTGTTTATGGGTTGTTGGGATGTTTTATGGGTTTTGGTGTCAAATTATTACAGTAGGAACCTAGATCTTTGGTCAAATACAGCATTGTAAATCAATACTGGACTAAGTCGGTTATTTTTAAAACGATCACGTGGGTAGTGCAGACATCGTGGCACGCTTGAACACCAGACCATCTTCGGGCAACATTAATTGGGCAAAAACAGTACGCTGGACAAGAAATGGAACTTTTCTCAAGTAATTTGATGATTTGTTGACGTTTTGCTTCCAACGGTTTTGACGGTGCGGGGAAGCGTGTGTTGTTTAAGAGAAAATGGAGTTGCTGTTGATCTCGTTACCAACCTTAAAAATGGCCATAAGCAGCTGATACCAGTGGCACATCGCTCAATGTGTCACCTTTTGACCCTTAAGAATCACCTGATCTGTTGGGATATATAATCGGCTTCCAAGTTGAGAGGTTTATTTGAGTGCCCTCTTTTGGTTAGCGACTGTGCTTCTATTTTGCAATGTGCCTTGGCTGTTTGAGCATCTGTACAACCGTCGGTCTTTACGTAGTCTTACTCCTGAATCCCGTTGTCGATGTGGTACTAGAAGGGCCTCATTTGAACCCCGCACCCCTCTCTGCCCCACTCCACACTCGTCCTTAGGTGGGTGCTGCCGGACTCTACTCGGTGACCTCACGGATGCCACCGACATGCTGCCCCTTGACGGCGTCCCGTCGGCAGCTGCCGAGCACGTGCATTGTGCTCGCTGTGTGACGCGCCGCTGTAAGGCCCGCCTCGGGACCGGAGGGACCTGTGAGGTCAGGCCCTGTCCGGCGGCCTGTGGTGCGCTCTTTCACGCATGCAAAGGAAACGAGCATAGGCAACTGTGCCCTCTGGAGCGCGTGCCTTGCCCCAATGCCGGCTACGGCTGCCCCCTGTGGATGCACCGCTGTGCCATCGGTGCTCACATCAGAGTGTGTCCCGCCAGTGTGGTGTGCTGTACTATGGAGTGGAACCGCTGGCCTGTCCGGTATTTGTTTTTAATTATTGCACCACTCTTTTTACCTCCGCCGCCAGTGGTGGACGGAGGTTATGTTTTCACACCTGTTTGTTTGTCTGTGAACAGGATATTTCCAAAAGTTGTTGGCATATTCGGAATTAATTTGGTGGAGTGGTCCGGTATGCGCCAAGGACGAAACGATTAGATTTTCCTGAACATCCGGATACGAGAATTTTTTCCGAACATCCGGATGAATGTAATAATTAGCTCAAGTTATTCGGGGACCAAGTCTATAAGAGATTGGGTCTCCTTTTGTTATTGGACTTCTTATTATAATTATTCTTTCCGCTGAATTTTGTGGAAGCTCTAGCGTCGGCACTGCTGCTTTGATCAAGTTGAAACCTTCCAGGAATGTTGGGGCCAATGGGAATTGATGCCATTTTCCCCCATATTTTGATTTTGTATTCACCAGGCAACCAACTTTTAATTAGGCGAAAACTTTAAAAATCTTCTTCTCCGAAACCACAGACGCTATCGATTTGATTCTTGTCAGGTTATGATCGATTACCCATGGTGCAAAAAAGTTGTACAAGATGACGTCATCGGTGAAGTAGTTTGGCAGCTACGTTGAGGTAAAAAAAAAAAATGCCGAGCTACTTTCTGGTTGCATGAGTGGAGCAAGTTGGCAAGGCAGGATAGGAGGAGGCCTTGTATTATTCAGGCAGAAAGCTTGGCAAGCAAAGCAGGGTGTCCGACTGTGTTGTTTTGCCAGAGTAGTCCTGATCTCTTGCTTGAGATCCGTGGCCTTCATCCATTGTTGAGAGGGAAGCAGCAGCATATAAAAAATTGAGTGGTTGGGACAGAATCCAAATTTATGATCAAATATCATGCTGTTTTGAGGAAAGGAAGGATTTGATGTCAACATGTGATGATGGATGCCATGACTTTGCTGAAAATTGTAAGTAAGCTAACTGGCTTGTCATTGAGAGGATTTGTTTTTGCACCTTCTTGTGTATTGGAGTGATGTTATCTGCGTTCCAAGCAAATAGGAGCCGACCTAAGCTGAAGAACAAGCTGAAGAGTTCAGACGGAGAAGAAGAGCAGGATTTGAGAACACTGGTGCTGATGGCATCTGGACCTGTCACCAACGCAGATCTAAGGCCTGCCAAAACTTTCTCTTCCTCCTTTCGGGAAAACGTCAGTGTCCAGGAGGCAGTGGGTATGAGGGATGTCGTAGGAACGGATAGGGATTGGTTTTGTTCAAGAGTGTTGGAGGGAAATGCTGAGTGGATACAATTAGCCTTGTCTTGAGTGGAGTCAGTTGTTGTGGCATTTGAAGTGTTGTTCGGTATGGAGGGCAAGTGCACACTGGAGACGGACTTAGAGGCACCTCCGGAACCTTGGAGAAGGAGACTGATTAGAGAGTTGGGCCTTTAAGATATACCAAATCATCTAAGGATGGACATATATTTGTTGTGAGGCTTGCAGAGTAACATAAGGATGCCATCAGTCATGACCCCCTTTATCACAATTACAATCCAAAATGATATATTTTAACTTCAAAGAAGCCATATATTACATTATAAATACAGGATAACATTATTAATATTGTCACGTTCCTGGGGTGAACACCCTTGGGGACGGATAGCCGAACGAGCTTCACACTCCGAGGCGCTCAGTCAACGATGGCGGACCCTCTTTATACGCGCCGGGGAGGGCAGCGGGAGGCAGCGAAGTTCTTACCTTCATGGACCCCACTGGATGTCTTCGACCCTGCGATAATTAATTCAACCGACACAGAATTACAATGTAAAAATACCGGCTTTATCTATCTATAATTCCAGTAATCTCTGTGTGTTTGTTTGTTTGTACGTTTGTACGTTTGTTTGTTTGTCTGTGACCGCTGTTTCTCGACAACCACGGGTCCGATATACTTTAAACTTGCCAGGTATATTGCTGGGGACCCGAGGATGTGCCTTTTCAAGGTTTGAAATTAATCGGACAAGTACTTACCGAGCTATGGCGATTTAGCCGTTCGCCGTTCGCTTTGGCGTTGCGAATGGACCAAACCATTGCATGTAAATAGAGGGGGGGGGTTCTGTGGTCGTTGCGAATGGACCAAACCATTCATGTAAATAGAGGGGGGGGGGGGGTTCTGTGGTCGTTACTGCCACGTGGTTTCAAAGTTTTTTTTTGTTGTTGTTGTTTGCACGCATGTTTTTTTGCACCCACGTACGGGCACGCCCTAGGATGTTTACACACACACACCCCTACACAAATGTTTTTTTTTTTTTGGCAAGGAACGGGCACCCACGTACGGGCACGTCCTAGCTTATATATAGTACGGGCATGCCCTAGTTGAAAGAAATGCCGGTAACAAAATAATGCCACAAAATAATGCCACAATTTCCCTCCAACGCCACATTAATGGCCACACGGCTGACTCCGCACGTGAAAAAGCTGAATGCCTCAACTCTGTGTTTGCCTCTAAATCTTGTGTCCCAAACCCATCCCTCTCTGTACCCACCGTACCCAGTCGTACCCAGCTGCTCCTGGACTCTGTGTCCTTTCCTCCTGACAAGGTGGAAAAGTTTCTGTCAACCCTCGACTCTGATTCTGCAACTGGACCTGACGGCATCAGCCCACGGGTCCTAAAATCATGTTCTTCCGCTCTTTCACTCCCTCTCTCTGTTCTCTTCACCCTCTCTTTTGCTCAAGGTCATCTTCCATCTGCTTGGAAATCGGCCAACATCACCGCTTTGCACAAAAAAGGTGCAAAAACAGATCCCAGCAACTACAGACCAATCATCCTTCTCCCAATTATCAGCAAAGTCATGGAATCCATCATTGCTTCAGATATGAAATCTTTCCTCTTCTCCAATGGCTTGATCTCTGATCATCAATTTGGTTTCAGACCTGGACACTCTACTCTGGACATGCTGCTTCTGCTTTCTCAACAATGGATGGAGGTCCTCAATGCCAAACAGGAAATTAGAGCAGTCTCCCTTGACATATCACGTGCCTTCGATACGGTCTGGCACCCCACTCTGCTCACCAAACTCTCCTTTTGGTATCCATGGAAATCTCCACGCATGGCTGGCGGACTTCCTCTCTAGTCATAGTCAACGTGTGGCCCTGAATGGGTTTCTCTCATCTCCTCTTCCTGTTCAGGCTAGAGTTCCCCAAGGCAGTGTTCTGGGCCCTGTGCTTTTTCTAGTCTTCATCAATGATCTCTCTGACTCTCTTGAAAATCCTCTCTATCTCTTTGCTGATGACTCTACTCTCTGTCGCTCCATTCTTCATCCCTCAGATCGGCAGTCTGCAGCCTCCTCACTCTCTGCAGATCTGGACAAAATCACAGACTGGGCAAACAAGTGGAAAATGTCTTTCAATCCTGACAAATCTCACACTCTTACGATGTCTCTCCGAAGAGACCGACAGGACAACCCTCCCATCCACTTTCTGAATAATCCTCTCCAAGAAGGTCTGTCACTCAAGCTTTTGGGTCTCACTATCTGCCATGATCTTTCCTGGGAAAACCACATTTCAAATCTGGCCTCCAAAGCCAGATTGGGCATCCTCCGTCGTGCGAAGTCCTTCCTTGGCACATCTGAGCTCCTCACCACATACAAGGCTTTCATCCGCAGCTCAATGGAATACTGCTCTCCCCTTTGGGCTGGTGCTCCTGCCTCACACCTAGCTCGTCTTCACGCTGTTGAAACCAAAGCATTCAGAATCATTGGAATCTCTCGCGATGAAGCTAACTCCGAGGGCCTCTCACTCACTCACCGCAGGCAGGTTGGCGGTCTTTCCGTCTTCTACCGACTCCTCTCTGGCCTTGCCCCCCCCCCCAGCTCTTTCTGGGCTCTTCCCCCCCACCCCCCTTCCCATGCCTCCTCCCCCCAAGCCCTCTCCCTCCCACACTTCTCCCTGCTCTCAAATGTTGTGTTTGTGTGCTGCCGCTTCTCTCCCCATCTTGTCTTCCGCTCCCTCTTTTTATATATTTTGTTTGTCTGGTTGATTTGTTTGTGAAGTAAATGTTAGCTCTTTCACGAGCCTCGATTCAGTATACAAAAAAAAAAAAAAAAAGCACTGTAAACTGAAATTCCTAATCGAGAGACCCTACATACAGACTCGTATACAACACAAGGGGAAAAATAAAGGTGAAAATAATGCGGAGTGTTTGTGAGATGCGTTTGCCTACACTCCTCCTGGTGTCCGGGGCCGTCAAAGGACCCGCGTCCCCACACAGGAAACGCACGCCCTGACGCGAAGTCCGTTCATGGGGACAGGCCTTGGCGCGCGGTTTGCTCCTCTAGCCGCCGAGCGTGAAGCGAGCAGGCCACGCCCGTCCACTCGCCGTCTGCTCCACACAGCACCCAGACGACGCACAGCCGGCACTGATGAGCCAAGGAAAGGACAAAGCGGTCGCTCAAACCAATGAAAGCCAGGGACCACGAAGACAATGTCGGGACACGACTGATTGTGGTGAAATCCAGATGCCGAGAGCTGTATCTGCGGCCGTTCGCAAAGACTGCCCCAACGCGAGAGAGCACCGTATATGTGACCGCACGGCACCAATGTCCCCACTTCTTCTCTAGGCTCTCACTCATTCGACAATGTCCGTGCATGCTCCAATCAGCGAGTCCATTTCCTCGCTCTATGGCCGTCCCTAACCAATCAATGCTCTTCAGGGCGTGGCCTCACAGACCTGCCTGCTTGATGTGATGGTGTTCGGTGGTATGATTGGTGCTCAATGTCCTGTTCCGGTTACTTTTATTTGGTGTTTATTTTAGGTGTGGAGTGCATGGCGGGTGTGGTGTGTGTCATAATGAACAATGGGAAAAGTACAGAGGCTATTTACATGCAGGGAATTTACCATTAATCCCTAACTAATTAACATAACCCCACCCCTCGTCATGGGGACAAAGGTACACTTTTACACAACATCTCGTCTAACGGATTCCCTACTTAATGGTACATAGGGGTTCTTCTTCTTCATCGCGACATTCAGAGCACACTATCCTATACAATTCTACCTGGACTAAGGCATTGCCTACCCCCCATAAATGTAACAATATATACTGTACAGTACTGTGCAAAAGTTTTGGTTATTTTCACTTTTGAGGTGCTATTCTCCATTAAACATTCATGGAATGTTAGAAGTGTGCCATGTAGGTATTTAATAATTCGGATTTCTGTGAAAGTCAATTTAATATCAGTTACCTTGAAGTACATACAAGAAATTGGGAAACCAAAAAAGTTTAATTATTAGCTCCACCACCGAAGGAGGATGGAGATTATGTTTTCACCCCTGTTTGTCCGTTTGTGAACAGGCTATTGCACTGTGGAGTGCATACCTCTGCCAGGCTGAACATTTTACCTGTTGTATCCCATTGATAGGCCAGATCTGCATGCTGACCTCAAACAAAATCTAATTGTCTCATTGTTGTCAGCTACTCAACTCATCTATCAAGGTTTGTCATAAATCGTCCACAACTTTTTGAAATAACGTGCTATATATCGTTTTGAGGCTCATCACTCCATGGTGAATAATCACTTTGGAATTTGAAAAAATCCATACGTGGATCTTCACCAAAATCAAATCAATTTGTCCTTTTCATGCACACAACCTGCCCACCAACTTTCGTCTGAATCCGTCCATAACTTTTTGAGATATCCTGCTTACAGACAGACAGACAGACGGGGTGAAAACATAACCTCCGTCCATCTTAGCGGAGGTAGTTATTGAAGTGATCGACACCAGTTACATTAATGCGAATCACAAGGTACCACAATAGAAGTTGTAAATTAGTGAATATGTAAATTGGTTTTCATCAGCTTGTTCCCTTGCTTGTAAGTCTTTGAGTCGGTTCAGAATGGCACTAAGGAATAAACTTTCAACAGAACAGCGTGGGGATATCCAAACTCTGCGAGAAGGAGGACACACGATAAAATAGCAAAAAAAAAAAACTCCTTTGATGGTGTGAGGTACACTTTACAACACCTGAAAGAAACTGGCACAGTACAGGATAAGAGAGGCCTGGAAGAACAAGAAGAACCTCCGCAAGGCAAGACAAGCACCTGAAGTTGCTCTGCTTATGTGAATAAAGAAAATCAAGTCATCAGCTGACAAATGCAATGAGAGGCGGCCTGAACATTAGCACCTTGTCCAGCACCGTTTGCAGAAGGCTGACTTCAGCAGCTCTCCATGGCAGAGTGGCAACAAAGAAACCACTGCTGAGGCCACAGAATAAGGTGAAAAGAAATTTGCAGGGCAACACCAAGATTGGGTGACTGAATAATGGAGTCGGGTATTCTGGTTTGAATCTAAGTTTGAAATTTTTGGATGTAAGAGATGCCAGTTCGTACACTGAAGACCTGGAGAATGTTGCGATACGCACTTTTTGTAGCCCATTGTTAAACACTGGGGACGCTCTGTGACTGTTTGGGGTTGTATCTCAGCTTTTGGTTGAGCAAAACTTGTTGAAATCAATGGGACACTAACAAAAGAGAAGTACAAGCAGATACTGCAGCACCATGCAGTTCCGAGTGGAAATAGCTTAATCAGAAGAACATTCAATCACAGACACTATAAAATGACAGTTGTTGTTATTTACTTGAGCAGTTTGTTTCACGTGCATTTCTAAAGGCTCTTCATTTACAATAATAAACATGTATGACCAAAGGTGGATGAGGTTGTTTTCACCACTGTCTGCCTGTTTGTCTGTGAACAGGATATCTCAAAAAGTGGTGGACTGATTCAGACGAAATTTGGCAGAGAGGTTGGGTGTGCGACAAGGATGAAATGATTATATTTTGGTGAAGATCCGGATCTGGGTCTAATAATTTTTAAAGTGATTTTTCACCATTGAAAGATGGGGCCAAAAATGATACATAGCACAATATTTCAAAAAGTTGTGGATGGATTATGACAAAACAATGTGGACGAGTTGGTTAGGTGACAAGAACAAGCCGATTAGATTTTGGTGCAGGTCCAAATCTAGATCCGGCCTATCAGTTGGATACAAAATATACACTGTTCAGCCTGGTGGTGGCGGTATGCGCTCTACCGAGTGCCATTCTAGTTAATTTTTGTATACAGTACATAGTTGAGGCTTGTGGAAGAGCTAGTACATTGAACAGATGTTAAGATACCACAATACAAAAGGAACAGTAAAGAGTCTACCAGTGGAGACACACGTCCTGGGAGAGAGAGGGGAACCACCAACAGCAGAGTTGAAGGCCAAGATAGAGGGAGAGTTGGACAAACAATGAATGCATAGGGTGGACAAGATGAATACAGAAGGAAACTCAAAGGAGGGAAAATTGGATATTTGGAAGGAGGGGAGATTGGATTGGGGGGATGGGGGTTTAACGAGGGTAGAAAAGATCATGGTTTTGGATTGGGACTGATCTGAGATAGTGGTGAACAGCTGTCTTGGAGACCTGGAGGTAAGAATGAGATTGTGTGAGAATGTGGAAGTTGGTTCCACAGGTGGGAGAAAACAGGAACAAATGAGTGGCGAAGAGCAGTGATTCTGGATTTTGGGAGTTTTACCAGAAGGGGGATGGTGGATCGTGTGTGCCCTGCAGAAACCCGGGGAGGGTGGGTGGTGTAAGGCCGAGGCGGGAGAAAGCATGAAAGAGCAGAGGGTGCAAGATCACAAATAAGGCAGTAAAAGACAGAGAGACCACCGACCTGTCTGCGATGGCGAAGTGATAGGCCCATAGACTCAGATTCATCACGGGAGATTCCAATAATCTTGAAGGTCTTGATTTCCACAGCTTCAAGCTGAGGAAGATGTGAGGCAGTGGAGCGTGCCCAGAGTGGGGAGCAGTACTCCATTAAGTTGCGGATGATGGACTTAGAGGTGGATTGGGGTTCAGGTGTGCCAGATAAGGACTTTTCATGACGGAGGATGCCCAGTCGATGGCTGGCTTTGGAGGCCAACTTTGAAACATGACTTGTCCAATAAAGATCATGGCTGATGGTGACACCAAGGAGTTTGAATGCCTGAACTTCCTCAAGAGGGTTGCTTAGAAAGTAGATGGTGGGGGAGGGAGGAGTGTTGCCAAATGGTCCTCTTGGAGAGAGATAGTGACCGTGTGGTATTTGTCTGGATTGAATGACATATTCCATGTGTTTGACCAGGTTGTGATTTTCTCTAGGTCTGAATATATAGAAGAAGTTGCAGCCCACCTGTCTGAGTGTGCAGTCATCAGCAAATAGATGAAGGGGATTTTCCCGGAGAGTCAGAGACTGGTGTTGGTCAGTTGGTCAGTCAGAGACTGTCAACACCATAGCCTGGTGTTGGCTTAGCGGTCAGGGTGCCGGCTTGGGATCCTAGGATCCTGGGTTCGAATCCCGGTCGATCGCTGAATTAACACCAGGGGGGTTGACTCAGCCTGTCATCCTTCCGAGGTCGGCAAATTGAGTACCAGCTTGCTGGGATGAATGATCCCGGTGTGTACCCCGGTTTAGAATAAGTACACTGTATCCCTGCGCATCGTAAGAGCGTGACCAAGGATTGGCGTCAGGAAGGGCATCCGGCCATAAAAACATTGCCTCAAACAGGGAACCATGATTGTCATGGGGCCCGCAAGGCTATCCCCCGCTCTAGCGGGGAAAACGGCCTTAAAACGATCATTCATTCATTCATTCAGTCAGAGAGATCATTTATGTTATCACTGATAATTTGAAGAATGTATCTTAATGTATGAATATCATTGAAATAACCCAAACTTTTGCACAGTACTGTACATTAAGGTGGGTTTTCACGGGACACGCGAACGGTTCGCGAAGGATGCGAATGTCGAAAAAAAAGTCCAACATTCGTGTTTTAGGCTCCAAAAGTTCGCCAAACATGCGCGGGGGTTCGGAAGCGTCGTCAATTGTTCGCAGGAGTCGTTTTTTGTTCGGCGGGTATTTCAAAAATGTTTGAAATACCCACCGAACAAAAAACGTTGGACTTTGTCACTATCTCTCTCTCTCTCTCTCCTCTCTCTCTCTCTCTCTCTTTCTTTCTTTCTCTCTTTCTCTCTTTCTCTCTTTCTCTCTTCTCTCTTCTCTCTTCTCTCTTCTCTCTTTCTCTCTTTCTCTCTCAAAAATGTTTGAAATACCCGCCGAACAAAAAACGACTCCTGCGAACAATTGACGACGCTTCCGAACCCCCGCGCATGTTTGGCGAACTTTTGGAGCCTAAAATACGAATGTTGGACTTTGCCATTTTTTCGACATTCGCATCCTTCGCGAACCGTTCGCGTGTCCCGTGAAAACCCACCTTTAGGAATGTAGTGAGAGATTGAACACATTGATACAAAATAAAAAGCATGACAAATCATTACGGTAAACTACTTACTTCATGGAACTTCTGGGTGACAATATTTTGGATGAAGCTTTTATACACAGTGCAGAATGTAAAACCAGGGGTGTGGGGGGTGGGGGAGTGGGAGGGGTGGGAGGGGCCACAGGTTGCTCACCACTAACCAAGAGATTAGAACCGATAGGTGTGGATATTTTTGTATAAATATACAAGGACTTGCAAGGTCATTGGAAGTTGTGTTAGGCCCAATGATGTTCTGTGAAGAAATGTTGGTGTAAAAATTTAGAAGCATCTTCATTGCCGAGTTGAAAGTGTATTTTAAACACTGATAGGTTTGTTGGTATCACATGTTCTGTAATATTTTCTACCAATGCCAAGTTGTGACTTTTTCTTCACAAATGCTCAGTGATAGCTGCCAATGTCCTGCACTGTTATCACCTTGGGGATGGTTCATTCCAGTGGAGTTTAATACATTACTTTTTCTGCGGTACTGTGGTGTGCACCATGCTGACCATGGCCAACTTTGATCACTTGTGCCATATATTTGACACTCTCTACTTTTCCCTATTGTGGTTGTTAGGGTTGGAGAGCAGCAACCGCAGCAGTTTCAGGATACCGTACGTGAAGAGGAGCACGATGCAACAGAGCAGCTGGACATGGCGCTGGCGCTGCGTGACCAAAGGATCTTGCTCGAGTCATTGCGGGTAAGTTTGTCCAGACAGCATGAGCTTGTAATCATGCTCTGCAAGAAAGGTGTGGGAACTGTGGAGGATTGTATGAATACAGGGAACTCACTCGGTGGTGTTTGTACGAGTCCTGTAGAGTTGGATCAAATAAGTATAAACTTTGTGGGATATGATTATGAGTCCCTTTAAGGGACTTCTCTGTCTGTCTCTCTGTCTCTGTCTCTGTCTGTCTCTCTGTCTCTGTCTCTCTCTCTCTCTCTCTCTCTCTCTCTGTCTCTCTCTCTCTCTCTCTCTCTCTCTCTCTCTCTCTCTCTCTCTCTCTCTGTCTCTGTCTCTGTCTGTCTCTGTCTGTCTCTGTCTCTGTCTCTGTCTCTCTCCGAGTCAGTTGTCATTGTGAGAAATATATAATATGTTTGATATCTCAGGAGAAGATGAACAAGTGGAAGGAATGTATGGGGACAAAAGGTCTGAAGGTGAATATCGGAAAAACGAAGGTGATGGCATATGGTGAGGTGGAAAGAACTGGGAAGTGGCCATGTGCTGTGTGCAGGAAGGGTGTCAGAGTGAACACCATTCAATGTACAATGTGCGCTGAGTGGGTTCATAAAAAATGTAGTGGTCTGCGAGGGTCATTAACCAGTGTGGCAGCTACATTCAAGTGTAAGGTGTTCACAGAGGGAGCTGCAGAGGGAGGAAATGTTGAGTTGGATCTTGGAGATGGCGTGAAGCTGGAAGGTGTGAAAACATTTTGCTACCTCGGAGACATGCTGAATGGAGAAGGTGGATCAGACTCGGTAACGGTTGCGAGAGTGAGATGTGCATGGAAGAAGTTTCGAAAACTGAGTGGCGTGCTGATGAGAAGGGGAGTGTCGTTGAAGCTGAAGGGAAAGGTGTATGCTGCATGTGTGAGAAGTGTTATGATTTATGGGAGCGAGACATGGGTAATGAACGTAGAGCAGCAACAAAGGTTGGAAAGGGTGGAAATGCGAATGGTTCGGTGGATGTGCGGAGTGTCGTTGAGAGAGAGGAAGACAAATGATGAATTGCGAAAGATGATGGGAATAGAGCCTGTGATGGATGCTGTGAAGATGAACAGGTTGAGATGGTTTGGTCATGTGTTGAGGAAGGATGAAAGTGACTGGTTGAGAAGAATGATGGAAATGAATGTAGAAGGAAGTAGAGGACGGGGAAGACCGAGAAAGACTTGGCTAAAGATGGTGGAAGAAGAAATGTGGGCAAGGGGGTTAACAAGGGGAGATGCAGAAAATAGGGCAAAATGGAGAAGATTGTCATGGGGACCGCAAGGCTAACCCCTGCTCCAGCAGGGAGAATGGCCTTAAAATGCCTGTTGTTGTTGTTTGATTTCTGATCACATGGTAAACATCTATTTTTTGAAAGTAGCTCACATGCTTTGTATTATAGAATGTCCATTAAATGATAGTTTTCTTGGTAGGGCTGAGAACCTCAGTAGCAATGGTATTTTGTAAATGTTCAATACAATCTTTTTGGGGTTTTTGAAAAAAAAATTCTACTGCCTCTCTCTTCAGACCCTTTATTGAATTTTGTTTTTAGGTTGCAACGCTGGTCAGCAAGTCGCGCTGCAAAAAGGCTTGCATCGGAGAGGTATCGACAACAGTTGGACATAACCAGGAGACAATGGACTCACAACCGCATGATAGCACACCACCTCTACCCTTGCCACATTTTGATTCATCAGCACTACCCGAGTCTCGTCAATCTCAATCCTCCGAGCAAAGTGGGAACTGCACTGATAGTTTTCACAAAGAATGCGAAAGAGATCCTGTAATGGCACACACTTCCAGTCGAGAAATGGTGGTTGTGGACCTTCAGCAAGAGAAGGCTGTTGATGTTTTGAACAATGATGAGTGCTCAAATTATTTGCCAAGAGAAAGAATAGAATGCAATCGCAAAATAAAAGAAACAAAATTGGAGAACTGTGACATTGTTGGAAGAGAAGGCCCGAGTGAGCGTGGACAGGATGTCCTGCATGATTCTTTTCATAGAATCACTGTAAATGAGGCTTTTTTGGGAGCGGAAGATCTTAAAGGCTGCCATGAAGATATTGATAGTAATGATTGTGATAGCCACAAAGAGAAAGTGCTGGATGTAGGCCTGCCAATGGTGATGGACACTGCTTTAGATACAATGCATCAGGCGTGGATGAACGAAGAAAGCTCGCGGACTAGCAAACTCTCCGACTTGGGGATTACAGGGCAGAGGGAACAACAGAAATCGACCAACAGTCCCATGAACGAATGCAACAAACATTTGTTACCAAGGTTCCCTTTGCCAGACTCGTTCCGGCGCTCTGTCATTGGTGATTTATGCTGGTCACTGCACAAAGTAGAGGAAAAAGCAGTGGACACGATTGAGCTTGAAGAAAAGCATTCTCAAAATGGTGACCCACATTTGGATATGTCTGGCATTGATCTTGTTACTGCTGCGCTGCTATTTTGCCTTGACAGCTCGTCTCCACGGGGGCGTAGCATCTCGGATCGGCATGTGTCGGTGGACGGCTTGCACGTGGATGTTGGCACGCAAACTTTCTCAGCACCATCGGCAATGCTGGCAACGCGTACTGTAGTAGGTGAGATGGCATCTGCATCGGCCTGTGACCACGCCAACCCGCAGCTGTCAAATCCAAGCCCTTTTCCTCGCCTTGGTCTCAATCTGGTGCTCGAATGTGTTGAGCGATACCGAGCTCGACAGCGATCGATGTTCACGTTCGTGTGTGGACAGGTGTTCCGCCGTGATGAGTATCCACACCATTTCAAGAATGTTCACGGGGATATCCATGCTGGGCTGAATGGCTGGCTTGAACAGCGCTGCCCACTCGCTCAATATGGATGCTCTTATACTCAGCTTAGATTTTGTCCTGGTTCAATGCCTGGCTCTCGTGTCGTGTACAGCACACTGCTGAGATCCTTTGGAGTGCAGCCATTTGTTGCCGCAGAACTTGAGAAATCTGCTGTGCACACCTGCATTGGTGTGCAAGTATCTAAACGATTACGTGAAGCCAATGAGAGCCCTGGAAAGGTTCTGCGGCTAGAAGGTGACAAGAAGCATAAGGAACCACATTGTTTGAAACTGGAACATAGAAATTGTGTTCTGGCCTCATCAGAATGTCAAAGGACACCAGCTTCAGCTTATCTGGACCTGATGAGCTGTTTACCATTTGTTGTGCTTCGGAATGTGGCACGCTTCCTGGACGGTTACAGCTTGTGCCAGCTCTCACGGGTGTCTCGGTTAATGCGTGAGGTGTGCGGAAGCCTCCTTGCAGAGCGTGGCATGGTCGAGCTCGTCTGGAAGCGTCATGCTCAGGAAGCAGGAAAGATATCCTGGCAAGTTAGTCACAAGGTGAGTCAATTTGATTATCCTTCCTTTTTCATATGCAGTGTATACCATGGAATGCGGGTAGTACAGTACTCCATATGGAGGGATAGCGTGGTCACCACATCAAATGTGTACAAAAGGATACGTTGCAAAGCTGCTACTGAATGAGGTTATAAGCCATTAAAAGCATACCTTTCATTTCCCAGCGTTTACCGAACTACAAAGACTGATAACGATGTTGGAATAATCACTAAAGTACCAAATCGGAAGGTCGCTAAACTGCCACAAATTGTATTGTATGTACTACTTTCATTTTTTTTTTTTGTTCCTCAGCCAGCCAAGCTCGATAATGGCTGAAGCGATCGCAATGATTGTAATACGAAGATGTGCCATTGTCTCTGGGATATTGCACTCGTAACAAAAAAAAAAAAAAAAAATACAAGTCAGGAGACGACGATGGTTCACGAGCGAGCGGTATTCAATGACAAAGAATATATGAATGATTGTTTTTAGGCCATTTTTCCCCGCTAGAGCAGGGGTTAGCCTTGCGGGCCCCATGACAATTCATGGTTCCCTGTTTGATGCAATGTTTTTATGGCTGGATGCCCTTCTTGGCGCCAACCCTTGGTCACGCTCTTCGATGCGCAGGGATACAGTGTGCGTATTCTAAATCGGGGTACACACCGTGATCATTCATCCCAGCAAGCTGGTACTCAATTTGCCGACCTCGGAAGGATGACAGGCTGAGTTAACCCCCCTGACGTTAATTCAGCGATCGACCGGGATTCGAACCCAGGATCCTAGGATCCCAAGCCGGCACCCTAACAGCTAAGCCAACACCAGGCTTTTTGTTTTTCAATGACAAAGGATGGATTTATAACCGAAACAGGCCCGGACAGGCCAGGCCCGGAAATGTCAAAACGAAGGTTACTGACCTTGAAATGAGATAGAAAATAATGTATAATCAGTTATGAGGTTAGTTAGCTACACAATACCGAAAATTAGGTTCGATTCCGACAACTTTGAAACTTTGACCGTTGTGACCTTCAAAGGTCAAATTTCGAAGATTCTGAAATTTGTTGGAAAACTTGTATTTCATGATGTATGTGATAATATAAGATCATGTACGACATTTCACCCTATCAGGAAGCAAACAATGTAATAAAACCATCAAATATCGACTTTTCTAAATTTCCTGACCTTGTGACCTTGACCTTGGGGCGAAAATGAAAAA